>NC_081300.1:41679416-41988500 GCF_030435805.1 Mustela lutreola
GAACAGCAACTCTGTAACCAATCACAAAGTCATTATCAAGAACCATCAGTCTTCTAAAGTGGTAGGTCTCAACAATAAATGGCCCTGGTAATTTTATTAATATCTTAAAAATAAAACCTATGATTCCTTTCTTTTTGGTACTCTATAGAATGTGTTTAGTGTGTGCATATGTTCAGGAAGGTAGAATTATTTTTAAAAATTGTGTAAAAATGTTTATAAATGATGTTGAGGGAAAAATATTTATTTATTTATTAACCCAAAAAGTGGTTTTTAAATTGGTCTGCCTTTGCTCAGTTATTACAGAAATGATGAATCTATATCATATATGAATCCAATGTGCTACTTAATAAAAACATTCTGCCTTAATCTTTGAAAAGTTTCATCTGTACTTGTTAAGCTTCATTTTTTCTTGTTTTTGCTTTTTATGAAAAGAAAAATTATAAATGATGTTGAGAGGGGTGCCTGGATAGCTCAATTGGTTAAGCATCTGACTTTTGGTTTTGGTTCAAGTCATGATCTAAGCAAAGAGCTTGTTTGCCATTCTCTCCCTCTCCTTCCCCTTCTGCCTCTCCCCCTGAGCTCCTCTCTCTCTCTCTTTCTCTTTCTCAAATAAATAAATCTTAGGAACAACAAACGTATATATAATGTTGAGGAAAAAAAAAGGACAGTCTTCAAAATGATAAGTTTTTCATAATTTTAACAGAAAAAAGCATATATTAAACAAACAGAAATGTTGTAATTCAATACTTTGGCATTTATAGCATAAAATATAAGTCAGCAACATACACTGTAAATATTGATTTTTAAAAATTATTCTCTAAAATACTTTTAAAGTTGTCATTAAAGGAAAGTGGAAATTCTATCCTATCCTTTAGGTAAGCTATATAAAAGCAATATTTAATACATGTTCAGTGCTATGTCTTCAAATATTTTTCTGCACTTAGCTTAAAACAGAAATGTACATCTCAGAGTTTTATGCATCTCAACTGATTTGAGAGGATAAATTATTTGTTTAATATTTTTAATTATATTATTATTCCTAATATTATTTATGAGTACCTGGCTTTCATATGGAAATGTGTAGTAAGGAAAACACATCAAGCAGATTCAAATTCTCACTCAAATGAGTTCACAATTCTTATGGAGAGAGTTTTTATCAGCAACTACAGAGGTTGCTAAGACAAATAAAAAGACAAAGGAGCAATTGAAGTAGGTGGGTTTGCCACTAAACAGATGGGCTTAAGAAAGAGTGAAAAAAAATGATTTCAGACAGAGGGAAAAGATTAAACATTAATCAGAATGCTATTCCAAGTATATAGGGTTGTGTGAAATGAGGTGTGAAGTTTGGAGTGGGTGAAGACAAATTTATAACATGGAGGCATACTTACAACAAAGCAGTTATGATATTTGAATTTCTCACTTCTTTGTCATTAAAAGATCTTAAAATCCTTGAGAGCATGCTCTAAAAATTGGTTACATTTGCCTAAGGAACAGCTAAGCCACATTTGCATTATTTCTTAGTTTATAGCAAAATTCTTTAAAAATGCTATCCTTGAAGACACTACTTTTGTCTGAAAAATCTCACAAGAATATAAGCTACATTTAAAAAGGTTTTTAATTATAGAAAATACTTTGTCTTGATATTTTGCTTTATATTTCATGTTGTACATATATACTTGGTTTTGTTTTGTTTGTTTTGATTTGATTTATAAATTCAAATGCCATCAGAGGTTAAGCCATTTTTATTTACAGATTAAAAGGTTGGTATAAAGCAATAGTTGTGGTGAAGTTCTAGAACTAAAGACACTGGAACAGTTTTCTTTTTGTTGTTGTTTTGTTTTGTTTTTAACATTCTGCTAGCTCAACAAAAACAAGTTAAATGCAGCTTATGAGGCCTGAAAAATTCTAGAATGACACAGGTTAAGCACACGCTTACTCTGTACAAGTTCAGCAATTTACTTAAGTAAGCTTGCTTTCAGAGAAAAATTTGAAACTTACATAATTGATGAAATATCAACTTTACTTCATTGAATATGATGATTTACTTATGTAATAATTACTCACTTAACTCTAATCAATCTCTCTTCACTTTACTAGAAGTCAGGGTCCAAATTCAGTCACCCTGCTGCCAACATACCAAACTCTTACCTTTTCTTCCCTCTGCATGTGTCTGTTAAAACGAGAATGGGGTATGGACTCCAATGGTCAGGACGTGGTTCTTGCACCTGTTAGCTGAGATCTGTAGGAGACAATGGCATGAAAACCCAAATTTATGTCAGTATAATTTATGCCCCAATAATCCTAGTAGGTTTACCTACATATGGTTCAGTAATCAAATTCCAATACCATTCTCCGAAATGACCAAATTCAAATCAAGTCTACATTTTCCAAGCTGTTCTCCCCATGACACTCTCATTCTTACTTGCATCAGTCTCAATTACTGGGTTCTTAATATATCCCAGTATGCCTCATTTAGGGTCTTTTCTATTATTCATTCTGTATCGCATATGAATTTTAACGTTTCTGTCCTGCTGCTTATTTTCCATTACCATATAAGTACTAAGGGATAATGGTAAGTCAAACAAGATAAAGGTATAAGACATATAAACAATATTGAGAAACATGTAGTCATTGGTAAACTTAGAATAGTTTCATTCAACTATCAGGGCATGGGAAACCAGGTACCAACAGCTGTTCCCTTTCAATCCTTCTTCCTTATTATCATGGGACTAATTCCTCCTTTATGCAATTCTGGCAACTTCAGTCTTCCAGTTAATATACTTCCATGGCTTCCAATTTCTTTCAAGATAAGATATACTTAGGTTAGAAGCTCAGCTAAGTACAATACATTTCTTCAAATACGTCCACATTTTTTCTTACTTTGATAATTCCTTTGGGTTGGAATAGTCTTAAACTATTTTTCACTTGGCCTGTCAAGACTCTAATTCTTCAAATGTTGTTATTTCATTTTGGTTTATGTGTATGTTTTAACCTCTAAACTAAATCAGATACTCATGACGTCTGCAACCATTGACTGAAAATTTTATTTTAAATATTGGTGTCACTTAGCTTCTATAAAACGCTTATATATATTTAATTACCATGAAGATATGAGCTTTGTCTTTGTGACCTGCAAATAAACCATCAGAGGATTGCACAATTTTAAAAAATTCTAATAAGTGAATGAATGCATGATTGAATTAATTGATGGATGGATGGACAGAATTGTCAATGAATGAGTAAATGCTACTTTGTGAAAAATCTGAGGTTACAGAGTTTTAAAATCTCTGCTTAAGACTGAGTTATATATTTAAACCAAGGCTGTGAAAAAAAACAAAAACAAAAACAAAAAAATAATGTGCATTTGAAGGAGGTCCATAAAGACTAAGAAATGCAAAAATTTTTTAGCGAATTTAAGAAGTTACTGCATGAATCTTGACAGTTAATTCTTGACTTAATTAATTAATCCTGACTTTAATTACTTAATCTTGACATTAATCTTGACTTAATTCTCACACTGCAGTAGAAATGATAGAGGGATGGGAAAGATAATCTTTACTTCTCGATGTAAACAGAGACTTGGTTAAATACTTTACTTCCCTAAACCTATTTCCAGCAGCAGACCAGATTATTTTAATACCTATTTAAGGGTAAATTAAATAAATAAATAATTAAATTATTAATGATTTCCATGTGCCAGTCACAAAGTAGGCATTTAACATTATTTGCAGTTAACATTTCATATGTCATGGATCTCTTTTTTTGTTTACTTGCTTACTTATGTTTTAGAGAGAGAGAATGACTACCTGTGTGAGCAAGGTAGGGAGGAGGAAGAGCAGAGGGAAAGGGAGAGAAAGAATCTCAAGGAGGCTCCACACCTAGTGCAGAGCCAGATGTGAGGCTCCATCTCACAAAACTGAGATCATGACCTGAGCCAAAATTAAGAGTTTAACTGACTGAGCAACCCAGGAGTCCCATCATGGATCTCTTTCAATGTTGTTATCTTGTTCTACATAATCTTCTGGCTATTTTTGGATCAGGCCCAATTCAATCTCTCACCGATAGCCACATAACATATGTAAATACAGAGTTCCTATTACCATCACAGAGTGAAAGTAGAAAAATGATAGTTTTTGATAGTTAACTCATTCAACAGATATTCATTTAAAAACATACCAAATGCCAGAATCTGTCTAGGTCCTGGAGATACAGTAATTGACACTTGAAGTATTATGAAGAAAAATAAAGGATGGAGAAATGGTAGTGCCATGCTTCAATCTGGAGTTACAGTTTGAATTGCCCTTTTAATAAAGTTGTCAGGGAAAATCTTTCTGAAAAGATGACACTTTATCAAAGACCTGAATATGTATGAAAGGAGAGGGACTAGCATGTTTAAGGCCCTGAGGCTGAGGGTGCCCAGCATATTTAAGGAATGCCGAGGTTCGAACAGAATAAATGGAGTATTAGAGATTAAAATAAAGATTAATAATAATAACAGTAAGAGGATTAGATAATGTAGTTTTTTTTTTTTTTCTACTTAAAGATAAGAAGGGAAATCCTTAAAGAATCTGAGTAAATAAAAGATATGATAGGACCCAGGGATATGGACAGTAAGATTTGAAATCACAAAGGAGATATAATATAGTATGTAGAGAATAGACCACAGAGGCAAGCTTAAAACCATGAGAGACTGTGGACTTTGAGAAACAAACTGAGGGTGTTGGAGGGGTGGGGGGTATGGGGGGATTAAGTGAGCCTGGTGGCAGGTATAAAGGAGGCACATATTGCATGGAGCTTTGGGTGTGGTGCATAAACAATGACTCTTGGAACACTGAAAAAATAAAATCTAAAAAATCCGTAAGACTGCTGAGGAAATTATTACAGTAATGCAGGACAAAAAGATTATGAAGGGTTAAAGTGGGGCAGCAGGGGTGGGGGCAGTGACACAGTGTCTGAAAGGACATACAACGGGACTGATAGATCACAGAAGGGATGTTAAAGAGAAGACAGAGTAATGACTCCCAGTTTTTATCCTGTGTGACTGCTAGTTCCTGCAAAATAGACAGTTGTCAGAGGAGCAGCTAAGGGTGGGATGTGGCGGGGATCCGAATATGCTCTCAGGACACCTTCAAGAGAGAAAGTCCGTCCAGCTCAGAAGAAAATGGCTAGCTGATGGCTACTGACTGCTAGTTCCTTCAGGGTTTGCTTCAGCTCTCAAGCCAACATCATGCTTTTCTCAGGATGGATGCAGTGGAAGAGTTAAAGAAGGTGATGGTACCACTGCTGGAGAAGGACTGAGAAAGTCATTCAGGGACCTAGTCATTTTCATACAACAGGTGTAAGAGGGGCAATTTTTGCTCTAGAGCTCACTGAGCTGGTAGTAACTGTCAGATATACCTCCTAGTCTAATAACTCCCCCAAATGAATCATGTTTCCTCCCTTTAACTTTCACAGCTCTAACCCCTGACAAGTCTTTTGCATTCCAAACTCACTGTCTACAAAAAGAATTCTCAGATTATAAGGGAACAGTCTGTCCTAGGGAATTAATTAATCTAAGAAATCAAATCTTCCCATTTGGTCCAAATCTCTACAGGGAACAAAGTACAGCACGGGCATGTGCATCAACTCTGAGTGCAGAAATGAAGACTCAACTTTCCTTAGGGCATCATCATCTGCTTATATGGCCAGAGTACTTTCATGTCCGAAACTCTAGATGAACCTTCCTCAGGCAAAAAGATGGTATTCCATGAAGTCTAACTCTTTACTTATTTTGATGTTACAATTCCATAAAAGAACAAATTCCTTTTTTTCCACATGAATGTTCTTAAAATGTGTGAGATCAGCTGACATAGCTTCTTATATCTTTCCTCATTTTAAGCAGAGTATTATGATTTTTTCTAATGTTACTTATACTTATCATTTCCTCTTTGCTGTTAGCACTATATTCTGCAACCCAAAACTTAAGAATTTTCTCAGCGTAGGCCATCCAGATTACTTCATAGGTAAAAAGCAAAATGTAAACAATAGTGTTAGTATTAACTTAAAATTATTATTATGATTTTAGATATGGCAAATTAATATCATTTTTGTGTTTGTAAGTATACTGATGTATATCTGTATATTTATGTGTGTGGTTTTATCATCTATGTCTACTAGTATATTTAATCAGTTATTGTGCAGTAAAAAAGGGCATTAGATTTAAAGACACAAATCTAAATTCTTAATTCTGATTCTGCTAATTCTTATGTATCTGATATAGCCCAAGTCACAATTGCTTGTTTTGGGCTCCTTATTTTAAAAAGTGGTGTAATAGAGGTAAACATTTTGTAAACCGTATAATACATAGCTACGAACACAGATAATTACATAGTTATCACATGGTTGTTGGTTTAAATGTTTGTATATCAAACTGGCTAGATCATCTATCATAATATTCACTGCATGTTTGATATCTGATTTAATTAGCAGTTATCCACGCAGTTTAACAGGCATGAATCACCTGGCCCATTTGCAGTTAATTGATTACTTGATGATAAACTTGAAAACAGTTAATCTAATTGCTCTAGGAGGACTAGCCTAAAATATTGTGTAAAGGTAGCATGCACTTGTCCATTTATTCATTTTGCCAAGTATTGTTCAATATTTATTGTATATCAGAGGAAATGTGCTAAGTCTAGTCCAATACTGTGGTACTCTGGTAAAATAGAGGACGAGGTTGTTGCTTAAACCATTCACCTTCAATACCTTAAAAAATGTAAATAATAATAAACTACAAATGTGCATATTCAGAGTATTTTTACATTCCAAGATACAGTTCTTCTTTTTTATATTGATATAAATTACCATTATTTCTCTTTAAACATAATTTATATAAAAAGTTAAACCATCTTATTTTCTCTTCAAATTTGACATGGTATTACACACATACAGATACACTTATAAATGTATTTTTTATTATGGAAAACGTGTCTTTATATATTACATATTTTATATGGAGATATACAGAATTGGGTTATTTAACAAATAATTCATAATACTTCTATATAATTTTAAACAACCAGATTAAATCATCCTTTCATCCATCCATCCATCATTTATTCTATATGCTGTACAATGTTTTGTTTCCTTCTATCATTAGCCCAATTTCTCTGAATATGAAAGGTGCTTAATAGTGATTTGACTCTTATTTCTGAAAACCTCTACTTTGCAAGGGCTAGAAGCATTTACTGTATTATACACAGACACAAAGTACCACTTAGTCATTGCTGGGTAAACTGTTCCTTTAAAAAAAAAAGTCATTTTTTGCATCCACTATATATTTATCTCAGTTTGGGAAATGAAATATAAACTTATATTGGAGAAAGGTGAGATGAAACTTGAAGGATAGCTAGTTTTTTTTTTTTTTTTTCTTTTCTTGATTTGGGTTGGTTCTAAAAGCACAGCATATGTAGCAAGAGAAATCATTATGGTCTCCTTTTTATGTGTGAGCATCTCTATGTATTGCGTATTGAAAGCTGGAAGTCAAAAATCAGAATGTGATGTGCACTTCACTCATCCTTCCAGAACTGACTGCATTCCTCTGAGCTGACATAGAATTAATACCATCTAGTATGAGTCCATCACTAAAGACAGCTCAGCATGAGAAGTAAATTTCATAGAGCTCTATGGATTCCCTGTAGCTCTAACATTTTTGAGGGGACACTCATTTTCTCAGAAATTTCTGAGGTTCTCAGAAGATGGTAGAGCACTACAAATGATTCTTAAACCTATTCATCTGTACTGTCTATATGGCTTAGGAATTTGGAAACAATGAGAGAAATCAGCATATACATCCCTCCTATGTAGTTTCTTATATACTAATAATATAACTTTATGCAATGTCAGCCAAGTCTCTCAAGCCAAATGAAAACATAAACAGAGGTGCCTGGGTGGCTCAGTGGGTTAAGCCGCTGCCTTCGGCTCAGGTCATGATTTCAGGGTCCTGGGATCGAGTCCTACATCGGGCTCTCTGCTCGGCAGGGAGCCTGCTTCCTCCTCTCTCTCTGCCTGCCTCTCTGCCTACTTGTGATCTCTCTCTGTCAAATAAATAAATAAAATCTTTAAAAAAAAAAAAAAGAAAACATAAACATATTATCCCCCAAATCAGAAAATATTTGCAAACCTCCCAGGCCAAAGAACTGCATTTTGAATACATTTCCATTAAGAAATGCTACCATATGCACACAGCTTAACTATCTATACCTTTTCAGTTTTGCTCATTACTAATTTTAATGGGTCTTTGTGTAATCAGAATAATGCCAAGGTATAAACTGAATATATTTCTGTAATGAAAATCGAGATAATGATTATGGCTTCTGATGCATGTAATGTGATAAAGGCAATAATGAGTAATTTTGGAGGCAATTACCTTACATAATATTTTTTTTTTTTAAAGATTTATTTATTTATTTGACAGAGATTACAAGTAGGCAGAGAGGCAGGCAGAGAGAGAGAGAGGAGGAAGCAGGCTCCCTGCTGAGCAGAGAGCCCGATGCGGGACTCGATCCCAGGACCCTGAGATCATGACCTGAGCCGAAGGCAGCGGCTTAACCCACTGAGCCACCCAGGCGCCCTACATAATATTTTTATTAAGCATTATTTTCATCTAGAAATTTTTGTTGAAATAAAACAAGTGCATTTTCAATTTAAATGCTGTTATGTAAATAATATGCAGCACAATATGGCATAAAATTTTTAAAAGTTAGAATAATATGACTACTGCTAGGTGTTTTATTGTTATCTTAATATTCTCTAAACAGTTCAGAAACCTAAAAATATAGTTGTATTATGTGATGGTCAATATAATAATTTAATCCTTTAAAGAAGATAATAAACATCTTCAGTATCAGTCCTTTGGATTAAATTATGACTGTTAGGATCAGGACATACTATTATGTAAATAAATTAGAAATCTTCTAATATCAAAATAATGAAGAAAAAATGTAGTCTTTGACAAAACAATATATACTGGTTGTAAAACCTAAGTGTCCATCAGAATCAAGACAGAAATCTTGTCATATATTAATTCCTGCATGGCCAGTGCAGATATTTTTATACACCTGGATTTGGAATTAGTTAGAATTTGTATTTTTCGTGAGTAGCTTAGGTGATACATGGTCTTGTAATGGAAATCTATCTCTGCACAGAGCAAAACTATGCAACAATTTAAGAATGCCTTACCTACAAGCAGGATAGATGACTATATTCTGAAACAGAATTATCTTACTGAGATCAAAAGATTCTTTCCACGCACCAATAATATGTCACTTCAAAAACTTCATTTATTATAAGCAGTTCAAACTCATATATTCATGCCTAAATATATTTTGAGACATGTCTTATCTAGACTGTTCAATATTTTAAGAGGTCACCAAACTTATTCTTTATATTTTTATATATTTTTAAACTTGAAATGTTATATAAAATATTATGTGACATATATGTATATACCTAATTTAAAGATAAATAAAACAAATAAAACAAAATGCTAACAATTTATATAAAGACATAGAATATTATCTGAAGGTTTTTTTTTTTTAAGATTTTATTTATTTATTTGACAGAGATATATAGAGAGCATAAATAGGCAGAGGGAGAGGGAGAAGCAGACTCTCTGCTAAGCAGGGAGCCTGATGTGGGGCTCGATCCCAGGACCCTGGGTTCATGATCCTAGCTGAAGGCAGCTGCTTAACTGACTAAGACATGGAGGTGCCCCTATCTGAAGTTTTGAAGAGCCTATAATCCCTCCTGAATTCAATCCCTCTTCTTCTTCCCAGAGGTAAATATTTCATTGAATTTAGTACTACTACTCCTCTGCTTTTTTTATAATGGATGGATGACCCTCAAAAATAAGATCAAACACTGAACAATCAGAATGGATGCTGCTGGGTAGCACTGGTGTGGTGGGGTCCCGGAGGGTCCATATGTGCCAGGGATGAGTGGATGTAGATATTATGAAGACCGAAGCTAGCAGTTTGGAATGAAGTAGGAGGGAGGGTCTCTCTAAATGTAAATATAAATTAGAATCCAAGAAGGGGCCTTCCAAGTAAAGGATCCTGAGGCATAAATTTCATTTGCTTCACTATAAATCTGCCTCTGGTGAGACAGTGGGGAGTCAGCATTACTGATTCAGTGAAATAAACTGAAACAACACAAATGTTCATCAAGAACAAAATGACTAAATACTAGCACCATGTTCATATAGCTAAATACCACATGATGATAAAAATGAAATAAAGTGTAATGCATTACATATATGAGTATATGAATTAATTTATATAATATTTAACATAGGCAAAACAAAATATGTATTTAGATGCACTTATATATATCAAATATTGATATCTTATAACATAGCATATCATATCATACCGTATCATAATAGAGATATGGCAAAACAGTGCTAACAGCCAGTTTGCTTTAATGTGGCAAGACCAGCTGTTAGAATGTTGAAATGCTTCCATACTGTTTGATAAGCAGCCATTGTCCTGCTCACCACAGAAGCTCTGCACCCAAAGGACACCAATTACCCAGAATGTTCTGTCCCCTATCCTAGGACCCTCTGGTTATCTTCACTAGTAACACCTCTCACCAGAGGCTGATTTGTATACAAAACAGCAACAGTTCTTTAATGACCTGTTCTATCTCGCTAAAGCATCTTATAACCTTAAAGAGCTACAGATGGGCAACAGGCTAATTAATACATGTCGAAGTGTTCTTTATAATCTGTTGCCATATACTACTTAGGTGGTCTAGCAGTTAGTTTTAGAATATGGGGTCAATTAGCACCTATTTTGCTAATCTGTGTCTCTAATATAAATAATTACATTTCATACAAGCTATCACATATTAAGTATCCATATGCCTCACACACCCAAAAGTATTATAAAGCCCGAGGAAGGCCTCTTGCAAAATTTCCTCTTCACTCCCTCAAGACTTGTAAGTTCCTCAGGCTATTTACTTTCTTAGAAAATCAAATAATCCATCCTACTCTCTCTCCCAAACTCTGTACACTTGTCTAAAAGCAATCAGCTGATTTGCTTATACTAATACTGTGTAACTTTGATTGCTTTTGAGTAGTACAAAATAAACTGGATGTTACATTGTATCTATATTATCTTTGACTTAATTGTGCCACATTATGTGTATTTCCCTTCTTTTTCTTTTTTTTTGAATATTTTATTTAATTATTTTAGAGAGAAAAGGAGCATGGGAGCAAGCAGGTGGAGGAACAGAGAGGGAGGGAATGAGAATCTGAAGGAAACTCTGCACTGAATACAAAGTGTGACATAGGGCTCAAGTCCAGGACCAGGAGATCATGACCCAAACTGAAACCAAGTCAGATGTTTAACCGACGGAACCACCCGGGTAGCCTTTCCCTTTTCTGATTCTTTTTTAAATCTGATTTTATCCTATTTTGATATATTTGTATTTAACTACTTTAAGCACTTCTAAAAAAATTATGTGTATATATGTATCTATTGTTAATGAAGCAAGGACATTTTTATCTCATTATTCTTTGCTGATCAGGCAAATATCATCTATTTAGCTTCTGCTCTGATATCTACTTGGTCATGTTAAGAATTTGTTTTATGGGGCACCTGGGTGGCTCAGTGGGTTAAACCTCTGCCTTCCGCTCAGGTCGTGGCCTCAGGGTCCTGGGACTGAGCGCCAACGCCCCCCCCCTCCCCCCGCCTGCTGCTCTGCCTACTTGTGATCTCTTTCTCTCTGTCAAATGAATAAATAAAATCTTAAAAAAAAAAAAAAGAATTTGTTTTATGGTTTACCTCTCTTTTTTTCCTCTTCTATGTTCATCTGTTTTGTTTCTTAAATTCTACATGAGTGAAATCACATGATACTGTTTTTCTCTGACTTATTTTGCTTAGCTCAATACTCTGTAGCTCCATCCACATTGTGGTATATGGATAGATTTCATTCTTTTTTACGGTCGGAGTAATACTACATTATACATACACACACATTGTATGTATATTTATATAAATATAAACTATAAAAAATAGGTATTTATATAACACACACACACATACACACACCACACGCCTTTGTTATGCGCTTTATCCATACATCAGTTGATGGATATTTGGGCTCTTATCATAATTTGGTTATTGTTGAGAATGCTGTTATAAACATCAGGATGCATGTATCCCTTCAATTAGTATTTTTGTATCGTCTGGGTGAATATCTAGTAGTGCAGTTGGTGGGTTGTAGGGTAGCTCCATTTTTAACTTTTTAAAGATCTCCATGCTGTTTTCTAGTCACTGCACCCATTTGCAGTGTAAGAGGGTTTCCCTTTCTCCACATCCTTGCCCACCAACACCTGTTGTTTCTTGTGGTGCTAATTTTAGCTATCCTGATGGGTGTGAGGTGATATATCATTGTCGCTTTGAATTGTAGTTCCCTGATGATTGATATTTAGCATCTGTTCATGTGTGTATCAGCCATCTGTATAACTTCCTTGGTTAAATATCTATTCTCCTATCTTCTGTCCATTTTTTAACTAGACTTTTTTTGACTGTTGTATGTTATAAATTCTTTATAGATTTTGGATACTAATCCTTTATCAGATATGTCATTTGCAAATCTTTTCTTACTCTGTACGTTGCCTTTTAATTTTGTTGACTATTTCCTTTGTTCTGCAGAAGTTTTTATTTTGATGAAGTTCTAATAGTTTATTTTTGCTTTTACTTCACCGCCTCAGGAGAAACACCTGGAGGCAGAGTAAGAAGTAAGAAGTAAGAAGTTGCTACAGCCAATATCAAAGAGTTTACTGCCTAAATTCTCCTCAAGGATTTTAATGATTTCCTGTCTTCATCACTTTGAATTTATTTTTGTGTATGAGCAAGAAAGTGGCTCAGTTTCATTCTTTTGAATGTTGCTGTCCAGTTTTCCCAGGACCGTTTGTTTAAAAGATTGTCTCTCTCTCTCTTTTTTTTTTTTTTAAAGAGAGATCAAGCATGTGTGCACGCAAGTGGGAGGTGGGGGTGGGGACAAGCAGAGGTAGAGGGAGAGAGAGAATCTTAAGCAGGTTCCACCCCCTAGTAAGGAGCCCAACATCACAATTTATCTCATGACCCTGAGATCATGACCTGAGCTAAAATCAAGAGTCAAACACTTAACCAACTGAGGTACCCAGGTACTCCAGTGATATTCTTTCCTGTTTTGTCAAAGATTAATTGACCACATAGTTGTGGGTTCATTTCTGGGTTTAATATTCTGTTCCATTGATTTATGTATCTGTTTTTGTGCCAGTACCATATTGTCTTGATCACTACAGCTTTATAAAATAAATTGAAGTCCAGAATTATGATGCCTCCAGCTTTGCTTTTCTTTTATAAGGTTTGCTTTGGCTATTCAGGGTCTTTATGAACCCACACAAATTTAGGAATGTTTGTGTTAGCTCTGTGAAAAATACTGTTGGTGTTTTGATAGGGATTGCATTAAAGGTGTGGATTGCTTTGGGTGGTATAGACATTTTAATGATATTTGTTCTTTCAATCCATGAGCATGGAATATTTTTCCATTTCTTTGTGTCATCTTCAATTTCTTTCATTAGTGTGTTATAGTTTTCATAGTGTAGATCTTTCCCCTCTTTGTTTACATTTATTCCTAGGTATCTTACGGTTTTGGGGGCAATTGTAAATGGGATCAATTCCTTGATTTCTCTTTCTGCTGCTTCATTATCAGTGTATAGAAATGCAACAGACTTCCCTATGTTAATTTTGTATCCTATTACTTTACTAAATTCATGTATCAGTTCTAATAATTTTTTGGTGGAGTCTTTTGGGTTCTCTACATATAGTATCCTGTCATCTGCAAATAGTGAAATTGTGACTTCTCCTTGCTGACTTGGATACCTTTTATTTCTTTTTGTTGTCTGATTGCTGAGGTTAGGACTTCTAGTACTCTGTTAAAATAACATTGATGAGAGTGCACATACCTGTCTTGTTCCTGACTGTAGAGGAAATCTCCCAGTTTTTCCCCATTAAGAATGATATTAGTTGTGAGTCTTTCATATATGGCCTTTATGATGTTGAGGTATGTTCCCTCTATCTCTACTTTGTTAAGGGTTTTAATCATGAATAGATTTTGTACCTTGTCAAATGCTTTTTCTGCATCTATTGAGAGTATCATATGGTTTTTATCCTTTTTTTTATTAATGTGGTGTATCATATTGATTGATTTGCACTGTATTGATTGACTGATTTGCATCATATACTGAACCACCCTTATAGTCCAGGAATAAATCTCACTTGATCATGGTGAGTTATTTTTTTAATGTACTGCTGGATTTGATTTGCTAGCATTTTATTGAGAATTTGTGCATCCATGTTCACCAGGGATATTGGCCTATAGTTCTCTTTTTTAGTGGAGTCTGTGTCTGGTTTTGGTATCAGGGTAATGCTGGCCTTATAGAATGAATTTAGAAGTTCTCCTTCCATTTCTAGTTTTTGGAATAGTTTGAGAAGAATGGATATTAACTATTCTTTAAATGTTTGGTAGAATTCTCCTGTGAAGCCATCTGGCCCTGGACTTTGTTGGGATACTTATTACTGATTCAATTTCTTTGCTGGTTACTGGTGTATTCAAGTTTTCTATTTCTTCTTGCTCAGATTTGGTAGTTTATATGTTTCTAAGAATCTATCCATTTCTTTCAGGTTGTCCAATTTGTTGGGATATAGTTTTTCACGATATTCTTTTTTAATTGTTTGTATTTCTGTGGTGTTGGTTGTCATTTCTCCTCTCTCAGTTGTGATTTTATTTGGGTCTTTCTCTTTTCTTTTTGATAAGCCTGGCCAGGGATTTATCAACTTTGTTACTTTCTTTATAGAATTAACTCCTGGTTTCATTGCTTTATTTTTTTAAAGTTTGTATATCATTTATTTCTGCTTTAATCTTTATGATTTCTTTCCTTCATTGGCTTTAGGGTTCATTTGTTATTCTTTTTCTAGCTCCTTTAGGTGTAGTTAGGTTATTTGATATTTTCCTTGCTTCTTGATGTAGGTCCGTAGTGCTATATACTTCCCTCTTAAAGATTTTTATTTATTTATTTGACAGACAGAGATCATAAGTAGGCAGAGAGGCAGGCAGAGAGAGAGCAGGAAGCAGGCTCCCTGCAGAGCAGAGAGCCTGATGTGGGGCTCGATCCCAGGACTCTGGGATCATGACCTGAGCCAAAGGCAGAGGCTTTAACCCACTGAGACACCCAGGCACCCCTGTATATTTCCCTCTTATGAACACTTTTGCTTCATCTCAAAGGTTTTGGGCTATTTTGTTTTCATTTTTATTTGTTCCCATGTACTTTTTAAATTTTTTCTCTAATTTCCTGATTGACCCATTCATTCTTTAGTAGCATGTTGTTTAACTTCCATGTATTTGTGTTCTGACTTTTTTCTTGTGGCTGACTGTTTCATAGTGTGATCAGGAAATATGCTTGGTATGCTCTCACTCTCTTTGTACTTGATGAGGCCTGATTTGTGATCTAATATGTGTTCTGTTTTGGAGACTCTCCTATGTACACTTGAAAAGAGTATGTATTCTGCTGCTTTAGGATGAAATGATCTGAACATATCTGTTAGGTCCATCTGGTTCACTGCCATTCAAAGCCACTGTTTCCATGTTGATTTTATGCTTATAAGAGCTGTCCATTGATGTAGGTGGGTGTTAAAGTTCCCTGCTATTACTGCATTATTACCAATGAATTTCTTTCTTATTGCTATTAATTGTTTTATATATTTGGGTGCTCCCAGGTTGGGGGCATAAATATTTATAATTGTCAATTCTTCTTATGGGATAGTCCCCTTTATTCTGCTATTGTGCCCTTCTTCATCTTTTGTTACAGTCTTTGGTTTAAAATCTTGTTTACTCTGGCTTTCTTTTAAAGTCTATTTGCCTGATCTCTCTCTCAAATAAATAAATAAAATCTTTAAAAAAAAAAAAAAAAGTCTATTTGCCTGATAAATGTTTCTTCATCTCCTCACCTTCAATCTGCAGGTGTCATTAGATCTAAAATGAGTCTCTTGTAGGCAGTGTATACACATCGGCCTTTTTTTTTTTTTTTTTAATCTATTCTGACACCCTATGTCTTTTGATTGGAGCATTTAGTCCACTTCCATTCAAAGTAATTCTGACAGATATGCATTTAGTGACATTTTATTGTTCTGTCATTGTTTCTGGAGACTTTTTCTGTTCTTTCTTGTCTTTGTCACTTTTGATCTTTCCTTTCCACTCAAAGAATCCCCTTTAATATTTCTAGCTACCAACCCAGGTCTGGGTTAGTGGTCACAAATTCCTTTAGTTTTTGTTGTTGTTGTTGTTTTTTTTTTGTCTGAGAAATTCTTTATCTCTCCTTCTATCTGAGTGGTAGCCTTGCTGGATAGAGTATTCTTGGTTGCAGATTTTCCCCATTTAGTACGTTGAACATAACATGCCACTCTCTTCTGGTTTGTCAAGTTTCTGTGGCAAGATCTGCAGTTAGCCTTATGGGTCTCCTTTTAAGTTAGGGACTTCTTTTGCCTTGCTGCTTTTAGTTTTTTTTTTCCTTTATGGCAATATTTTACAAATTTACTTACAATATGACTTGGTGTTGGCCTGCCTTTGTTGATTTTGATTGGAGTTTTATATGTCTCTTGGATTTGGATTCTCTTTCCTTCCCCAGATTAGGGAAGTTTTCAGTTACTATTTCCTCAATTAAATTTTCTCCTCTCCATCTTCTGGGACTCCTATGCTACATATATTATTACATTTGATGGATTCACTGAGTTCCCTAAGTCTATTCTTGTATTCCATAATTCTTTCTCTCTTTTGTTCAGTTTCATTATTTTCCATTATTTTATCTTCTGTATGACTTATTTGTTTCTCTACTTCTTCTATCCTTTTGTTCATTCCTCCAGTCAGCATTGAATCTTAGTTATTGTGTTTTTCATTTCTGGTTTTTTTTCTATCTGTCTCTGCAGTAAGGCCCTCCCTGAAGTCTTCCACTTTCTTCTCAAGCCTGGCAAGTATCCTTATGACTGTTGCTTTAAATTCTCCATCAGGCATATTATTTATATGTTTTGATCAGATCTCTGGCCTTGACCTTATCTTTTCTTTCATTTGGGATGAATTCCTCTGTCTTGGCATTTTGTCCAAATCTCTTCTTCTCTGTGTTAGAAGAGCCTCTTAATGTTTCCTGCTCCTGAGAGTAACAGCTTTAGGAAGAAGTCATATAGTGTCCAGTGCCTGGTGTTTCAGGGAGTGTCTCTGGTGCGTGTTGTGTGTGTTCTGCTGCTGTATTTTGGCTGCTCCTATTCTTTATCCCAGTCATTTGCAGAAGCTCTCCTTGCCTGCGATGGGAAGTATTTAGAGCTTGGCCAGAATGGTGAGTTAAAACTAAATGTGCCCTGGTCTGCTGTTAAGAGACTTGATGCTACTTCCACTAGAACTGAAGCCTTGCAGTACTCTGTCAGGAAACATGGTGTGGGTGGAGGTTTCTGCTGTTTTTTTTTTTTTTTTTAGGGAAGGGGCTTGCTGTGCTGGGTGTGAGGCACACTTGCTCCAGAAGGGCAATACCTTCTGGAGGTGGGGCACAGAGGGGCAGGACTTTGTGTAAGAAGGTTAGGCAGTCAGTGTTGGCACTATGCTGTTTACTGCAGATGGTTCTGTGTTTATGCTGAGGGGCAGGAGAGGGAAATGGCACAGTCAATTCCTTTGTCCCAGGAGATGGGATCTCTGTGCTATCTGGGTTACTTGCCTGCCTTCTTTCCAGGAGCAGAGCAGTGCCCTCCGGGATCTATTGGAGCCAAACCTGATGACTTTTAAAACTCCAAACTTTAGGAATATACTGTGGGGAGGGTCCTGTGCTGGTTTTCTGGGTTGGGTCTCACCCCACTAGGACAGATGCAGTTTTGACTGAGAAGGAAGGGCAGTTGCATCACAGTGCAAGGGTGTGGGTCTTGGAATAGGCAGGCTAAGCAGCCAGTGTCAGGATGAGCTGCTCTGGGCTGGTGGTTCTGTAACTATGCTGAGGGGCAGGGGAAGGAAATCGCACCCAGAAGCTCTTTTTGTCCCCAGATAGGTGTCTCTGTGAATGCTCGCTTTCACAGATGCACTCCCAAGAAAAGTGAATAGTTTTCCCATTCGTGCCTTAGACATTCCTCAGATCATGCCATCTTCCCCCAGGATGTTTGCCTGCCTTTTCTCCAGCAGTAGAGCAGCGCCCTCGGGACTCTATTGCAGCCAAGTCTGCTGACCTTTTAAAAAAATCCAGTCTTGGAACCCCGCTGGTTGTACAAACTCACAAAAATCAGCCCCTCTTGTCTTCCTAGCCAATAGCTTTGGGGAAGTGTTCTCTTTGTGCATTCATTCTCCTGTGTACTCCTCCCTCTCTCGCTCACCTTTCTCCACAACTAGGGTTCCCTTTCTTCTGCAGCACCCGTGATCCTTTTTTCCCCAAAACCACATCTCCACACTTCCTACTTTCCCAGACATGGACTCTCTCTCCTTCTAGTTCTGGAGTTTGTTCCATCAGTCCTTAGGTCAAGTTCTTGGGTTTTCAGTTTTCTAGTTGTGTTCAAGGAATGAGATGAGCCTAGGGTCCTCCAATTATGCTGCCATTTTCTTTAAATTCTTATTTCTTATTTAAAGAAGATGGATGCTATTTCTGATTTGAGAACTGATTGAATAGTCAATCCTGGGGCTAATTTATTTCCCGAAGTGTATTTTTCTGTTTCTCTCAAAATTTAGTCACTAATTTCAGTTTGGGGGATATTCCTTTATTATCACTGCTACTTTAAAATTCTAATAGTCAAAAGAACATTATTTTGTTTAACCTTCTTTAGCACATCTTCACAATAATTTTTATGACCATCCTTTTACAGATCTCTATTTACTTTTCCTCAGTAACAGGAAAAGGATTGGGTATTCTGTTGTATCAATTCTTTATAAAAGATGTGTCAAGTACATGGAAGCTAAATGACACCTGATAATAGTCTGAAATTAAGTAAAATATATGAGACATTATGACATAGTCAATAAAGGTAACACAGATGAGTATCTTTAGGAAATTATAACAGATACGAATACACCTGGATAGCTAGATTGAACCTAAGAAATTGTTTGGGAGACACTCATTTCTTTTTTAAACTGTGAAGGTGATAACATGGTAACAGTATTTATTAATAATTTTATCTCTCCACCAGTAAATAGTGAACAACACATACTTCTTTGATTCGTGTTATTACTGTCAAAAAGCAATTTTTAAAAATTCTTTAATTTGCTATTTTGGAGTTTCCCAAACTAAATTCCTGAAAAAGATCATTCTTGCATAGCCTCCTTAAATATACTGGATGCTATCTGCAGATGGCACATAAAAAGGTCCCTTAACACTGACAGCAGAGTTTATGGTTAATAACAGAGCATCTTCATTATATCTCCAAATTGGCTTTGTAGATTTGGCCAAGCCTATATGGACATAATTCAGTACATAGGATCCAGAGAAGTATTAAACAACACATTAGTCAAATGTATTAGTCAATTTAATATATATTGCTTTGGATCATGAACCAGATGTCACAATTTTCACCTTGAAAGACAGAAATCCTGCCAAAGTCTCTAAATATTTCACAACCATATTTCTTCCCAGTATGACACTAAAATACATACTTGTTGCTGAATTTTAAGTGTTAACATACATTCATCAAAATAATGACAAATACTGAATTATTCATTGATTATAAGATGAAGATTTCTTAAAACTCAGACTTTCATTATATAATTTTATCCAAAATACTTTTTTCCTGAAGATTGTATTTATTTATTTGACACAGAGAGAGTACAAGCAGGGGGAGCAGCAGGGAGAGAGAGAAGCAGGCTCCCACTAAGTAGAGAGCCCAAAATGGGGCTTGATCCCAGGACCCTGGGATCATGACCTGAGCTAAAGGCAGATGACTAACTGACTGAGCCACCCAGGTGCCCCTTATTCAAAACATTTTTTAAAATTGTACTAAACTGGGGTAACTGGGTGGCTCAGTGGGTTAAAGCCTCTGCCTTCGGCTCAGGTCATGATCCCAGGGTCCTGGGATCGAGCCCCACATTGGGCTCTCTGCTCGGTGGGGAGTCTGCTTCCTCCTCTCTCTGCCTGCCTCTCTGCCTACTTGTGATCTCTGTCTGTCAAATAAATAAATAAAATCTTTAAAAAAATTGTACTAAACTCTGTACAAAAATGTGAATTACACTTTTTCACAAACAATTATTTTTGTGAACTGTGAGTGGATCAAGAAGCTGAAGAGCAAGGGTGTTCACTGCTTCTCAAGCTCATACATTGTCAACCATGCATTCTATATGATACTAATAGTACACCATAGTTTGAAACTTCCCCCCATTTATTTGTAGCTTATCTGCATAGGTCAGAAGATACGATATAAAATAAATGTATAAAGTCAAGAAATTCTTGCATAATTACTTGAAAAATACTTTGAAGATACTTGGTAATATTTGAAAACTTTAAGAGATACATGATTTCCAACCCTGTATATCATATCTTCTAATTTTATTATTGATGTGTTCCTTGAAAGGATACTTCCTCATATTCCTAATATATTATGTTTTGTCATTAATCATTTAAATTCAAGTACCATGAGATTTACTTATCTGGAATGCCTGCATTTCTTAATTCACCTTTGACTCACCCACAAATTTATAGACAAGTTGACACATCATTACAGTATAAAGATAGCTATTGTTTTGATGATTTAATGCAACCTTTTGGAGTAAGGTAAAGATGAACGACACTTCTGTCTAGATCACATTATTGGCTATATTTTCTTTGAAAATAATTAAACTTCACATTTTATCATAAGCAGTATATCACATAAAGTTAGTAATGTAATATCCATGTTTTTCTGGGTCACTTAATCTTATTTCAAAGGACATCCACTAAATCATTAGTATCTGTTGAAAGATGTAAAAATAGATGATTTTCTATGCTAATTAGTTAGTATATAAATTCCCCCTCCCACATACACACAAAATGAACAGATATACCAAGCCAACTCTAAGCTGAATATGACTTATCATTTCTAACTGATATGGAGCTTAATATGAACTTTTATGTGTCCAATTAAAACACTAGGGAAAACACCACAAGTGCATTCAAGCTTTTCTAGTCAGTCAATCTGTCATCATAGTAAGCATGGCTGTCTGTTCTGCTATTTTCCAGTGCCAGTATGATATTCACACACCATCTGCCGACTTCCACTTATTGCTATCCAGGCTCCATTGCTGGTTATTCATTTCTCATTTTGGTCATCATAAGTCAGCATGTTTGTGAAAATCCAGTACTGCTCGCTGAACTAATACATGTACAACTGCTATTGAATTTAGGCTTGGGGACATATATTGCTGTTCTGATAACTTCCTATGGATTCATCTTCTACAAAATTCATAGACTAACATATTGTACTGAAAGCATGCAGCAAAATAAGGCACTTGTTTTTCAAGAGGAAAGAATATGAGGGATCATGAGGCACAGTTTTTTCTTTTTACATCACTATTGTTAAAAGTGCAATTTTACTTGCATGCATTGGTTTCTTTTACTTAAAGCTCTTTGAATGCTACCTTTTATTTCAGGGTTCCATATTACTTAGCAATTTGCCTCATAAAAATACACATAAAAATCAAGCTTTTCCAAAGTTCAGCTAAACTCCTAGTCAGAGTTCTGGTTCTCAATATGGAGAGAAACAGCTGCTATTGATAAGTATTGCTTCATATAATTCTTGTGCACAACACCTCACAATCCCTTTCTCTCCTAAATTCAAACAGATAGGGCTAATACAAATTTTAAGTATCTCATTCTTGGTTCTGCTTATTAGCCTCTATATAACATGTCATGATTCAGCAAACTCTTTTCTCCCAAAACCCACAAAGCTATCCAATACCCCTTTTTGTTTATTTTTTTTTAAAGACTGACTGATTGATCTGACAGAGAGAGAGAGAGCACAAGCAGGCTGAGCTGAAGAGGAAGAAGCAGGCTCCCCGCAGAGCAGGGAACCAAGGCAAGGCTCCATCCCAGGACCCTGAGATCATGAGCTAAGCCGAAAGCAGATGCTTCACTGACTGAGCCACTCAGGTGCCCCCCAATACCTCTTTTAAAAACTCAGATGCAAAGGATGATTTACTTGTACTCCTCAGGTTATAGTGCATATGCACTGCTTATTTAATTAGTTTCTCCTTGTCTTTTATATTATCTAAGGGAAGGTCTGAAAAGAGTCTCACAGTTTTGCATAGGTTTTATAAGAAGAAGAGAGCCTCAAAGTTCTGGATGCTCCATTTAAGACTACCCTGTCTTTGCCTCCGTGACTCCATGGTCAAATACGATCACTCCTTGAACGTCCCCCTACATTCATGCCACTCTTAACTTCATCACCACTGGTATCTTGTGTCATAAATACTAGTCTTATTTGTCCTCTATTTCCTCATTTTGTCAGACAACATGAAACGCCAAGTTCATCCCCATTACCCCAGATTCTTACTTCTATGCTAGTCTGTATATACCTCTTTTTCGAGCCCCACTTCCACTCCTCCCAAAGTCCTGAAATATTTCCCCAATCTCCTCTTCATCTATGACAGTTCCATGTTTTTGCTATAAGTGGAATCCAGCTGTCTCTGGAGGATATGGTCTCATTTACAGCCCTCTCAGATGGAGTCTGTTTTCCTTTCTAAATTGTGTTCCACTGTATTTGGATGTGGGGTTTTATCAGTTTGCTACTGTTGTTATGACAAATTATCACAAATATAGTGGTTTGAAATAACACAAAATTATTACCATACGGTTTGGGAAGTTAGAATTCTAAAGCAGTCTCGCAGAACTGGGTTCCTTCTTGAGCCTGAAGGTGGGAGTTTGTTCTTCTCCTTTTCCAGATTCTAGTATGCATCAGCTACTTTGGTAGCTGAAATCCTTTACTTTCCATCTTTGATTGATCCTGTCTTCCTTTTCAATTCCAGTCATTCTCACCCACGGTAATGCCTGGGAAATTATCATTACCCAAACAGGATCTTTTCCATAGTCTCAATTTGAAACATTTCACTCTGAAACCTCTGCCACTTATCCATCAACTACATTTGATCTAGTAATCAGAAACTGATAATCAACCTCCACTGAGAGTTATAATCCATCAGTCTTACTACTTTACACTATGTTCCATCCCTCTGTAACAACTTCCTCTTTAAATACCTTACATAATGATGATCCATTATCATGTCCAAGAAAGAGGAAAAGGAAGAAAGAGAAAGAGGAAGGAAGGGAAGGATCAAGGGGAAGAGAAAGAGGGAAAGAAAAGAAGGGAAAGAAAAAATCAAGGTAGAAATAATGGAAGGAGGGAGGCAGGGAAGAAGGAGGGAAGACAGGAAGGCAGGCAGACAGGCAGGCAGGAAGGAGTCCTCTGAATCTGACAGCTTTTCCCATATTAATTGAATCTCCTACTTAGATATGAGCCTACATTTCAAATTAAACACCTGCCAAGGGCATTTTTAAATATTTGATGCAAATGCCTTCTATTTAACAAGTAAATTAAAATCTAGTTTCAGAGAATATGAAAATAATTTTTCACTGTAAGTTTTTAGGTAAAAGAGGTTTGAAAATAAGCATACTATCAATTTTTTGAACACCAGAAAAAATAAAAATTAAAAACATTTAACTATTTTTATTATTATTTAAAAACTTCTAGTTTAACATAAAATCCCTTCAAAAATGTTTTCTTACACATTTATTGGGTATATTTAAAAATCCATAAATCCATTAAGCTGAGTTTGATAAATCAGGTTATGCATCCCTCCTGTCTAGAAAAATGTTACATTTAATAAAATCCCATCTTGTGATTCTTCAAATATTCAAGGAAAATTTTAAGTTATAGTGTTAATGAAAATGTGGGAAAAATAATTAAATATATTTTATAACAGAGCAATTATACATTCATATTGATAAAACTCAACACATCCTCAATGAATAGTTTTCCTAATATTTTTATCTATAAATTTTCATAAAAATCAAAGCATTCTTTCATGTAAAAAGAATCTCATACTTTCTATAATTACAGAATTTGACAATGGTCTCAGTGACTAAAAATGCAAATATTGAAAATGTTATTTTGGGGGCACCTGGGTGGCTCAGTTGGGTAAAGCCTCTGCCTTTGGCTCAGGTCATGATCCCAGGGTCCTGGGATCGAGCCCCCGCAGTGGGCTCTCTGCTCAGTGGGGAGCCTGCTTCTTCCTTTCTCTCTGCCTGCCTCTCTGCCTACTTGTGATCTCTTCTCTGTCAAATAAATAAATAAAATCTATTTTTTTAATAAATAAAATCTTTAAAAAAAGAGAATGTTATTTTTAAGGTAGTTTTTTTATGAAACCTTTTGTTAATTGTAAGGTCAGTAGATTTTTCTCTACAAATTGATTAAATCAAGGCATTATGTTAAGGTCATCATCCAATATTACTCCTCCTTTAAAGACCACCAGTAAATAATGTATTTGACATGATTAATACTCTAGTTCCTGACTAGGTCTCTCCATGTGATGAAGCTTTATATTCTGTAATCACTTAGCATCACACTTCTTATTTTGCTATTTTGGCTGTCCTTTCTAATCTGAAATCCATGCCCTTCCAGCTATTCATTCTGCTCACAACACTTTAGGGAAGACATTGGGCCCCGAGTGACCGTATTCCTGCTGT
Organism: Mustela lutreola; assembly: GCF_030435805.1. Lineage (NCBI taxonomy): Eukaryota > Metazoa > Chordata > Mammalia > Carnivora > Mustelidae > Mustela > Mustela lutreola. Next base: position 41,704,171 of record NC_081300.1, read on the forward strand.
CCTGTAGCTAAACAATTTCCAAGGATGATAAGTGCTTGAGTAATGCTATTTCTCTTCTATTTATTTATTTAGTTAGTTAGCTGTTTGTTTTACTTATTTATTTCTTTGTTTATTTATTTATTTATTTTACTTAAATGGTATTTTCTACTTGCAGGGACTGCAGCAGGAAGGGAGGCTCACCAGAAAGAATCTCTAATAGGAAGCAGGATGGTCTCTATTTATAGGGTATATTCTCTATTCCTGCATTAGTTATGAATGGAAACAAACTGAAACAAGGCAACATCTCCCCTTTGTATATATCAGAGATTGCAGGAAGTTATACAGTTTTAGAGATGTAACCCAGAGGGCAGGTTAAAGGCTCAAAAATCTCAGGCATGTGGATAATTAACTATGAGAAGACAATTGCAAATATTATTATAGCTAATAAGCTTCATAGATCAGCAATGCAAGGTACAAATTTTCAGTTGCTATGTAGGAGTCAGGTCATACTGGTTGACTTTGGGAATAATTTTTCTACGATATAGGATCTCTAATACTGCATGCACATGGGGCATAAGTAGAGAGTATCTGATGCCCCTAAGGGAAACAACTGAGATAAGTGAGGAATTTTTGTCCTAACCAGTTGACTAGATTTGAGTACTGTATTCAAAATAAAAATGAAAACAAAAGCGGCGCCTGGGTGGCTCAGACCCTTTAGCTCAGGTCATGATCCCAGAGTCCTAGGATCGAGCCCCACATCAGGCTCTCTGCTCTGCGGGAAGCCTGCTTCTCTCTCTCTCTCTCTCTGCCTGCCTCTCTGCCTCCTTGTGACCTCTGTCAAATAAACAAAATCCTTTAAAAAAAAAAAAACAAAAATCAACTTATATTGCATATTGTCATTGATTGTTTTCAATAATTATCAAAAATCGATATTCAAGTACCAACTATTTAAATGCCATATGAGAAAAATTCATTGGTCATTTTGTTAAGATCTGCTCCATTATAGTATTATGTATGACTGAACATAATTATGAAATAATTACCAAGTATTTAATGTCAACTATTATCAAATAATGATATGAGTATGTCATAGTCACTTTTCAGTAATTTTTTTAGTTTATTAGGCAGGGGTCGTCTCTAATCCTCTTATTGCTAACATTTTAGAGCAAGAAAAATAAAACCCCCATGGATGTTTTTTGTAACTTCACTTTTGAAATCAAAGAAGATGATAAATTTAGATAACCTTATCTCAGTGAAGTTTTTCTAAGGATTCAGCAGATGTTGGTTCTCCCTTTTCCCTCACCCAATCACACGGTTTTGGCATAAAGTTCTCTGTTAATCAACTCTCAGTGAGAATATTTCAACTGAGGGTTAGAAGCCATTTTGCCCAAAATAAAATTACCGTTTTTTAAAAAAAATATTGACTGTTTTACTATTTTGAAGTTGTTTTTTGATACACTTGAATTTTATTATTGTTTTTGACTAAAAATATCCAATTTTTAAAAGTCTGTTTCCCCTCAAGAAGCATGCATTGAGGATACTCAACAATTGAGAATAGTAACTCTTAAGATAAAAGCATAATCTGGAAAGCAATTTTAAAATCATAAATTATGGATATCTTCCTAATATCTTTGAAAATAGTTTTGATCATTTACTATTTTAATTTGAAATACATATTTTTATTACACATTTTATCATATATATTTTTAAAGTGATTTTAGTACTCATTCCACAAGTACATTTACAGTTTTCTTCACTTAAAAATTAAATGCATGGGGGCGCCTGGGTGGCTCAGTGGGTTACCGCCTCTGCCTTTGGCTCAGGTCATGATCCCAGGGTCCTGGCATCGAGCCCCGCATCGGGCTCTCTGCTAAGTGCAGAGCCTGCTTCTCTCTCTCTCTCTGCCTGCTTCTCTGCCTATTTGTGTTCTCTGTCTGTCAAATAAATAAATAAAATCTTTAAAAAAATAAAAAAATAAAAATTAAATGCATGTACAAACTGTATTTTTGAGAAGATAATCTCTTCAAGGAATATATCAGTGAACATGGGTCTTACAATATAGAGAATAACATTAATTGTTACTCACATACAAACACATTTACACACATCCTTTGAGATTCCTGAAACTATGAACTGTATATACTGACACACATAGTGAAACAGATATGGTTTCTTAAATTCTCTCTAATTCCAAAAATAAATGCAAAAAGATCTCAATGGTTTACAGATAAACTCTCCATTTTCTCCCATCCAAGTACTAACCAGGCCCAACCCTGCTTAGCTTCCAAGATCAGACGAGATCGGGCGCGTTCAGGGTGGTATGGCCGTAGACTCCATTTTCTGTAAAATAATTATTGTGTTACTTTTTTCACTTTTGTTTTCTTTTTTCTTTCTTTCTTTTTTTTTTTTAGGTATTTGAAGTAGGGTCACTGAAGTTCCATCATAAAACTTAAATAAATTAATCAAGCTTATAAATTTAAAAGTCAAATAGGATTATACCCACTGCCATCAAAACAAAATGTTTGATGATGTTTTGCTTTGATTTTATTTTTGTCTTTGACTTATAAGTCCCAGCTTATACACACATCTACTGTGAAGGTTTACTTCTACATAAAAACATAAGAATTCACACAGATGGTAAATTTTGAAGTGTAATAAATGGATACATGAATACAAGCACGATTAGATTTCCAGCTGTGACATGTGGAACAACAACTTTTGATAAAAAACCCTTCATGTGTATCTCCTTTATGTCCATTTTTGAGCAATCTGATTACTCACCCAGTCATAGAAGCAGCTTAAAGAGAGTCTGTGCTGGTTTTGTTTACCAAACACATGGTAAATGATCTGCAAGTATGCTGAAGTTCTGAACCAAAGACAGCTACTGAAGCGAAGCATGCAACTTAAGAACTCTGTATCTCCTATGTGAGTGTATGCTTTCCCCCACCCCCCATTTAAAAAACTAAACAAAACAAAACATTTAGTACCATTATATACATAATTTCACAATATACATTTTGTGGAAGCTTTTCATATAGTAACTTTTCATAAAGCAACATTTAAGTGATTTGTTATAAGAACAAATTATTCTTAAGGGAAAAAGAAAACCAAAATAAAATGGCTCTAGAAACAGTGATTTGAAATTCATTGGATGAAGAAAAATTGAAAAACAATAGAGACATAAAATTTCTGTATTTTCTCTCCATGTAATATTGATAAAAATTCATTAGCAATGATAATTTATAAGCCCTAAAACAAAGCAAACTCTTGAAGTTTAATTTTCTTTCTATCTTCTCTTTGTAGTAATGGGAATAAAATTCACACAGCAGAAGGATAATGCACCCCATAATGTGACATGATGTACTGAGAATATGGTATTACATTTCTAATGATACGCTTTCCAAAACTGTCTTTATTATGCCATGGAGAATCCTGCCCTTAGAGAATGCATCTGTTGAAGTGGATAGGTCATTTAGCAGTCTTAAAATTTTAGTTTTTTAGATTCTAGCATTAAGATATTTCCTCTATCAAGGTGTACTAAACAATGACACAGAAATTAACTAGTAAGAATAACAAAATACACACACAAAAGAGAATTTAAAACAGGACCAGTAATTTCTCTATCGCTGCATGGATGTCTCTTTAATCTCTCAAGTAGTTGTACCGTTAAAAAAGTGTCAATATGACACTGAGTGGCTCGGTTTGTTAAGTGTCTGCCTCTGACTCAGGCCATCATCTCAAGGACCTGGGATGGAGCCCTGCATTAGGCTCGTGCTCAGCAGGGAGCCTCTCCTGCGTCCCTCTGCTTTTTTTCTCTCTCTGTCAAATAAATAAATAAAATCTTTTTAAAAAAAGTGTTATATAACAAAGTAAAATATTTTAATTCGCAAATTTTATATGCATATAAGACATATAACCATGTTAATTATATATATCTATATGATATGTATATTTTATATATATATATATATAAACTTGGAATAGTATATATTTACTTTTGAAAACAACATTAAGACAATTTTATGCTGATTACTGAGCTATTTCTTCTGTCTCACACCCATCTTTCAATACTCATGGTACTTGGGCTGGGATTATGCATTTGTTCTACTTTTTATATTACTGCTACATTTAATTAAGAGTAAGAGTTATGGAGAAAGACCGAAAGTCTGAAGACCTTTGAGTGGTTGTAATAAATCTAATTTGCTCATTGTTCTTCTCAGTGTCACCCTAGCAACAGTGCTCATTCTCCAGGGATAGGTAGTTAAAATGACAGTGGTTGTTTTCAATTTCCTGCTAGCACTAGCCAGCTGGGGCCTCAACCACCAAGGTCTAAGTCAAGTGTCCTCACCCGCACTTCTGAAATCTTCAGACAACAGCACTTGCCTGGCAGTACATTCCATAAAGCTGAGCCCTGTACCTATGGGATCATTTTCCCAAGACTCTGGGTTCTAACCTCCTCCTTCTGTTCCCCCCAGCCTTAGATGTGGTAGCTATTTTCTGGAGTTACTACTTTTGTGTTGCCTCAGGGTTTCAGTTTTCTCTTTTTAGTTCAATTTTTAAAATCATCATGTTATTTTCTATCTGTTAAAAATTTCCAGTTTCTGATAAGATTTGTAGAGGACTGAAGGAGAGTTCCTTGCACCCTTATTACAAGATAATAGTGGAACACACTGAGAAATAACTGACTACTCTGAACACAAAAGAGAACTGAAATTGTAAAGTGAAATAAGTTGAAATCTGGAGAACAATAGGTACCCTCAAGGAGAAACAGGATTAGAGCATGGGATGACTAGAATAGAGGTCACTGAATGCCAAAAACATTGATGAGAAGATCCAGGCAAAAATGATTAAAAATTGCTAAACACTGAGCTTGGATCAAAGAGAGAGTTAAGAAGTCTCTGGGGGCTGTATTCACACCATCTTACAGACTTTTCCTACAGAAATGTCTCAAGGTACTCATAGGGATGGTGATGGAATCTTGAAAAATTTTCCTGAGGACACAGTGCTGACTATAGGAAAATAATTGCCACTAACTAAAGTCCACCAAAGCAATGCCCACTGTTGTCAAAGAAAAATTTTAATGAGACATTAAAAACCACAAGGAAGACTTTATTTAAGGTTATTGAAACAGGGGTCAAGAACATTGGAACAGAGGAGAGAGACTGAAATCAGCATTAAATCCTGGAGGGAGCTATAGGAAAAGTTCTGAGGGACTTTTTTTGGTGGGGGGGTGGGGGGGTGGGGATGTCGATCAACACAATTAGGTCATTTGTGCTTAGCAAAGCTAGGCTCCCACTTTCCACAGAAACTGAGAAAGAGGGTTATTACCTTCTTGGGTGATTGATTACATTTCAAAGAAATCCTCCCAGTTTTTTTGAAACAGACATTCTTAGACTTTAAAACTGGCAAGAGGGTGGGAGAGTATTTACATCTCAAAGGGTCAGAGAAAAGTTGCAAATTTTCCAAAGGAAATCCTCAGAAAGGGAAGTCCAGGGTCTAACATCAGGATGAAGCCTGCCTGAATTGTAACTGCTTTGAGGAGAACTTTAGGCTCTCTTGGTCACTATCCACTCCCACCACACTACAAAAAACAAAGGAAGAAAACAAACAAACAAACAATTAAACAAGACCTTAATCTGTGGGGGCAACAGGCAAGTAAATTATATGTAGGAGTACTGGAGGAAACTCACTATATCTGTGAAGAGAAACAGGAAAAATAAAAACCCCACCTATAGGGCAAGGGCATAAATAGGGCTACATAGAGAAACAGCTTTGAAAGCCACATTCTCAAGACGTGAGGTCAGAAAGCCTACTGAAGACTGACATTTAATCAGTACCTGCTCAGGAATGTCCCTGCTCCTATGCTCCCACCATCATGCCAACAAGCTACTTGGAATATCAATGGTTCAATACATCTAGGATTGCTGGAAATCAGATTATCTCTAGGGATTACCACCACCACCAAAACAAAAACTAACAAACAAACCCCAAACAAACAAAAACATAGAAATGTGTGGTATAAAACTAGATTAGTGCTTAGAGGGTTATCTATAAAACTAAATGCTTGCATTAGAAAATAAGAAAGATTTCTAATTACTAAGCAAAACTTCTCCCTTAAGAGACTAGAAAAAGAAGAACAAATAAAATGCAAAGGAAACAAAGTAAAAATCAATAAAATCGATAACAAGAGGAAATAGAAAAATATAATGAAATCAGAACTGGTTCTTGGGAAAGATAGATAAAATTGGTACTCTAACAACAACAATAAAATGTACTCCAGCTAAGCTAAGCTGATCAAGGATATGGACACCACCACCATCACCACCAAATATATATATTTCACAGTATCAGATGTGGGGAAAAAACAAACAAACAAACAAACAAACAAAAGGCAGTGCTGCTGAGCCCAATCAAACACATGGTAAGGAAATATAAAAAAAAAAAAAATTATGCTTATAAATTTGAGAACCTGGATGAAATATGTCAATACTTGAAATACATACTTTACCTAAAGCACATTCAAGAAAGAAAAGATAATCCAAAGAGATCTGTGTACGTTAAACAAATGAACACAAACTTCAAATTATATAAAAAACAACAAATCTTTAACAATATATTGACTCAAATGCAGTATAATATCAATTGAATAATATATTACAACCACGTCAGATTCATCCCAGGAATGATTAAACACTGGAAAATCAATCAATATGGCTCACCATTTTAATAGAATATAATAGTCTCAATTGATATAAGAAAAATTTTGAAATCCCAGAAAATTAAGAATAAAAGGAAATATCTTGGCCTAAAAAGGGCAAGTAGCCAAAAATAAATAGATATTAAAAGCACAAAAATCCCCCAAAATAAAAAATAAAACAAAATTCAACATGTATCTCACATACACATACTAAACAATACTTAACTCAAAATGTTCACAAACTTCAAATTTACACAATCTCTACAAAGAAAAATAATTTTTTTAAATATTTTATTTATTTGTCAGAGAGAGAGAAAGAAGGGGGAGTGGCAGGTTGAAGGAGAGGCAGACTCCTCTGCTGAGTAAGGAGCCCTATGTGGGACTCCTTTCCAGACCCTGGGATCATGACCTGGGTCCTGGGTCTAAGGCAGAAGCTTAACCAAATGAACCACACAGGCAGATCAAGATTTTTTTTTTTTAATGAATTTTAACAACCAGGGTTTCAAGGAGAAGTGACTGAATCTAGGATTGGGGCAAGGGAAAAAACAAAGTAAGCCTGAAGCTTATCAAAAAATAAGGACCAAATAAATAAAATAGATAAGCAAATAAATGAATGAATAATGGAGAATGCAAAAAGAGCAAAGAACTGAAAGAGCTCCTAGTCTTTCCTACAGAAGAACTTCAAGCAATAAATATATAAAAAAGGACATAGAAAGTGATCTTCAGAAATCCACCATAACAATTACTGTATCCAAGATATGTAGATGAATGCTAAATTAAAAGACAAAACTTTAAAAAGAGCAGGGTTTTTTCATAGTTTCAAAGTTATCAAAGTTGTCTCCTCCCCAATATATTATTTATTAATTCCTGTGGTTGTTTAACATATATTTACAAACTCTTTGATATTCTTCCCGCAGTAATTGGAATTTAATTCCCCTCCCCATGAACTTAGTGACTCCCTTCATTATTCATTTAAATAGAGTACAGAAAAGAAAAAAAAAGTAATTTTACAGTGGAGAAACCCAGGAGACATCACCTTAACCAACTGATCAAGGTTAACATCAGACTGTGTTAACATGTGTCTCTGCTAGGAAGGTACTTCACCTCTGTGGTTTTCAAAAAATCACGATCCCAATCCAATCAGGTGAAAAATAAGACAAACCCAAACTATGGGGCATTCTACATAAGAACTGACCAGTCTTCTTCAAAAATGTCAAGGTTATAAAATCAAGCAAAGACTGAAAAAATGTTAAAAGCTTGAGGAGATTAAGGGTTCAAGGCTTATAAATGTAATAGAATTTCTTGCATAGAAAATCGTGGAAAAGAAATAACAACAAAAAAGGTATTATGGCAGGGGGAACTGATGAAATCTGAATATAGTGTATAGTTTAATTAATAGTGTTGTGTACCAATATTAATTTCTTGGTTTCGATCTTTGCACCAGGATTAAACAGATACTGACATTAGAGAAAGCTGGGTAAAGGATATATAGGAGCTCTTTATACTGTGACTATTATTTTTGTATAAGGAAAATCATTTCAGAATGGAACAAAAGAATGATAATCTGTTTTCCTGACTCAATGCAAGTGTCAATGCAATCTGATACTTGGTAATAGGAATGATCCCCCAAATCAGACTCTCATAGATGGGGTTCTGGGATTGTTTTCATTTATTTCTTGGGTTTTAATTCTGTGCTGATATCCTCAAGGATGGAAAATAAAATGATCATCTAGATCAGTTTTGATTATCTTGCCACCCAGAGAAAACCAAAGCACCTTGTATGTTCTGTATCCTACCTTATACATTAGCTAACCTTTCTCACTTCCTTTGATGCCTGACAGATTATCCTTTCAGTCAGTGCTACCACTAGAGAATGCTTTATTGAGCAACAGCTGATCTGCATGCCATATTAGCATGAATGTTTGACCATTTGACAAAACTCAGAAAAATAAGATTTCAACAAGATCAAAGTTTATTTTTTCTCACATATCAGATATAAGTAGTTAAAGGGTGGGTATTTAAACCACTGGGTCAACCCAAACCCCTTTACCCTGTTTTCTGCAGTTAACGAGTGAATTACTCCCATCTGCATAGTACTAAATAGGCCATCCTAGCATGTTCCCATGTTAGTCAAATGGATGAGAAAAAAAAGAAATGAGAGCATGCCCTTCACCCTTAAGGATAGGAAACAGACTACACACAAATCACTCAGGTTGAACATGTCATATTACTTTTCTTGTGATTATATGTGGCTGAAAAATATGGATTTCAGTTGGTCCCAGCTAAAAATTCTATTATTTTAAGAAGGGGATCATTTTATTCAGTGCAGTAAAAATAACCTCCATTTATAATATTTTATATACACTATTAATAGTTATCATCTTAATAAAACTTCTGAAATATATGAGATGGGGCACCTGGGTGGCTCACTGTGTTAAAGCCTCTGCCTTTGGCTCGGGTCATGATCCCAGGGTCCTGGGATCGAGTCCCACATCTGGCTCTCTGCTCAGCCAGGAGCCTGCTTCCTCCTCTCTCTTTCTCTGCCTGCCTCTCTGCCTACTTGTGATCTCTGCCTGTCAAATAAATAAATTTTTTAAAAAAATCTTAAAAAAAAGTTAAAAAAAAAGAAATATGTGAGATGGAAGCATATAGTATTTTTAATTTTTAATTTATTGTATTATTTTGCATTCTCTACCCCTATTACTGACACAGTTTCTAGTACATATTATATACTCAATATCCTTAATTTATATCTATATTATAATTTTACTCTAAAATATTTAATTTTACTCTAAATTTTACTTACATAAAGTATTTCATAATCTAATAATATATTTTATTATACTCCATTTCTACAATGATACTTATAATATTTGGGAGAATTCCATTCTATATCTGTTTTATAATTGTTGACCAAATGACTGTTGTCTTTTTATTTGTTTTTAATTGAACACTAGTCTGAACAATGCTATAATAAAAAACATCTTTATAGGCAAATCTTTGTATATGTCTATAATTATTTCTGTATGATTAAATTCTTGGAAGAAAAATTTCTGAGCCAAAAGATTTACACATTTTGGTGTGTTTTGATGTAAAAAGGCAAACTGCCCTTCAGAAAGTCTATATACTCATTCATGATTAATTGCCCAGCAATGTTTCAGTGTTATAACATGTTTGACAATACTAAAATAGCACAGCCTAATTGTTCAACCATATCAAATATTTTTAATTTAAATTGGTTTATTTCTTATTGATCATTTTATGTATTTATTATATTTTGCCTGTGATATTGCAGTAAGGGAGTAAAATTGACAAACTTCACCTCAGGAAAATCAATAGTTTGAAAAGTTGCAATCAGAGACACAATACTTAGTTAAGAAATAGTATTTTATCTTGTTACTTATTTAAATTGTTAGACTGAGACTCCTCAATTTTTGAAACTAAAAACATTACCATTTTTTTTCATTCTATTATGTTATTATTTGGGGAGAACACTTCATTTTCTATTTACTTTACATTTACGTTTTCAAATGTGATGAGTCTCTAAATTGTTATTGTTTCAAAAGTACAAAATAAACAATGGTGATTTCTACAATAAATTTACAGTTACTATGGTAAATTGAATTTTACATATATTTTTACTACCATGTATGCTAAACAATTGAATAGTCTTCCTTAAAATTAAAAATATATTTTAAAATTTTAATGCTATTAAGCAGTGAAAACATTTGAGAAGTGAACCCACACAAAAGACATCAGTTTCTTTACCTTACTGGCCATTTGGACTATAAAGATGATTGTTCTATTTTCATTAGTAATCACATGTTCATTTATGTGATCATTCAAAAGGCATTGATGGAGGCTTTTCTTTAAAAGAAAAAGGCAATTTTATATTCCTCTCCTCTTTTGTAACCCACTGTAAATATAGAAAATTATCAAAAGAAGAAATAAAAAAGAAATATTAGTTTTTGTTAAAACAAGAAAAGAGCCAAGGCACAAATTACAAAGGTACAAATGTTGAAAAATGTATTCTACACATTTAGTAATGACTAATGAGGGAAACAACTGTGGAGGCCGAGAAAATTAAGGCCATCTCACCTCAAGTTTAGCTGATGTGGGAAACAGAGGCAGAAGAAAATCATTAAAATTCCTCACCTACTGACAAGCCCTTGAAACAGACAGAGTGGCTCTCCCCTGGGGACTTAACTGCCCTTACCTTGAGATTTTTCTAAGGACAATCCTAGCCTGACCAACCCCCTACCCCAACAGGTCCGACCAGGATCCTATAAATCTACTTTAACAATTCCTTTATCTCTAAACCCCCAAGATAGTGTCCAGAACCATTCCCAAGTGTATGGCCCAGTGATATACATCTAAAGGGTCTCACGAGAAGATTTTTACTACTGGTAATAAATAACCTTTCTCCCAATAATAGCTAGCCCCTCAAGATCCTAGAGACCTTGCTTCCAAAAATCCTTGGAGACTTACATCATTCATAATCCCCTTTGTCCTCACCCACCGTGGAGTCCACCCCTACTCTGCCTTTAAAAACTCTGACTGTAATTTGATTGGAGGTCCAAGTCCCTACTCCGTTGTGTCAGGTATACTTGGGCCCAAGCTTAAGTTTGTCAAATAAACCCTCGCATGATTGCATCAGTGCTTGGCTCCTTGGTGGTCTCTCAGATGCGAAAACGAAAACTCGGGCATAACACGAAAGAGATCAGTGTGCTTCTCAGTTTGGAGACAGTGAGCTAATTGCTAGAGTTCCAACTGCTCACATGGTGAGAACTCATGTAGAGGTATTAAATCTAGAGGCAAATGCCTGGACTGGATTAACAATAATTACAAAGAAACCAGCATTGCTTGATTCATCCATAAATACTGAACAAAATCTTAAAAAAAAAATAAAAAAAGAGGAAGGAGAAGGAAGAGAAGAAAAAGAAAACAAGAACAGGAACAAGAAGGTTGGAGAAAGAACTTAATATGCATAAATTATGAAAGAGTAGAAATAAAATCATCTGACAACTGTAGAAACAAATGCTTCTCCTGTTCCTAACAAAATTAAGAAATCATTCAGCATGACCTGTCTGAAAAGTTTTGAGAAAAAGATGGAGCTCTGCATTTGTTTTCAAAATTATTGAAAATGAACATGCTACACTCTAACTCCATTGAACCAAAATAAGAAAATATATTTAATATATATTAAATACATACAACACAATCCATACTTATTTTGTAAAAGAATAAACAGTCTTAGAGAGCTTGTGAAACTAAGAGAAATCGCCAAAGTGAAGAAATAGTCACGCTCAGGGTGCCTGGGTGGCTCATTTAAGCAGCTGTCTGCCTTTGCACTTGTCATGATCTTAGGGTCTTGGGATCAAGTCCGATCTCAGGGTCACGGTTCAGTAGAAGTTTGCATCTCCCTCTTCCTCTGCCTCATCCCCACTCATGCTCTCTCTCAAATAAATAAAATCTTAAAAAGAAAGGAAGGAAGAAAGGAAGGGAGGGAGGAAGGGAGGGTGGGAGGATTGGTCATGCTCAAGAGGGAGATTACAATACAAGATGTCCAAAAGAGCACACTTAAAATGTGAGTGGTGAACTCTATAAACATAAGCTGCATTTGGGGTTGCAAGAATATAGGGACAAAATGCCAAGGAAGAAATTATCAGATTAGTCAGGATATCAGAGCAGCAGCAGTCATGATGGTCAGTTCCTCAGTAATTATAGCAAAATGCAGTAGAATAGTTCAGTGCTACCCTACTTCACAACTTTACAAGGCATTTCTCTGTGAGCACTCTTCAAAGCACAACTCCAAGATTACAGAACAAACAACACTTCTCAGAGGTATGAAATTCAGTGACCTTAACTGGAATCACTGCTTAAGTGTCTGAATCAGTGAAAAGACAAGATTATAAGAGGCAAACCTAGAAGAAGAGTTTGTAAATTTCCCATCTCTTCTGTTTTCCATTGTTACTGAAATAGCACAAGATAGTGCTTCTCTCCTGTAACCCACATATGCATCACCTAGGAATTTGTTAAAAATGCACATTCTAATTTGGTAGGTCTGAGATTCTGCATTTCTGTAAAGTTCTGAGAGGATGCTAATGCTGGCTTATAGACCATGTTTAATTCCAAGGGCTAAAATACAAGCATAAATCTGATTCTTCTACTCAGTTTTTATGCTATGTAGGGTATCTTAACTCCAAAACAGAACTGATTAAAAGAAAAAAAAAAAAAAAGAAAGAAAGAAAGAAAGGAAATCAGATATTTAAGGAGTAATACCTACATGAAATAATGTAAAACAAGAACCAAAATTAGTAAAACAGAACTTTAAACATGAATAAACAAAAAAAAAGAACGTTATTGTATATACATTACAAAATAGAAGCTATACTCTTTAAAATAAAAATTAAAAACGTAAGTAAAATTTTCCATAACTAGATTGCACACAATGGAAGAGCAAATAGATAAACTGGAAGAACAAAGAAATTCTTTCACTCCTGAAACAGTTGGGAATATTAAGACTCAGTGCAGAAAGCTGGAGAGAGAGCATCACTCTTACCCTTAAGTAGGCAAAAATAGAGAAAAACAGCAAAGTCACATCTTCAGACCAACAGTCTAAGAGCAATACATACATCATATATGTCTGTATATGCACATATATACACATATATGTGTATGTGTGAATGTATTAGAAATTGATTTTCTATTAACTTGCCAAGATAATTAATAACAGATCATTATTGCTGCTGCTAGGACAACTGGACACCATATCCAAAAAAAAAAAAAAAAGCAGAAAATAAATTTTGGCTCATGATTCATATCATATTTATACTTTCATACATATATACATGCATGTAAAACATATGCATGCTTCTATATATTTAAACATATGTGTAAAGAAGCATAGATATGTATATTTATGTGTATATATGAAAGTAAACTCAAGACTCCATAGTATATGATTTCAAAAATATGACACTTTTGAGTTTTCTTAATCTGATGGATAAAAATGCTGTTTTAGCAGTTTGCTCGTCTTACTATGTGTCACATTATCTTTCCATATTTCCATTTCATTTCCCTGAACTGCCAGCATCTATCTTTTGACTACACATATCTTTTGCCCATTTTTAAAACTTGGGTTTTTGGTTTTTTCTCAATTTTTTCATAAAATTCATAGGAAATTCTTGATACATAGTATCAATTTTTAATAATATACAGAATGTTCTACACTAAAAATGTTATTTAATAAATGTTTTCATTGATATTTTCACATGCTACATGGCAAATTACAACTCAAATATCATTGTCACATTATTTCACAAGTAAACAATGAAAGACAATTAAATGCTTAAGGAAAATACTACAACAAGTGGTCAGAGGGTGTAAGCAAAAGGTGTTTGGTGAAAACATGAAAGAGGCACTTGGTCAATCCTTTGTCATCAGCAAACTTTCTCCAAGGAAATGCGTGTTGCCCAATCTGACTTTCTATTCAAATAATAAATCTCTAAAGAAGTATTCCCTTTGTGAACAATTCAATTTTGACAAGAGTCCAGTAGATTATATATCAGATGGAAAAGGATTAAGTAAAAATAATTTTATTTTTTCATTGAAAGTTACCACAGCACTCATTCCTGTAAACTGCATTTAATTCAAATAAATACTGGATCTGCAACTGGTATGTTACTTTCTACAAGTGCATTGTAAAACCCCATCCTCTGCCAACAGGAACATTTTAATGTCAGTGAGATATTGAAGTAATTAAAATATAAACTCCATCCTGCTTCATCTATCTCTATCCAAATGGCAAGTTTATTTTACTGAATCCCCATTATTGAGTGCCAAAATTGCCTAAGCCCTATATTAGTCATTTAAAATAATAGGTTCTTCTTTATTACTAGATTCAACATAAATTGACCAATACATGTAACTGGTGAAATCACAATTGTTTACAGTTAGTATTTCATTTCTTTTAACAATTCTTTGGTTAATTAATATGTAATACAAAATAGCAAATCAAATTCTGCATAACAATTCTGGTCACAAATATTACATTCTTTTTTTTTTTTTAAAGATTTTATTTATTTATTTGACAGAGATCATAAATAGGCAGAGAGAGAGGAGGAAGCAGGCTCCATGCTGAGCAGAGAGCCCGATGCCAGGACCCTGAGATCATGACCTGATCTGAAAGCAGAGGCTTTAACCCACTGAACCACCCAGGCACCCCCAAATATAACATTCTTAACACTATTTATTTAACCTATAGCTAAATAAACTATAAATAAACTATAGCTAAATATAGTTTAATATCAGTATCAGTAAAGAATTATAAAAAATAAAAAACAGCATAGCCATAGCAATCATTGTTTTCTCTTTAGTGAATATGATGGATTTCTCAAATCATCAGTTAATGACTATATATGTATATACATATATGTGTGTGTGTGTGTGTGTGTATGTGATTATTTGCATGTGTTAATCTAAATAAAGAAAGTAAACTGAGGTAAGCACAAATTACCAGAAACTGAGTTTATTTGGGACTAGGAGAGGAATTCTAATTTGGGACATGTAAACTGTAGCAAATGACGGGTTAGTCCTTTGAGGGATTGTGACAGACTGTATTTATAGGCAGGAAGTGCAAAAAGGGGGAGAAGTTCAAGTAGGAAGTTCACTGGCTTGAGAATGAGAAGAGATTCTTGCAGATATTCATTGATCAGAAGATAAGTGTTTGTCTTCTGCAAATCAGGCATGTACAGGAAATCAGTCTCTCAGTTTTTAAGTTCTGTGTTTTTGAGGGTATATGCACGAGATTGTCAATTTCATATCAGCTGGTTCTATTTTAAATTGATATCCTTTCACATATTTCTTATTTTTTCAAAATGCTTGTTACTTGATGTTTGCCATATTAGTTCCACCTCCATATTAATGCACCATTATACAAAACCAGCAATATATCATTCAGAATTGTATACCTCATAATAAGAATAACTGCATATATTTAAAGAATGATGTGTAAGTTCCAAAGCTCTTCTATGCATATTATTTTAGTTGATCCTTACAACAAATCACGTATAATTGGGAAGGCAGTCGTTCACTGGCTATTTTACTCACAGAAGAATTTGGGATCCCCAAATTTTATTGCCTTGACGTTGGTCATTGGTTAACGGGGAACAAGACAGAGATCCCCAAACAACAATCTGACTCCAAAATCAGGGATGTCCTTCTTTGAATCAGCTATCTGACATTAACCACATACATTTAAAAATAAAACGAGAAAGCCCTTTGTGGTTTTGCCTACCTTTCTTGATGGGAGGAGATTCAAATATCAAGTAAATTTGTGATGCACATGGTCAATTTTAAATAATGCAATGTACATTTCTGTACCATAAAAACTTCATGATAAATATCCACTAAGATTCTGATAAAAATTACAGATCAGATGTTGATGTAAAATATTGTTTTACAATTAAATTATAAAAATAAACTGGCATTTTCTGACATGGGACATACAGAACATGGGTTCATATAAATTAAACAAACAGTGCTGAGAATTTATACAGATTATAGTTCTCTTAATTTATACTAAATAGAACACTATTTCAGTACTTGATAAAAAGATATTCTGCACAAATATTAGCTGACTTTTATACTAGATTTTAAATATTTTAAAGGTGAGATAAAAATGACATCTATGATAATAAATGAAAATTCAGTGGCAACATATTCACTTTTACTTAGTATTTTACAACTCAATGTAAATAAAAAGAAGCATTTCTCTCTCCTACTTCCAAAAACAAATTTTGAAATATATGAACCCTGCTGATGACATTTTTAGTCTTTCTGATGATTCTGAATTTTTTCTGTTAAAAAGAAACATGGCCAAAGTAGAGTCACTTATGTTAAGCCTTACCAAGACTTAATACCTAATTGCAGTTTCAGCCTTTCCCAGGAGTGAATTTTTAAACCAATCATTCTGGAATTTCTTGATAAAACCCCCAGTCCTTCTTCCTATGGGAAGGTGACCTTGCCTGAAATAATCCTTTCTTTTCTTTTTCTAATAACTTCCTTGTCCCAATCCTTTCAGCCTATAAAATCCTTCCATTTTGTACAGCAGAATCTTCCATTTGTTAGGTGGGATGCTGTCTGATTCATGAATCATTGAATAGAGTCAATTAGATCTTTACTCAGTGGAATTTCTGTTCTTTAATACTTGAGTTTCTGTAGTTATATCAACTAGAGCTCTTGTTCATTGATTCTTTTCAAGTTATCTGATTTTGTGGATCTCTTTTTAATTCACAAAAGTGAATTTATTGCTTTTTAATCATAGGTAACAAGACTAACACACTGAAAAACTATGTAGGATATTGTGCTTTATAATATAGATTGATGTGGGAAACAAAGGCAAAAGATTAATTATTAAATTTCTTACTACCTACAGCCCATTGACAAGTCCTTGAAACAGGTAGAGTAACATTCTTCTAGGGACTCAACTGCCCAGATGTTAATACTTTGCTAAGGGCAAAAGGCAATCCTAGCCTGACCTCTCCCTCTTCCTCCTCTCCACCCTCACCAATCCTGTAAGTCTACTTTAATGTATAAAAATTCCTTTGGAAACTTCCTTTTTCTCTAAACCTTCCAAGATATGTGTTGGCAATCATCCCCCAAGCATAGGGCCCACCAATTTACCTCTGAAGGTTCTCATGACTAAAGTTTTATTAGATGGCAATAAATGACATTTTCCCAACAATGGCTAGCTCCCTCAGGGTCCTGGAAACCTTGCTTCCAAAATTCCTTAGAGATTTATGTCTCCCTAACCCCTCCCAACTTCAAAGTATATAATGGGCCACTCTTCATGACCCCAGTGCAGCATTTTCTGCTCAAGGGTCCTGTCCCTGTGCTTTAATAAAATCACTTTTTTTTTTTTTTTGGCACTAAAAACATCACAAGAATTCTTTCTTGGCTGTCAGCCTTGAACCCTAATGTCTTGCCTACACCAGAGATACGTATTACTGAACCTAAGTTCAATCCGGTTCTCAAGTGACAGTTCAGTAAGTCAAGGGACAAGTTATTGAAGCCAACAATATAACTTAATTCCAGAAGGCTAGTTACATGTGAAAATGTCAAACTAATGTGTCAAATAACCATCTTACTACCTTGGTGCAGGCAGGAGATTTTAAAGGGGAAAGGAAGAGGAAGTAAGTCTCAAAGGTAAGCAGATGAAATCAAAGATTAATTATTATAATTCTTCAGAGGAACTTGTAGGTTCTAGTTGTGGTTATCTGTCTTGATCAAGTCCCTGGTTGTGGTCACATGGTCACATGATTGTCTTGTGCTTTTTTTTTTTTTTTTTCTTTTAAAGATTTTATTTATTTTTTTGACAGAGAGAAAGGGAGAGAGAGAGAGAGCACTAACAGAGGGAGCACAAAAAGGGAGAGAGAGAGAGAGCACAATGCAGAGGGAGAGGAAGAAGCAGGCTCTCCAGTGAGTAGAGAGCCTGATGTGGCGCTTGATCTCAGGGATCTCAGGACCCTGAGATCATGACCTGAGCCAGGGGCAGACGCTTAACCAGGTGAAACACCCAGGCACCCCTGTCTTAGGCTTTTGGGTAAGTGTCAGTTGCATTCTATTAGTTCCCTATAGAGCTTTAAAAACATTATTGTCTTGGTTACAGTTTAATCTTTAAATTGCATTTCAGTTATATGCAGGAATGTTGACATAGCTTGATTTATGTTGTAGGTCAGGGTTTCTTGAGTACAGTTTACCTTACTTTCAAACAATTCAAGACAGAAAAGAAAGGGGAGGTTCAAAATAGCATTAGTTCTGCAACAAATAAATGTATTTGATGTGCAACCCTATTCTAGGCACAGAGCTCCTAAAACCCTTGGAATTTCCTGTGATAAGAGCAATAAATGCCTTTTGTTATGTTAATGAGTCAGGTTACCTAAGGATGGAGGCTGGTTGCCAAAGCAACCCCACATGATTAAGAGGTTGGATCTTTCAGCACCCACCTCCAAACTTCAGGGAGGGAAGAGGAACAGCAAGCTGAAAAAAACTGCCAATGGTCAGTTATTTAATCAATCATAACTATCTAATGAAGCCTCCATAAAAACTCAAAATGCAGGGTTCAAAGAGCTCTGGGTTGGTGGACACAGAGGTGCTGGGTGAGTGACACATCTGGAAAAGGCATGAAGCTCTATGCCTTTTCCTCATATGTTGTCCCATGCATCTCTTCCACCTAGCCATTCCTGAGTTCTGTTCTTTTATAATAAACCCACCATCTAGTAATTAAAATGTTTCTCTGAGTTAGACCCTCTAACAAGTTAATCAAACCCAATGAGGAAGTCTTTGGAACCTCTGGTCTGTAGCCAATGAGTCAGAAGCCCAGATAATAACCTAGGTTTTTGACTGGGGGGATAAGGTATTCTTATAGGACTGAACCCTTAACCTGTGGAGTCTGATACTGTCACCTGGAAGATAGTGTCAGAATTGAATCAAATCATAGGACATAGCTTGTGTCCAAAGAGTTGCTTAATATTCTGTGGGTGCAATTCATCTCTTATAGTGGAATTGAGTGTCAGAACACAGAAATTGCTAGGTGAGGTAAGTATCTTCCATTTGAGAAGATAATTCCATGTTTTATAATAATATATAAAGAACATCAGTGCTTGACAATACTTTATAAATTATCTAATACCTTTCCTTAATTTCATAAAACTGAAGAACAAAAAAGTTAAAAAACTTGACTGAAATCATGCAACTGGCTAATGCATAAGCCAAAACTAGAATCTGAATCTCTTAACACCTCTGAATTCACTTTTCCCCCAATGGATTTATGCTTCCCAGTACAACTGACCTCTAACAACCCTTTTTTGAGTGAGCATTCCAAAATATATACTGAATTACTTCTTGCTTAAAAACTACAAATGTTTTGCTTTTGCCAAATTACTCTCCATCATCTAATGGATACAAATGAAAATTCAGCATTGCATAATGGACCTTCATCTTCTGACTACTTTTCTCATCTGACTCTCTTGCATTTCTCCTATAGGTATTCCTAGCACAAGCAAATTATGCTCCAATCCCCAGGCATCCAGGCTTTCTCTTGCCTTTAGGCAATTTGTTCTCTTTGGGTAAAATACCTTCTGTCTTTACTGCTCCACAGAGGCTCAGTCAACCAGCAGCCCAACGAAATCTTTCCTAATCACTCCAGCTTAGTTTAGGTCCTTTATGTGGTTCTGTTCTAAACATGTCTGTGGTTCTATTACAGCACTTAGCACAGTGCTTTGTATATGTTTTGTATTGGTTTGTTTTGCTTATAAAATTGGGATCTCCTCTGGCATCTAGCAGTGGGCTATTGAATGAATCAATAGTTTAATATGTGTGAAATAATTTCAATGTAAAATGGAACTAGAAAATATGAAATGAGCAATCTCATGCATCTGCTCTCAGGAAAACAAAACTTTAAAGAACTGAGAGACTGATTTCCTAAAAATGCCTGATTTAAATAGGAACAAAACTTATCTCCCAACTCAAAAACATCCATCAAGAATCTCTCTCCATCTTCAGGCCCATAAACTTACTGCTTGGACTCTGGCTAGACTTCCCCCCAACCTCCCACTCTGCACTCTTTGGCCATAAATATGATCCACCACAAACATTCAAAGGATTGCCCATAGTTTGTTACAGTTTACATGTCCAAAACTGCAATTCTTCAGCTATCCTGAATTTCATTAATAAACTCAGTTTCTGGTAATTTGAGCTTGCTTCAGTCTACCTTTTTATTTAAAATGATACATGCTACACTACTTTGTCTCCTTTTCATCTTACTCTCTTAATAGTGTATGTGTTCTCATAATACAATTTGTGCATAGCAATCTTTGTATGAATACAATCATCAATAAAGCTAGGTATTACATCTTATGATTTTCCAAGAACTGACTACACTTAGAACTTTAATAATCTCATTTAATCTGCACAGCGAACTAATGAGATTGGTGGTATTATTATGTCCGTTAGACTTAAAAATGCAAGTTGCCCAAGTCTCACTGCTAGTGAGAACAGACTTAGAACTGTCTCCCAAGCTTGTTTATCACCAAAGTCTATGTCAAGACACTGCTTTTGTGGCTTAGGATGGATTATAGGTAATAACTCCAAAGGATTTTATAATACTTAGGAAACAAATCCCAATAAAATAATTCCTAAATTCATAGAAATATTTTAGAAAATATGGGGTATTCTTTTCAGGTAAATGGATACACAAAAACCTTTCCTCTGTAGTTGAGAGTAGGTGAAGGTAGAAGATAATTCAATATAATTATACATTGGGGTCTTATCTAAATGAAAAGAAAAAAATGCCCATAGTTAATACTGGAATATCATGTTAAAAATCTAAAGAAAACATACATTGTTGCTTAACTCAGCATATTTGAAGGATTACCCAAGTTACTACTTGCCAACTTTGATACTGTCTCCTCTTATCTATTGCTCAGCTATAAGCTACTCTGTTATGAACTTAAGTAATTTTCAACTCAAGTGGATAATACAACCCATGAAAACATATTTTCATCTTTATTTAATGATTTATTCTCACTGGAAGTTTCAGAGAAGCAAAAACACAAAACAAAACAAACAAACAAAATCCCTACAAATTATCAGAGAATTTTCCCTCTCTTCAGATAATTACATGGCTGACTTGGGTCAAATGTTGCATGCTTCTTTTGTAGATGTAAACAGACCTTGATCTTGACTTGTCTGTCCTTGTCTAAGAGACTCTAAACACATCTGACTCTCACTTTTTTATACAAATGTGGAACTATACTGTATACATTAGCTCTGATTTTGCAAGTGTTACAACAAAGTGTTATAAGAAACAGCAGTGGAGCCAGACTGCTCTTAGCATCTATGTCAAAAGAGCAAGTTACATTCTCAGTTACTTAGTATAAACATCTGTAAACTGGGGGTAAACTATGGGGATGCCTTAAGTACCTAAGGCCATTTATGCAAACTGCTACAACAATTTCTAGCACATTAAAAAAATATATATTATTTACTTGAGAGTGAGAGCGAAAGAGAGAGAGAGAGAGAGTGCGCAGAGGGAGTGGGAGAAGCAAACTCTCTGCTGAGCAGAGAGCCTGATGTGGGGCTGGATTCCAGGAACCTGAGATCATGACCAGAGCCTAAGGAAGATGACTAATGGACTGAGTACCCAGGGACCCCAATTTCTAGCACATTCTAAACTATTTTTTTCTCTTTACAGTCTACCATGGTCTTCTGAATTAGAACACACAGACATATGTCATTATTTTTAGTGATTGCAGAGTATCCCAGAGTAAAGAATTACTTTACTTAAATACTCTTCAATTAAATGAAATGAAGAAGTTTTCCTAATACTTCGCTTTTGCCAGCCATGGGGCTATAATGTATTTTCAAAATTTCTAATGTACTGTTCTTAAATTTTGCAGGCTAGATTCACTGAAGTGGGATTGCTAAATCAAAGATAAAAAAAATTAATTTACTTTGAAATTACTACCAATAGCAGTTCCAGCAATTTACATAACTGTCAACATTTATGAGTACAATATTTTTTAACCATTTTGGGTAATAGCAATGATCTTTTATGGCTTTTCTCATAAATACCCATGTTTATTATTACAAATTCAAGTAGTATGGAGAACCTCAAAACAATTAGTGTTAATACATGGCAAACAGGGCTTCAGACATTCTGTACTTCATACGTAAAAGACAGAGTGACAGCATGTCTACAAATACAGACACAAAATCTTTAAAATGGTGACATCATACATGCTGTGTTTAATTGGAAACTATTAAAGTTTACTTGAATTAAATATTGAAGACTTTGATGAGTTTCTGAAAAATAGTTCTCTGTCTCAAATATTAATTCCTGCAGTGTATGTTTATTTCTTTTCTTTTCATTCTTTCTTTACTTTTTAAAATTTTCCTAGCATATGTTTGGAGCATTTCCAAGTTTAAGAGCCTTAATGAAAACCAGAGTACTCTTCCTTATATAATACTTAAACATTCTGCATTAAGGCATTTTGAATGAAAAGCTATAAAGGCTAAATAAATAAATAAATAAATGCAACAGAAGTTTTTCCTGATTGTGATGTTAGCATCAGGGGTAGGGTGACCAACTTTTCAGACACCAACCTGAGGTAGTCATGCTTGACTTAGTCCAAAACCCACAAAAATATAGTATATAGTAAATATACATGTACAATTACATTAATATGAAATATGAAAATATTCTTTTGAAATTATGTTATTTTATATTTTTGTTACATATATTCTATTATTTAAATAAAAAAACAGACTAGTTAACAGTGACAATCAATAGAAATTACTAGTAGGATTATTTAAAAATATGTAGAATAAAAATATTATAATATTTTATATTTCTTTCTTTTGTTAAGGCAATTTAACAGTTTTAAAGCTATTATATATTCAAGTTGTATAGACAACATAACTGTGTACTTCAAAAATACATACATTTAAGATTCTTAAAAAGAAAATATAAATACAACAAAGCTAATTAAACAGGTATTACCTATATTTTATTTTTAAAAATATTTTATATTTTCCCTCTCCCATCAGTGAGACTGACTTTAAAAAGTCATCTTTAAGAATTAAAATATAGGCAATACCTGTTTTTGCTATTTCTGTTTCTTTTTCTTTTTCTAATATTATTCCTTGAAAGAATACTTCCCGCAACTCTTAGGCATTCTTCTTTTCCTTTATGTGTTGTTGGTAATATTGCATAGAGTAAAACATAAAATTCACTTTATTTTTTTATTTTTACTTTTTTAAAGCTTTTATTTATTTCTGAGAGAGAGAGAGAGAGCGCACAAGCAAAGGGAGCAGCACGCAGAGCAGGGAGAGGGAGAAGCAGGGTCCCCACTGAGCAAGGAGCCTGATGTGGGACTTGATCCCAGGACCCTGGGATCATGATCTCAGCTGAAGGCAGACATTTAAAACACTGAGTCAGCCACCCAGGCATTCCTAAAATTCACTTTAAATATAGCTCTGATTTTATCAAGCTGTATTAAACTGATCACTAGTATTATCCCAATGTGATGACATCAAACTAATAGATTCTCAAGAAAAGTGACGGAGCATAGCATCTTTATGATTTTACTGACTAGCAATAGCAAGTTTTTATACATGTAAAAATCAGCTAGATCTCTAAAAATGGAGATTCATTTTTTATTCATACACTACATGCTTTCAAACAAGTTCCTTCATTCATAATCCATCATAAAGACTACCCATGAAAATGCTGATCATTTTTTTTTAAAGATTTTATTTATTTATCTGTCAGAGAGAGAGGGAGAGAGAGCGAGCACAGGCAGACAGAGAGGCAGGCAGAGGCAGAGGGAGAAGCAGGCTCCCTGCTGAGCAAGGAGCCCGATGTGGGACTCAATCCCAGGACGCTGGGATCATGACCTGAGCCGAAGGCAGCTGCTTAACCAACTGAGCCACCCAGGCATCCCGAATGCTCATCATTTTTAAACAAATAATAAAACAGAGACCACCATATTAGCAAAGACCATCCTATTGAACAGAATCACATGAGAAAGGCCATGCATGCTACTCTACCAATGTGAGAAGATGAAGTGGGATTTTTTAACAACTATCAGCAACCAAAACCGTGAGATCTGCTGCATATATATTTGCTTCCCATAGAGGAAAGATTTTTACATGAAACAGTAATTAGAGAAAATAAAATAATTTCATGTTCAATGAATCAATTACATATATAGCTATAGTCTTTCTCTGTTTTGAGTTTTTTGTTTGAATCCGTTAGTTAGATGCTAATTTCTACAAACTATGTGCCTCCTTAAAAAGAACAGTAATTATATGTTCTTAACAGCAGAATACATAATTAGTCAATTTGTGAGCATACTGAGTCAATTTTCACAGTTTTCCTGACTTTAATAATAAAACTATATATTTCAAGGGAAATAAATAGCACAATAATTATATTCCTTTACAACAGTAAAGGATGCTTTTACTATCTTAACTATTTTCAACAAAGCACTTTGAATATACATGACAATTATAATCTCTTTATATAAGAAAAACTGATATTAGAGAAAGGTAAAGGTACCTACACAATGCCACATGATTTTCAAGTGTCATATATTCCATTTAGTCAATATTTATTAAATGGGTACTCTATGTACATACTCTTCAAGGTCCTTCATATAGATGGTAAACAAGTTGTGCAAGACCCATGCCTCACAGAATTTTCATTCTAGTGAAATGATAGTAGTGGTAGTGGATAGTGTCATAAAATAAACAACTTATTATTTAATAAGTAGAATTTCATAATTCCAGATATACACAAATTATAGTGGATGCTGGGAATT
Organism: Mustela lutreola; assembly: GCF_030435805.1. Classification (NCBI taxonomy): domain Eukaryota; kingdom Metazoa; phylum Chordata; class Mammalia; order Carnivora; family Mustelidae; genus Mustela; species Mustela lutreola. Next base: position 41,729,233 of record NC_081300.1, read on the forward strand.
AAGTTACATTGGGTTATTAAAAGTAGGCTTCTCAAAAATATAAAAAAAAATAAAAAAACAGAAGTAGACCTCTCTCTGGAGGTGGTTCCATTCGACGTATTTAGCTGAAACCTCAATGGAATATAAGGATTAAACCAAAGCATTTAATTGCAGATATTTCTTGTCAGAGGTAATAAGTTTGGCATGATCAAACTAAAAATAGAGACTATCTGTGGCTAGAGAAAATTGGGCAAGAGAGGGAGAGGAGTAGGAAAGAATGGGAAGCTAACTAATATACCTCATAACTAAATTTTGCAGAGCCTTTATTCTATTAGAAACACACACCTATTAATCATATCCCTAAACTTTAAAAACAAAAACAAAACATAAAAACATCTGTAAGGAACTTTTTTGTTCTTATATTTATCATCTTTTCTTTGTCTCCATTGAGCTGTTCCATTCTAATTGTTGCAGTCAAACACTGAACAGGTTCTAGGTTTGTTTCAATTAAATAAGAGACCTGAAAGCAAAGGTAAGTCAAGAGCAACTCAGGAATCAACAACACTGGGCAATTAAATTTTTAAGTCAGGAATACATAACCTTGACTTGTTCCAGGACAATGGCTGAAACACTGCCAGATTAGATGAAACTTATGTTTGCAAGAAATGTCCAGTTTTCATGATCATACACAGAATAGTCATAATATAGCATTATTAATCCAAAGACAGGACACAGAAAGTATTATATTTGGTTGGGAAATAGGTCAATTCTTTATTTGCCTTTAAAAAATGATGATTTTTTTTTTAAACTGTAATACCATTACTTTAAGGACAAAGATATTTTCTGTTAAGCCATCTGCATCCACTCCTTTATCTTTCTTACTCCTATGACAAACACATTTCTTAACATATTGATTGAGATATAGTTGACATTCAATGAAATGCACACACTTAAACTTGATAATTTGATAAATTTTGACATAAGTACACAGTGGCAAAACCAGATAAAGAATATATCAATCACTCAAAAAAATCTCCTTAGGAAATATAGATACGGCAAGTTGTAGCCTTACACTGCCTGGCTCCAAGAATTACTATATAGCTGCAAAAATCAAGGCAGCATGGTATTGGTGAAATATAGACCTATTGTTCAATGGAACAAAATAGAGACTTTAGTAAATGGAACTGCACATATAAGATCAATAAATTTCCAACAAAACTACTGAGACAAAACAAAAGGAAAATGAAATAGTTTTGAAACAAAACTGGATATCCCAATGGAGTAAAGGAAAATGATGTCAATTATTACTTATGATGATCAATAAAAAATGTGCTGAAACTACAAAATACCTAGAAAAATATTTCATAAACTTGGACTAGGCAAAGATTTCTTTAATAAAACACAAGAAACCATACACCATAGGAGAAAAATGTTGCAACAGTGAACTTTATAAAATCTTTTTGGTCCTTAAAAGACATCATTAAGAAAATGAAGTATAAGCTACAGAGTAGGAAAAAATATGTGTGTATCATTTTAACAAAATATATAATATTAAATAATAAAAAACCTTACAACTCATAGTGACAATAAGATAACCTACTTAATAAAAAATATTTAAACAGAAGATGTACAAACATCAAATAAGTATATAAAAAATGCTCCATATTGCTAATCATTGAATTGTAAATTAAAATATCAATAAGATAGCACTACACAACCATGAAAATAACTAATATTAAAAGGTATACAACCATCTTCAAATCTATACATAAAGGAGTGCCAGGGAGGCTCAGTGGGTTAAGTGTCTGCCTTCAGCTCAGGTCATGGTCCCAGGGTCCAGGTATCAAGTCCCATGTTGGCCTCCCTGCTTAGTAGGAAGCCTGTCCTCTGCTTGCTGCTCTCTCTCTCTGTCTCTGTCAAATAAACAGGTAAATAAAATCTTTAAAAAAAAAAAAAAAGAATCTATATGTAAAGATATGGGAGTTCTGTTTCTTATAGGAAAGATGACACATAGGTCATCTTTTAGGATGATGACCTATGTGTCATCTTATAGGAAAGATGACACATAGGTAAGAATTATAATATCTAAATAAAATGAAAAAATAAATAAAGACCTACCTGAAGGCACTGGGGAGTGAAATAAAGCAGGCAGATTTTGCATTGATAGAGACTCTTTATTTTACCTGTCTCCCAACCAGATTAATAGGTCACAGTCATTGTTGTTTGCAATAGCCAAAACTTTGGTACAGAATCAATTCTGTTGGCCCAAAGAACCCTGGGAGGGAATCTATGACTATCACAACCACTGTCAATGTGAAAAATAATAATATATATTATGTAAATGATAATCTAATTCATATAATTATATTATATATATAATACTATTATTTACATAATAATAAATGAGGGGCAAAGATAACACCAAATTTCTGTAAAAACTCTATACAGATATTTGGGTATCAGGCTAAATCCTGAAATATGTATTCACTTAGCAAATAGCAAGCAAGTGAATAAAAACATGGAACCAAAATATCAGCTACAGCTCAATGCAACTTGGGTCCTACTAAACAAAAACAATCTATACTCTTTGGAAGAGTGAAGGCAGAGCTACCTACATAATTTGTAGCACCCACTGCAAAGTGAAAATGGGGATCCCCTTATTTAAAAATTATTAAAAATTTCAAGATTGCAATAGGATAGTATTAAATTAAATGCAGGGCCCTTCTGAACACAAGGCCCTGTGAGACTGCATGGGTCAATTAAAAGCCCAAGAAGCTAGGCCTGAATGAGAAAGCTTGATCACATCTCATACTCGTAACTCAGCATGCTTGCAAAGCTCCTCTTCTGTAAGCTGTGTGGACACAGATCAACACTAAGATGCGTCTCACCCACAACTTTTATTTTAGTAATCAAGCTGTAGTGGCAAGACGGAAGAGAGGAGGCAGCAGGTTACAGTCAGGCTTACGGTACATTCCTTAGTAGAGTCGATGACCCTTTCCTCTACATTTTTCCTTCAACATTCTTCACATCCCACCTATGTGAACTTTTCTAGATTTATGTGATTGTATCCATCTGAAGAACTTCTATTTTTCTGTTCTAACCACATTATAACCAAACAAAAAATAATGCTCAAGTTTAATATGAAATCCAGAACTCAATTTTAAAGACAGAAGAGGACAGAAGAAGGAAAAACAGCATGGTAGAAGATTATAGCATGGTAGATTAGAGGATTGCCATGATTAATTCTAAATCAGAAGTCCTTCAAGCTAGAACCTAAATTTATGAACAAAAGCTTTAAATAAACTATCCAACAGTCCCCAGGAATACAAGCAGTTGTGTTAAATTATGTGAAATGGAAGAGTGAATGTTCTGCTTTTATTTTTGCTCTGAGTGACTTAATGGTACACTACAACATGAAAAAGGAAATAATTCAAACAAAACTAATGAAATAAAGATCTGGAACTTTAAATGCATCTTAAAAAAGTGTAAGAGGGGCGCCTGGGTGGCTCAGTGGTTAAGCCGCTGCCTTTGGCTCAGGTCATGATCTCAGGGTCCTGGGATCGAATCCCGCATCGGGCTCTCTGCTCAGCAGGGAGCCTGCTTCCTCCTCTCTCTCTCTCTTTGCCTGCCTCTCTGCCTACTTGTGATTTCTCTCTGTCAAATAAATAAATAAAATCTTTAAAAAAAAAAAAGTGGGGGCGCCTGGGTGGCTCAGTGGGTTAAGCCGCTGCCTTCGGCTCAGGTCATGATCTCAGGGTCCTGGGATCGAGTCCCGCATCGGGCTCTCTGCTCAGCAGGGAGCCTGCTTCCTCCTCTCTCTCTGCCTGCCTCTCTGCCTACTTGTGATCTCTCTCTGTCAAATAAATAAATAAAATCTTTAAAAAAAAAAAAAAAAAAAAAAAAAAAAAAAAAATAAAAAAAAAAAAGTGTAAGAAACAGGATTTTGGGTGAGTAAAATGATAAACTACAGAGCAGGTTCTTTTTTATCATATTATGAAATAAAATGAAGTGTATCTACTTTCATTCCCATTTTGAAAGGCACAAAGGAAAATAGAACATAGTATTTAACTATACACCCAAACTTTTAAGAAGGATGGGGTGATAGAGAACTGCGAAGAAACATGAACTCTCTTTTTAGTATGCTTATTTGTAAGCGATATGCTTAAAGTAATTCTGACACTATGTAGATATATTAAGGAACTAAGAAAATAAATGAACACATTTCTTTGTTAGGAACCAGAATTTGCAGTGTAGGAGAAGGAATATACAAATATGGAGTGGGGAAAGGCAAAAAAGAACACCGAATCTTCAGTTGCAGCTTTAACTAGTATTATCTATGTAAACTGATTATATGGTATTATATGTATTTATTATATATTATATATTCAAGAATTCTATTCACTACTTTATGATTTTAAGTATGAGACTGTTTACTCTTAAGTCCTTGCATCTATGATGCTAGGTGAATGTGAGAAGGTGACAAGGACTGAAAACATTTTGTTGCCTAAAAAAAAAAAAAGGAAAAAAGGAAAAAAAGCCTGTTTGTTAGCATTTTAAATATGCTTAAGTGTGTCTCACTACCTTATTACACATTATTGCTTTGTGGGTTTGTGTGCATATATTGTACTGCAATTAAGTCTCCATGCAAAAACATCAACATTCTGAATTCTAATATTGCTATTTTTTATTTGTTAATGTATACCAGACATGTAAATTATTTAGAAATGAAGAAGATCCTAATAAATATATGTGCATGTTTTTAGGTTTATACAAAGGTTTCTTTCATTAGAAGCAGACCGTTTTGGCATAACTGTAACTTAAAAATTAATGCTAGGGGCACCTGGGTGGCTCAGTGGGTTAAAGCCTCTGCCTTCGGCTCAGGTCATGATTCCAGGGTCCTGGGATCTCTCTGGCTGCCTCTCTGCCTACTTGTGATCTCTGTCTGTCAAATAAATAAATAAAATCTTTAAAAGAAAAATGAATGCTAAATAAAATATACAGATTTATTTTGTACACTATAAAATGAAAAAAAACATACATACAAACATCCTCATTGTTATATCTGTAGGCATGCATGTATATTATATGTGCATGAATTTATGAATGTATGAACATATGTGTATGTACAAGCAATCATTCTATACTTCTACCAATTGAAAGGATCAGAAGCAAAGAAACCTCAATAGCAATGAATACAGTTACTGCCCAGATGTTAGTTTCTGGTGCCATTCTCCACTAAAATGAATCAGAGTTTCTTGGATAATTTGCTCATTTCAGGGTTGGACAGGTTAGGTATGAGTCTCAAATATCTTGTTTTGCCAGAATTTAAGCAAGGGTTAAAGATAAATAACAGGTTTGTGTCATAAGGACATCAGAGCTTGTAAAAGGTTCCACAGCCTAATAATACATTCACACATACATATATGTATACATAAAAATATAAATAAGTAAAATTAATAGGCCAAAGGAAAGCTTCTTGTTTATAGAATACTAATTGGTCAGTGGTACCTGGGAAATGTAGAGGGAGTGCTAGAATTGTAAAATCAACATTTTGCCAGCATCTTAAAGATGTCACCAATTAAAGACTGATTCTGGCAATCCTGAATGGATGCTAAATCTCATGGGAAATTTTGACGAGTGAAATACTGGCATGGTTTTAAAGTATACACAGACATACCTCATTTTATTTTGCTTCACTTTATTACCATTCATAGATTTTGTGTTTTTTTTTTTTTTTTTTTACAAATTGAAGATTCAAGACTTCAGTGGAGGAAGTAACTACAAATGTGGTGAAAATAACAATGGAACTAGCAGTGGAGCCTGAGATGATAATGTAATCTCATGATAAAACTAGAAAGCATCAAGAGTTGTTTCTTACAGATGAGCAAAGAAAATGGTTTCTTCAGTTGAAAACTACTCCTGGTGAAGATGCCACAGAGACTGCTGAAATGACAACGAAGTTTTTAGAATAGTAACTAAGCCTGGTTGACAAAGACATGACAGGGTTTGAGAAAATTTATGCCAATCTTGGAAGAACTACTGTGGCTAAAATGCTGTCAAACAGCATCACAAGCTACAGAGAAATCATTCGTGAAAGGAAGAGTCAACTGACGTGGAAAACTTCATTGTTGTCTTATTTTAAGCAACTGATACCAACACCCCAACCTTCACCGACCACCACCCAGACCAGTCAACAGCCATCAACACAGAGGCAAAACCCTCCATTAGCAGCAAGATTATAACTTGCTGAAACTCAGATGACCATGAACATTTTTTAGCAGTAAAGTATTTTTAAACTATCCACATTTTTAAAACATAGTGGCATTGCACATTTAGTAGTACAGTGTAAACAATTTTTTTATGCACTGTGAAACCAAAAAATTCATCTGACTTGCTTTATTGCAATATTCACTTTATTGTGGTAGTCTGGAACTAAACACACTGTATCTCTTAGGTATGCCTGTACTCACAGATTGTTTCTTAATTGCAACATCAGAAATAGTAATGTACAGTGGAGAAATCAGACAACAATTTTGACTAAGTGATCAAAACTAGGATCATCAATTAAACCTAAATGGAAATTGTGTACTTCCAGATGTGATGCCTGAGGAAAGCATAACAGCAATATATAATATTCTCACTAAAAATATATAAATGGAATCTACTTATGAAAGAATGTTAACTGACGTGAAATGATAAGTATTTCATCAAAAATTTAAAAAAAAATTCTTCAAAAATGTCAATGACATAAAAGACAAAGAATGTGGAAATGATCTATATTAAAGGAGATTAAAGAAACATGACAATTAAATACAAAACCCAATTCTACTTAGAATCCTGAACTGGAGGGGACAATAATGTAATAAAGCAGACTGGTTCGACTGAGAAGTTTGCAATAAAAACCATTTGTTAGATAGATTTTTATCTCAATGATAAATTTACTGAAGTTAGAAATTAATTATATTTTAGCTATATGTAATTATATCCTTATTCTCATGAAAAACACATTGAGGTCTTTAGAGATAGGGCAATGACATATGCAAATCAGAGGTAATTAGATAGAGAGGTGAGAAATAGTGAGAGAAAGAAAGGGTTAGAGAGGTAAATAGAGCAATGATAAAACATGGGTGGTAAAATATTGATAACTGAAACTGGAAAAAATGTTGTACAAGTATTTTTTTGTTGTCATACTTATGCTTATAACTTTTTCTCTAAGTTTTGAGATTTTGTCTCATTTATGTATTTTTATATCACTGCACTGAAACTAAATTTTACAGACATTGAATTGCATTAATTTGGATATCATTATTACATAAGAGACTTGGAAATTATTTACATAATGAAAGATTTCAAAACTACAGTAGAATGGGCAGCTTCACACAATGCCATTTCAATAATGATTTATTTCAATCACATCTTGTACCACAATGTCGCCAGCTCTAAATAAGAAATAATTCTCGTGTCTAAAACTACTTTGGTGCCTCTGTATTCTGGGAGAAGAGCTTAATCTCCAACTTTCACAGTAACTGGTTGAATCTCTCCACATTTTCCTTTAGAGCCTGATCCAATATTGTTATTGCAATATCCAAAGTTGCTATTTCAACTATTGCTTGCAATACTTTTCCTTGAGATTTTTCTAGAAGCATAATGCCTCCTTTGGTTACAGTTTTGCCTGTACTCTTTTCAACTGTAACTTGGTCAAAGAGAGGAAGAAACTTCCTAAATGCCTGTCTTGTCTTAAGTTCTCTGCAGTTTGTACTCTGCTTTCTGCCACTGCACAAGCAATGTGAAACCCTCTATCCAACTCTTGAGACATGTGAATGTGGGAAAAGGATGACCAGAGCACAGGCAGCTTCTCTAAAATAAAATAAAAATTGCTTCAGCATTTCACTTTTCTGATCATGATGTTTACAGTGACAATGTCTTCTGAAAATTGTAGGCATTGCATGATTTCATGGAGTACATTAAGTATAACTTCACATAGTATTATGTATTATAAAATGCAATTGGGGTCAGAATATTCTAGATATGTCTAAAAAGGACTGGTAATATCCTGTCTAGAAAATTAAGAACAGAATTGCCTAACATATATGTTAGGGACTTTCCTGACTTTTAATCTCAAATTTCAATTCTTTGAGCTTATATGACAATCTTAAGAAAAATAATAATTTAATAAGTGGAGTAATACTTCTTTTTAAGTAGATCATTTTAACTTAGTTATGTGAATCTGGACCTCTGATAAATGAAGTCAAAGAATAATTAAATAAATGAAGAGATAGTATAACTTATGTTCTTGGTCAATATTGTCAAGATATAAGTTCTTTCCAATTTGAGTGAAATACTCAATTTAATCTCAATCAAGAAGCCAAAGTTTTTTTTAATAGTTATTGATGAACTGGTTCTAAAATTTATGTAGAGAGGAAAAAGATACAGAATAGTCAACACAATATTGAAGAAAAATAACAAAATTGGATAATTGACATTTCTTAAGTTCAAGGCTTAATCTAAATCTATAGCAATAAAGATAGTATGGTACTAGCAACACAATAGATAATCTATGAAAGAAAGCATTGATAAACTGGACTTCATTAAAATAAAAAAAAGTCAACTCTTTGAAAGCAAAGTCAAGAGAGTAAGATAAGCCATAGACTTCAAAGAAACATTTTTAAAAGATATATTTGATAAAGGACTGTTTTGCAAAATACACAAAGAATTCTTAAACAGTAAGAAAATAAACACCTATGAAAACTAGGCCTAAAACCTTAATAGATACTTCTCCAAAGATATGATACACATATGATAAGAAATTCCACACACAATGTCATCAGCAAAATGCACCTTAAAACAATGAGATGCCACCATGCACATACTAGAAGGGTCAAATTCTAGATCATTGACAACAGCAAATCTTGGGAAAGATGTGCAACACCAGGAACTCTCACTCATTTTTAGTGAAAATTCAAAATGAGAAAGCTATTTTGGAAGGCAATTTTGTGGTTTCTTGGAAAACTACACATATTTTTACCATATGGTTCAGAAAATGCACTCTTTGGTATTTACCCAAAGAAGTTAAAAACTTATGTCCACACAATATCCTGCACACAATGTTTACAGCAGTTTTATTCATAATTGTTCAAACTTGAAAGTAACCAAGATAATCCATTTTATTTTATTTTATTTCATTTTGAGGGGTAGGAGAGGCAGAGGAAGAGAATCTTAAGCAGGATCCACACCCAGGATGGAGCATAATATGGGGCTCCATCTCACAACCCTGAGATAATAACTTGAGTCAAATTTGAGAATTGAAGGCTTAACCAATTGAGCCATCCAGGTGCCCTGCCCCTACTCTTTCTAAGACAGTTCTTTAGTGGATGAATGGTAATAGTGGTACATTTAGACAAGAGAATATTATTTAGTGCTAAAAAGAAATGAGCTATCAGGCTAAGAAAATATATGGGGGGGATCTGAAATGCATTATTACTAAGTAAAAGAAGCCAATCTAAGACTACATACTATATGATTCCAGGTATTAAAGATTTTGGAAAAGTCAGTGGTGTCTGGGTGGCTCAATTGGTTGGCATCTGACTCTTGATTTAGGCTCACGTCATGATCTCAGGGTGGTAAGACTGAGCCTTCCGACTGGCTCCACACTCAGCAGGAAGTCTGTTTGAGATCCTCTCTTTCCCTCTCCCTCTGCCCTTTACCCCCTGCTGTCTCTCTCAAATAAATTTAAAAAAATTTTAAAGAAAATATTTCAGAATAGGCAAAACTATGGAGATACTAAAAAAATCAGGGGCTAGGGGTTGAGGTGTAGGAAGGATGAATAGGCAGAACACAGGAGATATTTAGGGCAGTGATAATGCTACACATAGTATCATAATGATGGATATGTGTGATTATTCATTTGTTCAAACCCACAAAATATGCAACATTGAGTAAAAATACTCTTAACAATGGTCTTTGAGTGATTATGATGTGCCAGTGTAAATTCATCAGCGGTAACAAATATGCCCTCTGTTAAGTGATGTCCATACTGGTGGAGGTTTTGCATATAAAGGTTCAGAGGTATATGGGCTATCTCTGTAACTTTCCCTCAGCTTTGTTGACAATTTAAAATTTTTCTTAAAAAGTCCTAGTAATATTTAGAATAACATCATATTTTATGTGGACTGAATACATCCCTACTAAAATCAGCTTTCACCACTTCTAGTCAACACTGTACTTGAGGTTCTTGTCAGGATTCCAGTCTGCTAAGGAAGAAAACAGTATTTGCAGATGACATGATCTTTTATATAGAAATAGCCAAGAAATAGCCAAGGAATTCATATGTGAGGAAAACCTCCAAACAGTGTTAGAACTAATAAAAAAATCTAGCACATAAGTCCAGCACAATGTGTGATCAATATGCAATAATCAATTGTATTTCTATACACCTCTAAAAATGGCAAGCATTGAGTAATTAATTGCAACCTCCATTCACTATTGATGGGGAAGTAAAATGGTTGCAGCCACTTTAGAAAACAGTTTGACAATTCCTCAGGGTAGTAAATACAATTACCATATAGCCCGCAATTTCACTTGTAGGTATATATTCAAGAGAAAGGAAACATCTCCACAAATCTTTACACACAAATATTCATAGTAGCCAAAAAGTGGGAAAAAAACAAATATTCATCAAATGATCAACATGTGGCATAAAGACCACATATTATATGATTCTACTAATTACTAATTAATATGAATTGTTCAGAGCAGGCAAGTCCATTGAGATAGAAAGTAGGTAAGAGGATGCCAAGAGCTGGGATTATGACAAAACAGATACTGACTACTAATAGGATTTGTTTATTTTTTTGAGTGATAAAAATGTTCTAAATTTAGACAGTGTTTATGGTTGTATATCTAGAGATATATTAAAATTGAATTGTATACTTTAAAAAGGTGAGTTTCATGTTATGTGATTATATGTGTTTTTATAAAAAGCACTATTATTAACTGTCTTCTATTACTTAGTATTTTCTAAATCCTCTTCAGAAAATCTCTTGTTCTGTAACTTGAATAATCATTTCTTCATTTTTATTTTTGTTTTACATCTACACTGAGTCTTAATCTATTGGCGTAACACCACTTTTTATTTCTTTTTTTTTTTTATTTAGGATTACTTGGCTATAATTTGTCCTGTTCTCCTTTGTTTACTATATAGAAATTATAACACATTATGACAGCCTACCTTTAAAATTGCTCTCAGTTCTCCTGATACACTCTCATATGTTCCCTTCCTATATAACATCAAGATTTTTTATTGTAACCAACAGAAGATTGGAGAAGTAATGGTATGTTATTTCCAACATTAAGTCATAAAATGTACTGTGGCTTCCATATATGCCACTATTTCCTTCTTGGATCACATATTCTGGAAAAAGCCATTTACCATGTACCCAAAAGGTGAGGAACTGAAAGCTCCAACCACATAACAACATGAGTAAGACTGGAAGTGGATCATCCAACTCTTGTCAAGGTTTTACCAGAATGCAGTAATGAAGGCTACTATCAATAGCTCATCAGTGATTTTGGAAACAGATTATTCTTCAGCTGACTGCAGCTCTAGCTAATAGCTTGACTGCAAACTCATGACAGACCCTAAGTCAGTTAAACCTCTCCTATTTTTGTGACACTCAGAAAATGTGAGGTAAATGTTTTGTGGATAGCTTTTAAGGCACGTTTTTAGTGCAACAATAGATATACTAATACACATGCTAAAATACCTAGTCGTTCAGCTTATACATGTGACTAATAATTTATGCTTTATTTTTTCCATTAATATTTTCATGGTTCTGAACATGATCAATATGAATTTTCTTTAATAATAATAATTTTCTCCACAACATTTACTCATATTTTAAAGGAAGATAACATAACTTCCATTCGACAGTAGATTATATATTTTCTGATATAACAACATGTCACTTTGGTCAACATATGCACTGATGTGTGTGTGTGTGTGTGTAAGAGGCAGAATAAAATTCTCAACTATATTAACTGGAAAGAATGGTGTTTTCAGTCATAGAATAAATCCTTAGACAATCTTTATGTAATCAGTTTAAATGCCAAGATATAGAGGAAAAAGAAGAGGAAAAAATGAAGAATTTAGTTAAAGTTAAAACTCTTTAAATTATTCATTTACAACTCATCTAAATTTCACCACAACCAAAAATATCGTAGATTACCTTAGAGGAAGATAAGAGCTAGTTAAACATTAAATGAAGATAAAAATAGGTTTGTCCTACAATATTAGTGAGATGGTGATGGAACTAAGAAACTACAGTTGCTGTTTTAATTAGCTTTTTAAATATTCAAATGACACAGATCTATTAAGGTAGGTATCACAAAGGCCCAGTATCATTTACCCTAGCTTTATGAATTTAATGACTGAGCTAATCCCAAATTTAACTCTCCTGTTGTTTTTCACTTAATTTCTAATTTTCAAGCCTTAAGAGGCAATATTTTCAATACTAAATTGTTTTTGCATTTATAGTATAGAGATTGAAATAAATTCAACAATCCAAAAAATATATATGTATGTTAACGACATCTGTTAATCTACATATACTGTGCTAATTTTGAAGTTTTGCTCAAAGTGAAAATGCCAGTTGTATAATTGTCAAAAGTGAAGATTGGTCATTTTCAGTTAGGAATATGGTGGGATGTGGTTGACATTTTTTCCCTTCATTTTGCATAGCTAATCAAACACCCATCCAACAGGTTTAAACTTTGGAATGGTTCTTCTTTTCATTATTATCATGATCTCTCTGATATTGTTTCTTATCTGAATAATTTCTATGGTTTTGTATATGTTTCCTTTCCTCAGTCTTGTAGTCATACTCCTTTATTTTCAAAGACCTAGTTTAAATCTCCACTCCATTACTATTAGGTTATCTATTACTATTATGTTACCTAAAACAACCATTTTCTGCTTCAATATCCACCCCCTCAAGTAGGGATAATAATAGTTTCTGTCTCATGGGGAGTATATGTGCAAAAACCATGAGGCAGTACATTGTAATCATCTGATAATGTAAACTATTATTATTACTGCCATATTGCTTTTAATTATAAATTTGATTATGTCATTGTTTTAAGTCCTTCCGATTTTGGTCTCCTGGGTAAAGTAAAATTATTTAACATAATATATAAAGCCTTCCTTGCTCTGGCCACTGTATTATTTTCAGGTTTATCATTTCATTACCCTAGGCTTAGTATTAAATCATTATTCTATTTCTGCAAATACTGTACTTGCTTGGGATTTCATTTAATATTCGGATTAGAAGACCTTGAAAATTGTCTAAGGCAATTCTTTCATGTCTGTAAGATTTAGTTCAAGTTGTGTTCATCTAAAACTTTCTTGAAAGCCCTTATGCTTTGACTATTTTATGCCATGTATTATTTCATGTATTCCTACAATAATCTGTACATGGGTCAATTTTTTTCTTAAAGATTTTATATATTTATTTGACAGACAGATCACAAGTAGGTAGAGAGGCAGGCAGAGAGAGAAGGAAGCAGGCTCTCTGCTGAGCAGAGAGCCCAGATGCGGGGCTTGATCCCAGGACCCTGAGATCATGACCTGAGCTGAAGGCAGAGGCTTTAATCCACTAAGCCACCCAGGCGCCCACATGGGTCAATTTTTGTATTTGTGTTGAATATCTTTTAAATTCCCCAAATTCGTGTACATACTGTACATACTGGTAGGATGAACTCTGTTCTACCACTTCTAATTGGGTGCAGGTATGAGAAAGGGAAGACAATGAGGTTGGGACATTAAAGTCATTGTTCCCTTCTTATAGAGGTACTTTGACATGGATACACCCAGAGAACACATTCTTCCCACTCACTCCCCCTAAGTTCCTGGTAACCACTTTGCTTGTGTTTTCATATCTGAGAATATTGATGAAGAAGATATTTTAGCCCCGGCCTACTGTACCATTATTGGTAATTCCTGATATTTTTATTTTATTATTGTAAATGGTTCCTTTCTTAAAATTTTCTTAAATTCCCATTTTGAAAGTGCCATGTGAAACTTGCTAGGACCCAGACAATACTTAACACAGTGTATATCAGTCAGAACAGGTTTGGTTATGCTACATAACAAATAATCCCTACTGTTTCAGTAGCTTTTAAAACCATTTTTTTCCCTCATGTGGGCTCTTCTCCAACTGTGAAAGTTCTATGTTTTTTTTCCTATGGTATTCAAGCCAAGAAAAAGAAAATGTGGCAGTCACAAAGTAGCATTAAAGCTTCTGCATAGGGGTGGGAAGAACAAGATGGTGGAGGAGTAGGAGGCCTAAATTTTGTCTGGTCCCAGGAATTCAGCTAGATACTTATCAAACCATTCTGAACCTAAAAAATCAAAATGAGATTAAATAAAAGAATAACAGCAATTCTATGAACAGAAAAGTGACCACTTTCTGGAAGCTAGGACAGGTAGATAAGTGAATCTGAGGTGATATATAGTAAAACAGACTGCAGGAGAGGTAGCTTTCATCAGCTGGCTACTGGCAAGCAATAGAGCAGTGGAACTCAAAATCAGAATTTCTAGAGGTCTGCCCCATGGAGGGATGTTGCTCCAGTGGCTAAGTGGGAAGTGGAATCCTCACTGCGACAGTATGGTCTCAGGACCCTTGGGGTCACAGGTAGATTGGGGATGCCTGAGTGTGGCAGAGCTCCCAGGTATCAGAGTGGGGAAGCTGACTGCAAAGACAGAGCCAAGGAATGGGCTCTCGGTTTGGGGTTGCCATAAACTATGGATCTTTGAGCAGGGACCCCACAAATGGCAGATCCGGGGAGGACCCTTACCCTTCCTCCACTAGGAGGAGTAGTGTAAGAGTGTGCTGCAGGAATCTACTGGGTTTGGAGACTCCAAATGGGGGTCATGTGCCAGACATAGAAATGCTCAGTAATAGTCCAGGTGAGCACAAAGTGCAGCCAGAGACCAGGGAGACAGAGTAGCTGACTGCTTTTCTCTGAGGGCTCATTGAAGAGGAGGGCTCTGAGCTCTCCACTCCTCTGGGGCCAGAGATTGGTAGGCTTCTATTTTTATTCTTGTCCTCCAAAGCTATACAGAAAGCTTTATATTTAAACTTCTATTTTGTATATATCTAAGTTTTTCTTTCTTTAAAATTTTGGGATACAGTTTCTTCTAACAGACAAAAATACACCCTAAATCTAGGGTATGACTTTGTTCTAGTCTCTTGCCTAATCACATTCTCTTTCTTTTTAATCTTTTTCTTTCTTTTTTCAACTAAATTATTATTTTAACAATTCCTTTTGTAAAATCTTTTTTAAAAATTTTCATCTTACACTCATATTCCATCCCTCATCATATCTACCCTTATTTTTGCATATATATATGAATGAATATATAATAAGTAATAAATATTTATATTTATTATATAAATATACATTTTATAATTGAGTTAATTAAGATTAACAAATAATAAATTATTATTTATAATATTTATATAAATATTTATATATTTATAAAATAATAAAATGAAAAAAATATATTTTTTCTTTTGTTAACAGTTTTAGAGGCAGTTTCTTTTAACGGAACAAAATACACTCAAATTCAACTGTGTGGCTCTATTCTATTCACCAGCCTGATCATATATATATATATATATTCATATATACATATATGTGTATACATACACACACATATATGATATATAATAAATAATATGTAAATAATAAATAAAACAGGGATGCCTGGGTGGCTTAGTGGGTTAAAGCTCAGGTCATGATCCCAAGGTCCTGAGATCAAGCCCCCCATTGTGCTCTCTGCTCAGCAGGGAGCTTTCTTCCCCATCTCTCTGCCTACTTGTGATCTCTGTCTGTCAAATAAATAAAATCTTTATTAAATAAATAATATATTTATATATAAATAATATAAAATATATATGAATAACACATACAAATTATATATAATATAATATGACATATATAAGTTTTATATATATATATATGTGTGTGTGTATATATATATTTTTCCCTTTCTTTTCCCCCAGTTCTGGGTTTCTGAGGTGGTTGTTACACTTTTAGCATTTTGTTCTCTCATTCATCTATTCTCTGGACAAAATGACAAAGTGGAAAATCTCACCTCAAAAAAAAAAGAACAAGAGGAAGTACCAACTGCTAGGGACCTAATCAAAGTGGACATTAGTAAGATGTTAGAACTAGAATTCAGAATGATGATTATAAAGATATTAGCTGGACTTGAAAAAAATCATAGATGATGAATCTCTTTCTGGAGAAATGAAAGAGCTGAAATCTAACCAAGTTGAAATTTAAAAAGCTATTAATGAGGTGCAAGAAAAAATGGAGGCTCTATGCTATGATAAATGAGGCAGAAGAGAAAATTAGTGATATAGAAGACCAAATGATAGAGAATAAATAACATGAGAAAAACAGAGATAAACAACTTCTAGATCATGAGGGGATAATTTGACAGATAAGTGAAACCATAAGACAAAACAGTATTAGAATAATTGGGATCCCAGAAGAAGAAAAAAGAGAGGGGCAGAAGCTATACTGGAGAAAATTATAGCAGATAACTTCTCTAATTTGGGTAAGGAAACGAGCATCAAAATCCAGAAGACACAGAGAACCCTCCTCAGAATCAATAAAAATAGGTCAATACCCTGTCATCTAATAGCAAAACTTAAAAATCTCAGAGATGAAGGGAAAATTCTGAAGGCAGCTTGGGACAAGAGGTCTATAACCTACAATGGTAGAAATATTATATTGGCAGCAGACCTATCCACAGAGGCTTGGCAGGCCAGAAAGGACTGGCATGATATATTCAGAGCAATAAAAGAGATAAATATACAGTTAAGAATATAATATTCAGCTAGACTGTCATAGAAATTAGGAGAGATAAAAAGCTTCCAGGATAAACAAAAATTAAAAGAATGAGTAAATACCAAACCAGCCCTACAGGAAATATTGAAAGTGGTCCTCTGAGCAAAGAGAGAGCCTAAAAGTAACATAGACCAGAAAGGAACGGAGACAATATACAGTAACAGTCACCTTACAGGCAATACAATAGAACTAAATTCCTATCTTTCAATAATTACCCTGAATGTAAATGGGATAAAAGCCCCAGTCAAAAGATACAGGGTGTCAGAACGAATAAAAAAAACAAGACTCACTAATACACTGTTTGCAAGAGACTCATTTTAGACCCAGAGACACCTCCAGTTTTAAAGTGGGGGGTGGAAAACAATTTACCATGCTAATGGACATCAAAAGAAAGCTGGGGTAGCAATCCTAGTATCAGACAAATTAGATTTTAACCCAATGACTAAAATAAGAGATGAGGAAGGACACTATATCATACTTAAAGGGTTTGTACAATGTCGCGGCTGACGCGACAAATCAACCAGGAATGTGAGGGTAAGAGAATGGTGAAAAGAAATTAAGAGACAAAGAGATGGGAGCAGGAGGAGCACTGAGGTGGATGTCTAACAGTGCCAATTTTATTCCACATCTTTCAAGCATTTATAGGGCACACTACAGTAGAAGGAGTAATACAAAAGTATCTAGTCAGATAACCTCAAGATCCTATAACAAGTTTACATTAACTACAAACCAATCTTGTGATGCCAGGTAGTCACGGCTAATGCCATTAGCTACTATTGATACAAGAAGTTACAATCAACCAGGGAGTGGGTTATGGGAAGTACAGGAAAAACAAGGACCACCTAAGAATTTAAGACCCTAACTACATTGTTCCCTTCTGTTTGGGGAACATGTGGGAAGTCACGTAGGTGAGCACACGACACACAGCACAGACCCTTAGTCAGTGCACTCAACCTTTCCTGTCCATAACCCTTTATTAAGGTATTTGGACTTAAAGGGAGACACAAGTCAGGGCCTGGTTTGGTCCTCGTCTCAAGCCTTATCGTAGCCTTCAACAGTACAAGAATAAAGACCTCAACATGAGGCAGGAATCTATCAAAATCCTAGAGAAGAACATAGGCAGTAACCTCTTCAACATTGACCATGGCAACTTCTTTCAAGACATGTCTCCAAAGGCAAAGGAAACAGAAGCCAAAATGAACTTTTGGAACTTCATCAAGATCAAAAGCTTCTGCACAGCAAAAGAAACAGTTAACTAAAAGAGGCAACCCACAGAATGGGAGAAGATATTTGCAAATGACACTACAGACAAAAAGCTGTATATCCAAGATCCATAAAGAACTCCTCAAACTCAACACACACAAAATAGATAATCATGTCAAAAAATGGGCAAAAGACATGAACAGACACTTCTCCAAGGAAGATATACAGATGGCTAACAGACACATGAAAAAATGCTCATCATCATTAGTCATCAAGGATATTCAAATCAAAACCATATTGCGATTCCACCTTACACCAGTCAGAATAGTCAAAATTAACAAGAGAGTAAACAAGTGCTGGAGAGGATGTGGAGAAAGGGGAACCCTCTTACACTGTTGGTGGGAATGCAAATTGGTGTAGCCACTTTGGAAAACAGTGTGGAGATTCCTTAAGAAAATAAAAATAGAGCTACCCTATGACCCTGCAATTGCACTACTGGGTATTTACCCCAAAGATACAGGTGTAGTGAAAAGTAGGGCCATCTGTACATCAATGTTCATAGCAGCAATGGCCATAGTCACCAAATTGTGGAAAGAGCCAAGATGCCCTTCAACAGACAAATGGATAAGGGAGATATGGTCCATATATACAATGGAGTATTATGTCTCCATCGGAAAGGTAAATAGCCAACTTTTGCATCAACATGGACAGGACTGGGAGAGATTATGCTGAGTGAAAGAAGTCAAGCAGAGAGAGAGTCAAGTATCATATGGTTTCACCTACTTGTGGAGCATAAGCAATAACATGGAGGACATTGGGAAATGGAGAGGAGAAGTGAGTTGGGGAAAATCAGAGGAGGACAAACCATGAGAAACTGAACTCTGAGAAACAAACTGAGGATTTTGGAGGGGAGAGGAGTGGGGGGCCAGGTGGCCTGGTGGTGGGTATTATGGAGGGAATGTATAGCATGGAGCACTGGGTGTGGTGCATAAATAATGAATCTTAGAACACTGAAAAACAAAATTAAATAAAAAAAAAAAAAAGAACTAACTATTTTAAATATCTATGTCCCTAACATGTGAGCAGCCAATTATACAATAATAGCAGGGGACTTTAACACCCCCACCCCAATGAAATGGACAAATCATCTAAGCAAAAATCAACAAGGAAATAGTCTTTAATGACACCCTGGACCAGATGGACATCACAGATATATTCAGAACATTTCATCCCAAAGCAAGAGAACATATTCTTCTCTAGTGCACATGAAACATTCTCCACAATAGATCACATCCTGGGTCACAAATCAGGTTCAACCAGTACCAAAAGATTGGAATCATACCCTGCATATTTTCAGACCATAATGCTTTGAAACTAGAATTCAACCACAAGAGGAAAATTGGAAAGAACTCAAATATGTGGTTACAGAGCATCCTACCAAAGAATGAATGGGTCTACCAGGAAATTAAAGAAGAATTAAAAATAAAATCATTGAAACAAATAAAAATGAAGACACCATTGTTCAAAATATTTGGAATACAGCAAAGACAGTCCTAAGAGAAAAGTACAGAGCAATGCAAGCCTTTTTCAAGAAACAATAAAGGTATCAAACATACAACTTCACCCTAAACCTAAAGGGGCTGGAGAAAGAATAGCAAATAAAGCTTAAATCCAGCAGGAGAAGAGAAATAATAAAGAGAAGTGCAGAAATCAATAAAACAGAAACCAAAAGAACAGTAGAAAAGATCAAGGAGGGGGAGGAGTCAAGATGGCAGAGAAGTAGCAGGCTGAGACTACATCAGGTAGCAGGAGATCAGCTAGATAGCTTACCTAAACATTGCAAACACCTACAAATCCAACAAAAGATCGAAGAGAAGAAGAACAGTAAATCTAGAAACAGAAAAATCAACCACTTTCTGAAAGGTAGGACTGGTGGAGAAGTGAATCCAAAGTGATGGGAAGATAGACCGCAGGGGAGGGGCTGGCTCTCGGCAAGCAGTGGAGCAACGGAGCACAAAATCAGGACTTTTAAAAGTCTGTTCCGCTGAGGGACATCGCTCCAGAGGCTAAAACGGGATGAAGCCCACGTGGGGTCAGCGTGGCCCCAGGTCCCGCAGGGTCACAGAAGGGGGTGTCTCAGTGTCGCAGAGCTTGCAGGTATTAGAACAGGGAAGCTGGCTACAGAGAAAGAGCTGAGGAAAGAACTCTCAGCTCGGGGTTACTTTGAACTGGTCACAGGCTGGGTGAGCTCAGAGCGCGGCCAGAGGCCAGGGGAATGGGAGTGATTGGGCGCTATTCTCTGAGGGCGCACTGAGGAGTGGGGCCCCGAGCCCTTGGCTTCTTCAGGCCAGAGACTGGGAGGCTGCCATTTTCATTCCCATCCTCTGGAACTCTACAGGAAGCACTCAGGGAAGAAAAACTCCTGAAAGCAAACCCAATACGATTACTCAGCCCGGCCCCTGGTAAGGGCGGTGCAATTCCGCCTGGGGCAAAGACACTCGAGAATCACTACAACAGGCCCCTCCCCCAGAAGGTCAACAAGAAGTCCAGCCAGGACCAAGTTCACCTACCAAGGAGTGCAGTTTCAATACCAAGGAGAGCAGCAAAATTCCAGAGAAGGAGAAAGCAAATCATGGAACTCATGGTTTTCTCCCCATGATTCTTTAGTCTTGCAGTTAATTTAATTCTTTTTTCAATTTTTCTTTTTTCTGCTAAATTTTTTTAACTCTTATCTTTTTTCTTTTTTAATGTTTTTTACTAGTTTATCTGATATATATATATATATATATAAATATATATATATTATATTTTTTCTTTATTTGTTTTCTTTTTTTAATTGTTTCTTTCTTTCTTTTATTTTTTTTTCTGAACCTCTTTTTATGCTCTTTCTCACCCCCAAGATTTGGGGTCTCTTCTGATTTGGTTAAAGCTACTTTTCCTGGAGTCTTTGCAACCCTTTTAGTATTTTACTTGCTCCTTCATATACTCTTATCCGGACAAAATGACAAGGCGGAAAAATTCACCACAAAAAAAGAACAAGAGTCAGTACCGAAGGCTAGGGACCTAATCAATACAGGCATTGGTAATATTTCAGATCTAGAGTTCAGAATGACGATTCTCAAGGTTCTAGCTGGGCTTGAAAAAGGCATGGAAGATATTAGAGAAACCCTCTCGGGAGAGATAAAAGCTCTTTCTGGAGTAATAAAAGAACTAAAATCTAACAAAGTTGAAATAAAAAAGGCTATTAATGAGGTGCAATAAAAAGTGGAGGCTCTCACTGCTAGGATAAATGAGGCAGAAGAAAGAATTAGTGATCTAGAAGACCAAATGACAGAGAATAAAGAAGGTGAGGAAAAGAGGGACAAACAGCTACTGCACCATGAAGGGAGAATTTGAGAGATAAGTGACACCATAAGACGAAAAACATTAGAATAATTGGGATTCCAGAAGAAGAGAGAGAAGAGCAGAAGGTATATTAGAGAGAACTATTGGAAAGAATTTCCCTAATATGGCAAAAGGAACAGGCATCAAAATCCAGGAGGTGCAGAGAACCCCCCTCAAAATCAACAAGAATAGGTTCACACCCTGTTACCTAATAGTAAAATTTACAAGTCTTAGTGACAAAGAGAAAATTCTGAAAGCGACCCGGGAAAAGAAGTCTATAACATACAATGGTAAAAATATTAGATTTGGAGCTGACTTATCCACAGAGACCTGGCAGGTCAGAAAGAGCTGGCATGATATATTCAGAGTAATAAATGAGAAAAACATGCAGCCAAGAACACAATAACCAGCTATCATTGAAAATAGAAGGAGAGAAAAAAAGCTTCCAGAACAAACAAAAACTGAAAGAATTTGCAAACACCAAACCAGCTCTACAGGAAATATTGAAAGGGGTCCTCTAAGCAAAGAAAGAGCCTAAAAGTAGTAGATCAGAAAGGAACAGAAACAATATACAGTAACATTCACCTTATAGGCAATACAATGGCACTAAATTCCTATCTCTCCATAGTTACCCTGAACGTTAATGGGCTAAATGCCCCAATCAAAAGACAGAGAGTATCAGAATGGAATATAAAGACAAAACCCATCAATATGTTGCCTACAAGAAACTCATTTTAAACCCGAAGACACCTCCAGATTTAAAGTGAGGGGATGGAAAACAATTTATCATGCTAAAGGACATCAGAAGAAAGCATGGGTGGGAATCCTTATATCAGATCAAATAGATTTTAAGCCAAAGACTGTAAGAGATGAGGAAGGACACTATATCATACTCAAAGGGTCTGTTCAACAAGAAGATCTAACAATTTTAAATATCTATGCCCCTAACGTGGGAGCAGCCAACTATATAAACCAATTAATAACAAAATCAAAGAAACACATCAACAATAGTATAATAACAGTAGGGGACTTTAACACTCCCCTCACTGAAATGGACAGATGATCCAAGCAAAAGATCAACAAGGGACTAAAGGCCTTAAATGACACACTGGACCAGATGGACATGACAGATATAGTCAGAACATTTCATCCAAAGCAACAGAATACACATTCTTCTCTAGTGAACATGGAACATTCTCCAGAATAGATCACATCCTCGGTCCTAAATCAGGTCTCAACTGGTATCAAAAGATTGGATCATTCCCTGCATATTTTCAGACCACAATGCTCTGAAGCTAGAACTCAATCACAAGAGGAAATTTGGAAAGAACACAAATACATGGAGACTAAAGAATCCTTCTAAAGAATGAATGGGTCAACCGGGAAATTAAAGAAGAATTGAAAAAATTCATGGAAACAAATGATAATGAAAACACAACAGTTCAAAATCAGTGCAGACACAACAAAGGCAGTCTGAGAGGAAAATATATAGTGGTACAAGCCTTTCTCAAGAAACAAGAAAGGTCTCAAGTACACAACCTAAACCTACACCACAAGGAGCTGGAGAAAGAACAAGAAAAAAACCCTAAACCCAGTAGGAGAAGAGAAATCATAAAGATCAGAGCAGAAATCCATGAAATAGAAACCAAAAAAACCAATAGAACAAATCAACGAAACTAGGAGCTGGTTCTTTGAAAGAATTAATAAGATTGATAAACCCATGGACAGACTTAAGAAAAAGAAAAGAGAAAAAACCCAAATAAATAAAATCATGAATGAAAGAGGAGAGATCACAACTAACCCCAAAGAAATACAGACAATTATAAGAACATACTATGAGCAACTCTACTCCAACAAATTTGACAATCTGAAAGAAACGGATACATTCTTAGAGACATATAAACTACCACAACTGAACCAGGAAGAAACAGAAAAACTAAACAGACCCATAACCAGTAAGGAGATAGAAACAGTCATCAAAAATCTCCAAACAAACAAAAGCCCAGGGCCAGACAGCTTCCCAGGGGAATTCTACCAAACATTTAAAGAAGAACTAATTCCTATTCTCCTGTAACTGTTCCAAAAAATAGAAATGGAAGGAAAACCTCCAAACTCCTTTTATGAGGCCAGCATCAACTTGACCCCAAAACAAGACAAGGATCCCATCAAAAAAGAGAACTACAGAACAATATACTTGATGAACAAAGATGCAAAAATTCTCACCAAAATACTAGCCAATAGGATTCAACAGTACATTAAAAGGATTATTCACCACGACCAAGTGGGATTTATTCCAGGGCTGCAAGGTTGGTTCAACATCTGCAAATCAATCAATGTGATACAACACACTAATAAAAGAAAAAACAGGAGCCATGTGATACTCTCAATAAATGCTGAAAAAAGCATTTGACAAGGTACAGCATCCCTTCCTGATCAAAACTCTTCAAAGTGTAGGGATAGAGGGCAAATACCTCAATATTATCAAAGCCATCTAAGAAAAACCCACAGCAAATATCATTCTCAATGGAGAAAAACTGAAAGCTTTTCTGCTAAGGTCAGGAAAACGACAGGGATGTCCATTACCACTACTGCTTTTCAACATAGTACTAGAAGTCCTAGCCTCAGCAATCAGACAAGCAATCAGGTATCCAAATCGGCAAAGAAAAAGTCAAACTATCACTCTTCGCAGATGATATGATACTGTATGTGGAAAACCCAAAAGACTCCACTCCAAAACTGCTAGAACTTGTACAGGAATTCAGTAAAGTGTCAGGATATAAAATCAATGCACAGAAATCAGTTGCATTTCTCTACACCAACAAGAAGACAGAAGAAAGAGAAATTAAGGAGTCAATCCCATTTACAGTTGCACCCCAAACTATAAAATACCTAGGAATAAACCTAACCAAAGAGGCTAAGAATCTATACTTAGAAAACTATAAAGTACTCATGAAAGAAATTGAGGAAGACACAAAGAAATGGAAAAATGCTCCATGCTCCTGGATTGGAAGAATAAATATTGTGAAAATGTCTATGCTACCTAAAGCAATCTACATATTTAATGCAATTCCTATCAAATACCTTCCATTTTTTTCAAAGAAATGGAACAAATAATCCTAAAATTTATATGGAACCAGAAAAGACCTCAAATAGCCACAGGAATATTGAAAAAGAAAGCCAAAGTTGGTGGCATCACAATTCCAGACTTCAAGCTCTATTACAAAGCTGTCATCATCAAGACAGCATGGTACTGGCACAAAAACAGACACATAGACCAATGAAACAGAATAGAGAGCCCAGAAATAGACCCTCAACTCTATGGTCAACTAAACTTTGACAAAGCAGGAAAGAATGTCCAATGGAAAAAAAAGACAGCCTTTTCAATAAGTGGTGTTGGGAAAATTGGACAGCCACATGCAGAAAAATGAAATTGGACCATTTACTTACACCACACACAAAAATAGACTAAAAATGGATGAAAGACTTCAATGTGAGAAAGGAATCCATCAAAGTCCTTGAAGAGAACACAGGCAGCAACCTCTTCGACCTCAGCTGCAGCAACATCTTCCTAGGAACATCACCAAAGGCAAGGGAAGCAAGGGCAAAAATGAAGTATTGGGATCTCATCAAGATCAAAAGCTTTTGCACAGCAAAGGAAACAGTTAACAAAACCAAAAGACAACTGACAGAATGGGAGAAGATATTTGCAAACGACATATCAGATAAAGGACTAGTGTCCAAAATCTATAAAAAACTTAGCAAACTCAACACCTAAAGAACAAATAATCCAATCAAGAAATGGGCAGAAAACATGAACAGACATTTCTGCAAAGACGACATCCAGATGGACAACAGACACATGAAAACGTGCTCCACATCACTCGGCATCAGAGAAATACAAATCAAAACCACAATGAGATATCACCTCACACCAGTCAGAATGGCTAAAATTAACAAGTCAGGAAATGACAGATGCTGGCAAGGATGCAGAGAAAGGGGAATCCTCCTACACTGTTGGTGGGTATGCAAGCTGGTGCAACCATTCTGGAAAACAGCATGGAGGTTCCTCAAAATGTTGAAAATAGAACTGCCCTATGACCCAGCAATTGCACTATTGGGTATTTACCCTAAAGATACAAACGTAGTGATCCAAAGGGGGCACGTGCACCCGAATGTTTATAGCAGCAATGTCTACAATAGTTAAACTATGGAAAGAACCTAGATTTCCATCAACAGATGAATGGATAAAGAAGATGTGGTATATATACAGAATTGAATACTATGTAGTCATCTTGCCATTTGCGACAACATGGATGGAACTAGAGGGTATCATGCTTAGCGAAATAAGTCAATCGGAGAGGAACAACTATCATATGATCTCCCTGATATGAGGAAGTGGAGATGCAACATGGGGGGTTAAGAGGGTAGGAGGAGAATAAATGAAACAAGATGTGATTGGGAGGGAGACTAACCATAAGTGACTATTAATTTCACAAAACAAACTGAGGGTTGCTGGGGGGAGGAGGCTTGGGAGAAGGGGGTGGGTTTATGGACATTGGGGACAGTATGTGCTATGGTGAGTGCTGTCAAGTGTGTAAACCTGGTGATTCACACACCTGTACCCCTAGGGATAAAAATACATGATATGTTTATTAAAAAAATATTAATAAAATAATTTTAAAAATTAAAAAAAAAGAAAAAAAATCAATGAAACTAGGAGTTGATTCTTTGAAAGAATTAATAAGTTTGATAAACCCCTGGACAGACTTATCAAAAAGAAAGGAGAAAGGATTCAAATTAATAAAGTCACGAGGGAAAGAGGTCACAACCAACACTAAAGAAACACAAACAATTATAAGAATATATTATGAGCAACTATACATCAACAAATTAGACAATCTGAAAGAAATCGATAATTCCTAGAGTCATATAAGCTACCAAAACTGAACCAAGAAGAACTAGAAAACCTTAACAGGCCCATAATCAGTAAGGAAAAGAGACCAGGGCCAGATAGCTTCCCAGGGGAATTCTATCAAACATTTAAAGAAGAATTTATACCTATTCTCCTGAAACTGTTCCAAAAAACAGAAATGGAAGGAAAACTTCCAAACTCCTTTTATAACGCCAGCACTACCTTGATCCCAAAACCAAACAAAGAGCTCATCAAAAAGAGAACTGCAGACCAATATCCCTGATGAACATGAACATGATTCAATATTTCTCACCAAAATACTAGCCAACAGGATCCAACAGTACATTAAAAAAATTATTTACCATGATCAAGTGGGATTTATTCCTGGGCTGCAAGGTTGGTTCTACATCTGCAAATCAAGGTGATACAAATACATTAATAAAAGAAAGAACAAGAACCATACAATACTCTCAATAGATGTAGAAAAAGCATTTGACAAAGTACAGCATCCCTTTTTTGATCAAAACTCTTCACAGTGTAGTAACAGAGGGTATATACCTCAATATCATAAAAGCCATCTATGAAAAACCCACAGCACATATAATTCTCAATGGGGAAGCAACCCAAATTTCTGTTTGTACTTTACCAGACAAAATGAGGCCCTGGAAATATGCACATTCAATGGAGGAAAGTGGATGAAAGGAGAATTAGAATATTTGATGAAAGTATTATGATCTCTGTATATTATATTACAATAACATTTCAAAATCTCTCCGGGAAAATAAAAATGTACTTTAAGGAAAGGGTCTCATTTTTCTTCAACTTCATACCTATATGATGTAGCACTGCATTTAGCAGAAAATTAGATAAATGTTTATTGAGGGAATTAATACAATTGTTTTGCTCTGTACAAACACACACACACACATTGCAATAAGTTGATGCAGTTACTTCTGAAGACATTCAAACAATCTATTAAATTAGATTCATTAGACTACAATAGATTCAAAGAGTCTATTCTGTCACTTTCATAATATAAATAATCCAAAATAGCCCCACCAAACTCCATGGTTCAGAGCAGAAAACATTCTCCAGAGATTGTGATTTTCTGTGAGAGAAGCCCAGAGTTAGTGTTTAAGAAATCAGCATTCTAAGACCAGTTCAAAAATGAACTACCAGGTGGCTTTTGAAAAGTCTTTACATTTGAATTTCTTATTTGTCTCCACAGAAAATTAGAGATTTTTTTTAAATTCATACAGTGCCATCATTTTAATGGAATCTTACTTTGATGACCAAAATGGTGGCACTGTATGACTCTGAAGCTCATGCTTAAGATGAGATCCAGATACATTAAATGAGTTCACATTGCAAGTCATCTCAATCTGTATCAGATGACAGACTTCAAGTCGTGCTAGGACAATACCTCTTTGCTTCTTGTCATGTCTTTTCCAAGGATGAGAAAATATGTAGTTGACCTTGATACCAAATACTCATTTAAAGATTCATCTTGTTTTGTGATCACAGACCATGATAATAAGGAAATCCTATGTGAATCAAGGGGCAAATATCTCTAATGGGCTATTTTGGTTGTAAAAGGTGGTCTGGGCTCTGGTTTTATCTAATCCTATGGCTTATATTCTCTTATGAGATTTTTGGAAATGTATGCATGATATACTCAAGAGCACTTCAGTTTTACTTCAAGTGTTCCATCAAGACTTACCAAATATGAAAATTATTTTTAGGTCTGATAATATATGACTTTGATGTTTTCAGATTTTAAATGAAACATTTGATCATGCTAAAATAAATTGCTCCACTATGAAGAGATCAAAGCATACATATTCAAAGTACAGTTTATACCAAGAATGAAATTTACTATTTCTTTGCAGGAAAATGGAATTACTACTATGAGCACTTAAGGGAAAAAAAAAAAAAAGGCCTAAGATGATAAATAACACATTCATTTAAGAATGAATGAACTAAAGTTTAGAAGTAGTCATTTTAAAATAAATACCATTCTAGGGGCCCCTGGGTGGATTAGTCAGTTATGCATTCAACTCAGGTCTTGATCTCAGGTTTGTGAGTTCAAGCCCCATGTTGGCTGGTCCAAATAGTAAAAAAATAAAATAAAATAAAATGATAAGAGAAAAGAAAAGAAAAGGAAAGAAAAGAAAAGAAAAGCCTTTCTAGGCATAGAAAAAGTAGAAGAAAAGAGCCACATTTTCATGCCACAACTTCTCATCCTTAGCAGATCCATAAGACAAAATGATGTATTACAGAAAGAAACTGGGAAAATTATAGGAGTAATGAAAGCTGTACCAAAATATCAAGTTTGATACCCTAAGGAAAACAAAAGATCATTTCCAACAGTTTTTCTAAGGACTTGACATTTGTTATAAATGTTTAGAGCAAAAAGAGCTTGTTGGCTTCTAGAAAGCCTAGTGGCATATGCCTGTTTCTTTACTCTGTGTACTCATCCTGACAATGCAAACAATTATTTCAGAAAACACTTCCATGTAACTTTCATACAACAGTAATTAGTTGGTGTATAAATCACTAAATAGCATTTTCTGCTGTTTTTCTTTCTCTGTTTTTTTCCCAGCATTATTTGTAGTTATCTTCCTTTGCCTGCTTCATGGTTCTAGTCTTAGCTGCATTCTCTTTTCACACTTCTTACCTTCCTATAAATCCACACTATGAAAAAAGCAAAAATCTATATTCAAACTCATTCCTGAACTCCAAATATGCATACACTATACCACTGTCTCTCTAAATATCCCACTGACACCTCAAAAAGATATTCATCTTTGTTCTTTTTTAAAAATCATGTTATTGCAAAATTAAACACAGATATATAAAACCATCCAAAATCATTGTACGGACTACCAAATAATAGTACAAGGTGAACCACTGTATAATGACAACCTCAGTCAAGAGAGAAATTTGTTTTCCATTCAAGAAACAATTTACTGTATTTCAACCACGGTGCCCTCTCCTCTTCTACAAATAACCTCTATCTTGACTCTTGCATCAATCATTTTCTTTTAATCTTTTATAATCTTATTACCCACTGGTGCATAAATAGACATGATAAGTGGTGGATTTGCACCATGCCAGTTTAGCTAAACTTTGTCTTTAGCTAAACTCACCATTCCTCATTTACCCTTCCTTTCATAGTTTTGAGTTAGCATTAGCCACAAGACTTAGAAACTGAAAGTGAATAAGCAGCCATATATCTAATAGTTGCAAAATTAACTTTAGAACATTGGTTGGCAAGACCAAAATTCTTTCACTAGTAATGGTTCACTATTTGATCAGTGGCTGTTTTCACACCTTCTCAGTGGAAAAGGTAGAAAAAAATAATGTAGAGAGAGGTGATAAATTTTGCCACACTCTTTCAAATTTCGGACACTGGATGTTTACTTAAAACTTTTTTATTACATCTATATCTCCTTTTCCCCTCCAATGTTTTTATTACATCTGTATCTTCGTTTTTCCACTCTGAAAATTCCAGTTTTCAAGAACACAGGCGATGGCATAATTAAAGTATCTCATAATTACTCATTTGCTATATCCTGCCTTACAGAGAAAACAATACTGTTGCTGTCACTGCTCACTATTATTGGTAGAAAATAAAAACAATGTTTTGCCTGTTATCCTTATTTTGCCTTATGTTTAGTGTTCCTTATCTACAGTGTCAGTACATATGACACATGACCATTATAGCATATCCCCTTTCTATAAAGCCAAATTTAATCACTGCTCTATAGATAAGCATATATTTGATGTTCACCATCAGCTCTTACATCAAATCTCTATTTTGATTGTCTGAAGTTCTTTCGATGGTAATTTCCTCCATTAATCTGTATTTCTAACCCTGTGACACTACTACACTATCTTGATCATTGTAGCTTTGTAGTAACACTTAAAATCAAGCACTGTAAATTCCCCAACTTTATCCTTCATTTTCAAGGTTATTTTATTCTGAATCTCTTACATTTTACATGAATTTTAGGATCAACTTGACTATGCAACAACAAAATAAATGCGGCTAAGATTTTGATAAGCAGTATGTTGATTCGATTTAGGAAGTTTGCAATTCTATCACTATTAAGTTTCTAATCCATGAACATGGAAGGTTTGTCCAGTTATTTATATCTCCTTTTCTTTCTTTCAATGATGCATTTTCAGTGTATGAGTTTTCTGATCATTATGTCAAATTTATTCCTAAATCATTTAAGGTTTGATGTTTTGTGTAAATGGGATTATTATTAATCTCTTAATCTCATTTTTGCACTGCTCATTTTTAGTGTGTAAGACTACAAATTGTCTCGTGTATTGATCCTGTATCCTGAAACTATGTTGAACATACTGAGGTCTAATTTCATTTTTGTGGATTAATTTTTTTCCATAGAAGATAGTATCTTCTGAAAATAAGAGATATTTTCACTTCTTCCATTCTTATCCATACTCCTTTTATTTCTCTTTCTTGCTAAATACCCTAGATAGAATTTGCAATAAAATGTTGAATAAAAGTGGCAATTGCAGACTTTTTTTTCTTGTTCCTGATCTTAGGGAGGAAGCATCTAGCCTTTTGCCATTAAATATCTTAGTGTGGGTTTTCATATATAGCTTTTCATATATATTTATTCCATTATCTTTACTTGGTTTTGGTACTTGGCTAATACCAACTCTCACAGAATGAATGGGAAGTGTTTTCTCCACTTCTACCTTTTGAACAATTTTTGAATCTTCCTTAAATGTTTGACGAAATTCACAAGTGTAGCCATCTGGTCCCAGATTTTTCTTTATGGAAAGCTTTTGATTACATGTTCAATTATTTTACTTGTTTTAGTCCTACTTAGATATTCTAATTTTGAGTTAAGATTAAGTAATTTGAGTCTTTCTAGGAATCTGCCAAATTTCTTTAGTTTTCTAATATATTAGCATGCAATTGTTCCCAGTATTGCAATTTAATTCTTTTTATGTCTATAAGGTTAATAGCAATGCCTTCTCTTTCATTCCAGATTTTTTTGGTAATTTTTTTTTATTTTTATTTTTTTAATTTTATATATATATTTTTTAATTTTTAAGGATTTTTAAATTAATTTATTTATTTTCACCATAACATTATTCATTATTTTCTCACCACACCCAGTGCTCCATGCAATCTGTGCCCTTTATAATACCCACCACCTGGTACCCCAAGCTCTCAACCTCCCCGCCATTTCAAACCCCTCAGATTGTTTTTCAGAGTCCATAGTCTCTCATGATTCACCTCCCCTTCCAATTTCCCCCAATTCCCTTCTCCTCTCTATCTCCCCATGTCCTCCATGCTATTTGTTATGCTCCACAAATAAGTGAAACCATATGATAATTGACTCTTTCTGCTTGACTTATTTCACTCAGCATAATCTCTTCCAGTCCCGTCCATGCTGCTACAAAAGTTGGGTATTCATCCTTTCTGATGAAGGCATAATACTCCGGAGATAGTGTATATGGACCACATTTTCCTTATCCATTCGTTCGTTGAAGGGCATCTTGGTTCTTTCCATAGTTTGGTGACTGTGGCCATTGCTGCTATAAACATTGGGGTACAGATGGCCCTTCTTTTCATAACATCTGTATCTTTGGGGTAAATACCCAGGAGTGCAATTGCAGGGTCATAGGGAAGTTCTATTTTTGAGGAATCTCCACACTGTTCTCCAAAGAGGCTGCACCAACTTGCATTCCCACCAACAGTGGAAGAGGGTTCCCCTTTCTCCACATCCCCTCCAACACATGTTGTTTCCTGTCTTGTTAATTTTGGCCATTCTAACTGGTGTAAGGTGATATCTCAATGTGGTTTTAATTTGAATCTCCCTGATGGCTAGTGATGTTGAACATTTTTTCATGTGTCTGATAGCCATTTGTATGTCTTGATTGGAGAAGTGTCTGTCCATATCTTCTGCCCATTTTTTGATACGATTGCCTGTTTTTTGTGTGTTGAGTTTGAGGAGTTCATTATAGATCCTGGATATCAACCTTGTCTGTACTGTCATTTGCAAATATCTTCTCCCACTCCGTGGGCTGCCTCTTTGTTTTTTTGACTGTTTCCTTTGCTGTGCAGAAGCTTTTGATTTTGATGAAGTCCCAAAAGTTTATTTTCGCTTTTGTTTCCTTTGCCTTTGGAGACATATCTTGAAAGAAGTTGTTGTGGCTGATATCGAAGAGATTACTGCCAATGTTTTCCTCTAGGATTCTGGTGGATTCCTGTCTCACGTTGAGGTCTTTTATCCATTCTGAATTTATCTTTGTGAATGGTGTAAGAGAATGGTCAAGTTTCATTCTTTTACATATAGCTGTCCAGTTTTCCCAGCACCATTTATTGAAGAGACTGTCTTTTTTCCACTATATATTTATTCCTGTTTTGTCAAAAATTAATTGACTATAGAATTGAGGGTCCATATCTGGGCTCTCTACTCTGTTTCACTGGTGTAGTCTGTTTTTATGCCAGTACCATGCTCTCTTGGTGATCACAGCTTTGTAATAAAGCTTGAAATCAGGTCATGTGATGCCCCCAGTTTTATTTTTGTTTTTCAACATTTCCTTAGTGATTTGGGGTCTCTTCTGATTCCATACAAATTTTTGGATTATCTGCTCTAGCTCTTTGAAGAATACTGGTGGAATTTTGATCGGAATGGCATTAAAATTATAGATTGCTCTAGGTCGTATAGACATTTTAACAATGTTTATGCTTCCGATCCAAAAGCATGGAATGGTCTTCTATCTTTTTGTGTCTTCAATTTTTTTATGAGTGTTCTGTAGTTCCTCGAGTACAGATCCTTTACCTCTTTGTTTAGGTTTATTCCCAGGTATCTTAGGTTTCTTGGTGCTATAGTAAATGGAATCGATTTTCTAATTTCCCTTTCTGTATTTTCATTGTTGGTGTATAAGAAAGCCACTGATTTCTGCACATTGACTTTGTATCCTGCTACGTTGCTGAATTGCTGTATGAGTTCTAGTAGTTTGGTAGCGGAGTCTTTTGGGTTTTCCATATAAAGCATCATGTCATCTGCGAAGAGAGAGGGTTTGACTTCTTCATTGCCAATTTGGATACCTTTTATTTCTCTTTGTTGTCTGATTGCTGTTGCTAGGACTTCTAATACTATGTTGAACAAGAGTGGTGAAAGTGGGCATCCTTGTCTTGTTTCTGATCTCAATGGGAAGGCTGCAAGCTTTTTCCCATTGAGGATATTTGCTGTCGGTCTTTCATAGATAGATATAATGATCATAGGTAGATTTTATGAAGTTCAGGAATGTTCCCTCTATCCCTATACTTTGAAGGTTTTAATCAGGAACGGATGCTAGATTTTGTCAAATGCTTTTTCTGCATCAATTGAGAGGACCATGTGGTTCTTCTCTCTTCTCATATTAATTTGTTCTATCACATTGATTGATTTGCGAGTGTTGAACTATCCTTGTAGCCCAGGGATGAATCCCATCTGGTCATGGTGGATAATCTTTTTAATGTGTTGGATCCTGTTTGCTAGGATCTTGTTGAGAATCTTAACATCCATATTCATCAGGGATATTGGTCTGAAATTCTCCTTTTTGGTAAGGTCTTTGCCTGGTTTGGGGATCAGGGTAATGCTGGCTTCATAGAAAGAGTCTGGAAGTTTTCCTTCTGCTTCAATTTTTTGAAACATCTTCAGGAGAATAGGTGTTATTTCTTCTTTGAAAGTTTGGTAGAGTTCCCCAGGGAATCCATCAGGTCCTGGGTTCTTGTTTTTTGGGAGGATTTTGATCACTGCTTTAATCTCCTTACTAGATAGTGGTCTATTCAGGTTGTCAATTTCTTCCTGGTTCAATTTTTGGAGTTTATAGTTTTCCTGGAATGCATCCATTTCATCTAGGTTGCTAAGCTAGTGGTCTATTCAGGTTGTCAATTTCTTCCTGGTTCAATTTTTGGAGTTTATAGTTTTCCTGGAATGCATCCATTTCATCTAGGTTGCTAAGCTTATTGGCATATAACTGTTGATAATAACTTCTGATGATTGTTTCTACGTCCTTGGTGTTGGTTGTGATCTCTCCCTTTTCATTCATAATTTTATTAATTTGGGCTTTCTCTCTTTTCTTTTGGATTTGTGTGGACAATGGTTTTTCTATCTTATTTTTTCTTTCAAAAAACCTATTTCTAGTTTCATTGATACGTTCTACTGTATCTCTGGTTTCCAGCTCATTGATCTCAGCTCTAATCTTGATGATTTCCCTTCTTATGTGTGGAGTTGGTTTGTTGTTGATTCTCCAGTTCTCTAAGGTGTAGAGACAGCTGCTGTGTTCTGGATTTTTCAGTTTTTTTGAGGGAGGCTTGGATGGCTATGTATTTCCCCCTTAGGACCACCTTTGCTGTATCCCATAGGTTTTGGACCGAAGTGTCTTCAGTCTCATTGGTTTCCATGGATTGTTTCACTTCTTCTTTGATCTCCTGGTTGATCCAAGTATTCTTAAGAAAGGTGACCTTTAGCTTCCAGGTGTTTCAGTTCCTTCTGAACTTTTCCTTATGATTGAGCTCCAGTTTCAAAGTATTGTGATCTGAGAATATGCAGGGAATAATCTCAGTCCTTTGGTATTGGTTGAGTCCTGATTTGTGACCCAGTATGTGGTCTATTCTTGAGAAGGTTCCGTGTGCACTTGAGAAGAATGAGTATTCTGTTGTTTTAGGATGGAATGTTCTGTATATATCTACGAGGTCCATTTGTTCCAATGTGTCATTCAATGCTCGTTTCTTTATTGATTTTCTGCTTCAATGATCTGTCTATTTCTGAGAGAGGCATGTTAAGATCTCCTACGATTAGTGTATTCATATCAGTATGACTCTTTATCTTGATTAACAGTTTTCTTATGTAACTGGCTGCTCCCATATTGGGGGCATAGATATTTAAAATTGTTAGATCATCTTGGTGGATAGTCCCTTTAAGGATTATGTAGTGTCCTTCTATATCTCTGACTACAGTCTTTAGTTTGAAGTCTAATTTATCTGATATGAGAATCGCTACCCCAGTCTTCTTTTGAGGCCAATTGGTATGAAAAATGCTTCTCCATCCCTTCACTTTCAGTCTGGGTGTATTTTTAGGTTCAAAATGGGTCTCTTGTAGACAACATATGGATGGGTCCTGTCGTTTTATCCAATCTGCAACCCTGTCCTGTTTTATGGGTGCATTTAGGCCATTCACATTGAGAGTGATTATTCATAGATACGTTATTGACATCGAGTTACCTTTGAAGTCTGCCTTTTTGTAGATTGTCTCTATATTTCTGTTCAGTGCTATTCTTAGGATTTTTCCTCTTTTATAGAACCCCCCTTAATATTTCCTGCAGTGTCGCCTTGGTGGTTGCATAGTCTTTTAAGCCTTGCCAGTCTTGGAAACTCTTTATTCCTCCATCCATTTTGAATGTCAGTCTTGCTGGATAAAGTATTCTTGGTGCATGTTCTTCTCATTTACTGCCCTGACTATATCTTGCCAGCCTTTTCTGGCTTGCCAGGTCTCTGTGGACAGGTCTGTTATTCTGATGGGCTTCCCTCTGTAAGTAAGGAGCCTCTTTGCCCTAGTGGCTTTCAAGAGATGATACCTACAATTATAATTCCTCAATTTGACTATCAGGTGTCGTGATGTTTTTTGGAATGTATAATCTTGGATGGAGACCGTTCAGTCTCTAGTACATGAACGCTGGTTCCATTCACGAGATTGGGAAAATTTTCATCATGGACTTGTTCCACTTCATCTTCTAGACTTCTTTCTTTCTCCTCCCCTTCAGGGATTCCAATAATTCTGACATTAGAACGTTTCATGGCATCATTTATTTCCCTGATTCTGTTTTCGTGGCTTCTAAGCTGTTTGTTCCAGGGTTCCTCCTGATCCTTTCTCTCTATCTGTTTGTCCTCCAGATCACTAATTCTATCTTCTGTCTCAGTTACCCTAGC
Organism: Mustela lutreola; assembly: GCF_030435805.1. NCBI lineage: Eukaryota > Metazoa > Chordata > Mammalia > Carnivora > Mustelidae > Mustela > Mustela lutreola. Next base: position 41,765,589 of record NC_081300.1, read on the forward strand.
TTTGAGAGAGTTTAGATTAGATTGGAACTCATTGAGAGCATTGTGAACCTCCTCCCTGGTAGCTTTAAGCTCCGCCCTAACATTGTGAACATCATCTCTCGTCACTTTCAGCTCGGCCCTAATCAATTCCGTTTGGTCATCCACAGCTTTCTCCAACCTAGCAATTGCCTGGATAATTGTTAGCCTGAATTCTCTTTCCGACAGATTGTCTATGTTGATAGCCATTAGCTCTGTTGCAGAAGGTCCATCCTCTGTATTTTTCTTCTGTTGGGCATTCCTCCTCCTAGTCATTGTGGTGGGAGATGACTGAACAGATGTAGCTGGATGTATCAACCGTGGTGCTGTCAAGGTGCACCCTGGAACACTTCTGAGCAATCAGGATTCCCCAGCCAAACGAGAGACAAAAGAAAAGAAAAAGAAAAGAAAAAAGATAGAGAGAGAGGCAGGAAAGAAAGGGAAGATGAAAGAGAAGGTTCAGCTCAAATGGGCCCCAAAGTAAGATTTATGAAGTAGACAAACAAAAACAAACAAGAAGACTGATAAAAGTATATGACAAGAGAAAAAAAATATGCAAATAAAGGAAAAACCTCGTCAAAACGAATCCCAAGTGTAAGATTTATATACTATCAGGACAAACACAAAAACACAGAAACACTGCCCACTGGCGCCTTCTGGCCCTGTAGAGATCCAGACATGTATAATTCTGATCTCAGGCTGATTTCATGGGTGATCAGAGTTCTTTGGTAGGTAATCAGCTCACTTTGGGGTACAGGTTGAATAGGCGCCTCCTCCTACTTCCCTGCCATCTTGTCCACCCCCGTAATTTGATATTTTTATCTTATTTTTGGTAAGAATAGCCTCTGTCAATTGCTCATCTCTTTAAAGAATTAGCTTCTGTATATACTGATTTTCTCTATTGTTGTTGTATCTTATATCATTTATATCTCATCTTATCTTTCAAAATTTCTTTCCTTCTGCTAGTTTTTTAATTTGTTCTTTTTATAATGTTTTTATTTTTATTTATTTGAGAGACAGAGTAAGAAGGGAAGAGCAGATGGACAAAAGCAGTCCTCGCTGAGAACAGAGCCCAACATGGGGCTCGACCCCACAACCCTGAGATCACGATCTGAGCCAAAACCAAGAATTGGTCACCTAACCAACTGAGCCACCCAGAAGCCCTTAATTTGTACTTCAGTTTTCATTTTTTAAGATGATAAGTTATTAACGTAACACCTTCTTCCTTTTTAAATATATGTTTACAATTCTAAGTTTCCCTCAAAAAAGACTTATCTGTTTCCCATAAGACTATGTATATTTTCACTTTCACTCATCTCAAGGTATTTTCTAACTTCTACTGTGACTTCTTTTTTGACTCATATCTCATTTAGGAGTGCATTACTTATTTTCCACATATTTGTGAATTTTCTGTTTCCTTTTGTTAGTGACTTTTATTTTATTGCATGTAGTTAGAGACCATACGTTAAATGACTAATTATTTAACATTTATAGGTCTTTTGGTTTTCCAGACTGGATAATTTCAATTGATCTGTATGTATATTCTCTGATTATTTCGTCTATTACTACCATTGAGCTCATCTGGAGTATATTTTATTTCAGTTATAATTCAACTTCCATTTCATTCTGTTCTAATTGTATTTTTATTATATTCTTGATTTGGTGTGGTACCATTCTTGTACTTCCTGTTTATTCTTTAAACATGTTTTTTCTTCAGTTCTTTAACATATAGATTCTTATGAATAACAGTTTTTTTCCAAGTCTTTATCCATTATGCCTATATCTGGAGTTCTTTGGAAATGGCTTTTTGTTTGTTTTATTTTTGCTTTTGTTTTTGTTTTGTTTTTCCCAGTGTATAGTTAGCTATACTTCCCTTGTGCTGGAGTATCTTGCAATTTTTTTTTAGAAAATTAAGATTTAAATTATATAATTGGGTAACTACAGAAAGTAGATCCTCCCCCAACCCAGGGTTTATTGTTAGTGTTTCTTGTTGTTAACATTTGTTTCGACATTCCTCAACTAATTCTATCTTGTGTTTACTTTTTGTCATGTGAGTGCAATGAAGTCTCTGGTTGGATTAGTAGTCAGCTAGTGATTATACAGAGATTTCCTTAAATTACATGAACCAGTACTTTTCTCAGCTTTTGCTGATAGGCTCATTATGTGGGCACATATCCACCATGCACTGTCAAGCAGATTACAAGTCTGACTTGGTTTTCAATTTTTGGTTTTTTGGAGCCTCAAGTTCAGTCAGTAGTGAGAGATTGGGGCCTTCCAGGGTCTATTCTGGGCATGTGCACATCCCTGTATGTATGTGTAGCTTTCTAAATTTCCATGAATATGTTCAAGCTTTACAGATCTCCTCATGAATATTTCATTTGCCAGTTTTTCCTTGAAGTTTTTTGGTCAGCCTTTTGTTAGTCCTATTTGTACTGCTATATTGGATAGCTGCAATGTTAAACAAATGCCCCTGATAATTTTTTACAGATGCCCTGTGGATAGTGCTGTTTGTAAAAAGTGAGCCTGTCAAAGACAAAACCTGGGAATGGAGTTTGCCACTGTGGGCAAGACAGGCTAAATAATGCTAAGTCCTCTGGGAAGGACACTACTGGGTAACTTGTCCTTCCTACTCCAAATGCTTCTATACTGCTTGTTTTGAAAGCAACTGTAGTTCTGAGACTATAGTTGGTTTTTAAGGCTAACATGGAGTTGGACAAAGAGGGATGGGACTAGGAAAGTTTTAACACAGTAAGTCACTCTTCTTATCAGATGCAGCAATTCTTCTTGAATAAAAAATTCTTAGATTGCTATAAGCTTTCTTTTTATTTCCAGTTTTTTAAAAAGTTGGTTTTTGACTGTTTTGCAGGTGTTCTTATTGCTTTTAGTTAAACATGGATTTTTAGAGGCTTTTACTCTGCCATTCAAAAGTTGCCATGTTGGTTTTCCTTATCAAAGAAAATTTTCTGTAAATTAGAATGCCTCATCTATCCTACATATTTGTGATATTTGTTTTAGAAAATACAGGAAGGGGCACCTGGGTGGCTCAGTGGGTTAAAGCCTCTGCCTTCAGCTCAGGTCATGATTCTGGGGTCCTGGGATGGAGCCCTGTATCAAGCTCTCTGCCCAGCAGCGAGCCTGCTTCCTCCTCTCTCTCTGCCTGCCTCTCTGCCCACTTGTGATCTCTGTGATATAAATAAATACAATCTTAAAAAAAAATAAAGAAAAGAAAATACAGGAAAAGTAGTGATATAATATGGAGTGGGAAGAAAGGCAAGATAGGACCTTGAGGAAACATTTCAGTTAACACAGATATATAGGAAAACTAGCAAATAAAGCAAGAGAGGTGAAATCAGAGAGGTAGCAAGAAAACCAGGTGATTATGCCATTATAGAAGCCATAGGGATAAAGAAAATAATAAGAAAGGTAATTTTTTAAATGGCCACTGGATCAAGTAAGATGGGTTCTGAAACATTCATTTACTTTTTATTTTAAGTTCACTGAAAATAGTGAGAGCTATTCTTGCTAAGTAAAGGTAGCAGATACCAAATTGGAATAGGTTTTTCACTGAGTGTAGATATAAATGTGAATGGGGAGTACAGACAAATCTCTCATAAAAATCAACTTTAATGGAGAGAGGTGAGAGATTGGACAGTGTCTGAAGTACAGGTTCAAATGGTTATATATTTAAAAAAAAAAAAAGGAATTGAAAGATAGCCTAAACATTAAGGCCAGATCTCCTGAGACATTTCACTCTATTTTTCCCCCTACATACACATATTTTCACACCTCACCTGACTGTATTTTAATTATTAAACAAGGTAGTGGAAATTGTATGTCTATTTATTTATTTATTGCTGTTTAATTTTGATGTTCTTTTCTAATTATACTATGATTCCCTTTTAGCTGCTACTACATGGAGTGTGCATCAAAATGCAATAAAATTCTATTGGCTTTCTTACCACAAATGTCGTTAGCTTTCTTTTGACTTGAGCTCCCTAATACACTCATAAATAATACTTAATACTACCTTTGATATTTTTTCCTATGGCTAATTGGCCTACTGGTTAATAAGCTCATGCCTAGGCACATCTACCTGTCTTTAGGCAATGACTTTTCTAGTGGAAAGTTAAGAAAGGCTGTTAGAGGCAGGTAGTTCAATAATTGCTGAGCTCCTAGTCAGTGCTAACTACAAACGCTATAAAGTGAGCTTCCTTACAGAAGAGATTAAAGTTTCATATATAATCTCTTCTCTTGGTTCTCCATAATTTCTATGTTTTATATTAGAGAATAAATAACTAGACTCTACTAATGTCTAGCTGCATAACTGTCAAGTTATTTTACACATTTATATCTCAGTTTTCTCAACTTCAGTATGAAAATTATGATTTTTGAAGTGTTCTATTTAAAAAAGCATTCTTGCATAAATCAAATACTATATAAATATTAGGTATTTTTATTACTACCATTGTAATAAAATCTTATACATCAAAAGGGGATTTGTAATTTAGTATTTCTGACTTTCTACTTAAATTTCTTTTATTTTCATAGTTAACATGAGCACAGTACTACCCTGCCAAGCCAGCAAGTACTTTTGAACCTTATCGAGACACTGAGCACAATAACCGAAAGCTATTCTGGAGTCAGACTTCATATTTATAAATCTTGGATTTACCACTTAATTTTGCCACACAAATCAAGCTACTTATCTTCTCTTGGCCTCAAGTTAACATACTTTACAATAAGAATAATTACATCATATGCTCCAGAGATTTATGATGAGGATTAGATGAGTATAGATAAAGAGGAATTTTCAATATTATCAATAATAAATTTAGCTTTGATCACTTGAAAACACTTCAGACAGAAAAGTAAATATTCTGCCTAACTAGTTAAATGGTTGCTTCAACACAAAGAGTATTTTCCCCTTACTTGGATTTTTCAACAAGGGATAGATTTTAGTGAAAAAAAAAAGTGTTTAGTTGAGAGCAATCCTGTAAATTTGACCTATATTAGTAAATGCTTGAAATATAAGCCATACTCCATAAGCATATAATCAAACTTCAGAATTTTCAAAATATTCATGAAATTTCCTCTTTCATTAAATCCCTTCTGAAAGGATATATGATTTTTGTATTTTTGTTTGTAGGCTAAATTTTTAACAGCTTTACTAAGCTTTTTATCCCATACAAACTATTCATTTAAAGTATATGATTCAATTTTTCCATTATAGTCACAGAATTATGCAACTACCAACATCAATTTGGAATATTTTCATCTTCCCCAAAAAGAAACCTCATACCCTCTGGAAGTTGCTTCTATCCCCCTCCCCGCCCCCAACTTCCCCTCCAGGTCTATCAGACCATTAATCTACGTTTTGTCTTTATAGTTTTAAGTTATTTTAATTTCAACTGTGGGGAGTAAAAAAAAAAAGAACAAATCTTTAAACATGAAGGATTAAATATTCCAAGAATCTGGAAAGAGAAATCACACTAAAATCTTTCTTTTGTCCATTTTGAAAAATTATATATATTCTTTTAATAAGGCACCATATTGAATTCAGAAGGGTCAGGTTAGGATTCTGGGTACATCTGAATAAACCTGGGGTGGATTACATCATAACCATATTAAAGAAATAACTTAGGTTTGGCATTGGACATGATTTACCATGTCACATTATTTTAAAATGCAAATAGGGAGTTTAATTTTCCATGTGGAAAACAATAAGAAATAAATTGGATTTAACAAAGAAATGCAAGTATCAGTGCAAAGTGACATGAACACATAATCCATCTTAATATTTCAGAAAGACCACTCAATTGTCTGGAATGTAGTGATCTACCTTGCTTTACTTTCAGTCTTTTTGAAAGCTATATGTGACAAGACAACTTTGGTTAATTTTATTTAATTTCAAACTGTGCTATTCTTTAATCTTAACAGATTATTTTCTCTGAAGAATCACTGACCTCAATATTACATGTGTATATATTTCAATATTACTTGAAAAACTCTCTACACTTTCACTTTTCAAGGAATTTAGAAGTATCTAGCCACAAACATTAATACATTTATATACTTATGTTGTTATGTATTCAAATTATATAATAATGAATTAATAATATCTATATCTAATTACCTTATATTTATACCACTGCATTATTTTAATATAAAATCTGCATTAATTTATTGAATAGAGCTTTACTAAAGTATGACTGGCAAATAAAAATTGTATATATTTAAGGTGGACAATGTGACTTATATATATATATATATATAGTAATCATTATATATCATATATATCATATATCACATATCAATAACATATATCATATATCACATCACATATATATCATATATATTGATTACTATGTAATATTATATATATAATTACTATATATAGTTTATACTATATATATATAATGATTACTATGACCAAGCTAATTAACACACCCATAACCTCAGATGTAATTATTACTTTTATTATTATTATTATTATTATTTTTGGTGGCAAACACACTCAAGATCTACTTTCTTAGCAAATTCTAAGTATACACTACATTATTATTAACTATAGTCACCATGCTGTACATATTAGGTCTCCAGAATTTATTCATCTTATAACTGAAAATTTGTACCTTGGGACCAACATCTTCCCATTTTCCCAAACCTCAGTAACCAATATTTTATTCTGCTTCCATTCATTTGACTTTTTTAGATTTCACAGATAAATGGGGATCATGCAGTATTTCTCTTTCTGTGTCTGGCTTCTTTTACTTAACATAATGTCCTCTGGGTTCATCCATGTTGCAGCAAATGACAGGATTTCTTTTTTAATAAAAAGCTGAATAATATTTTATACCAATGTATCTATCACATTTAATCACATTTTCTTTATCCTTTATCCTCTGATGGACACTTTGATTGTATCAATATTGTGACTATTGTAAATAATGCTGCAATAAACTCGGGAGTGCAGATGTCTTAAGATAATAATTTAATTTCCTTTGGATATATACTCAGAAGTGGGATTGTTGAGTCATACAGTTCTGTTCTTTTAAATTTTCTGAGGAAACTGCATGCTGTCTTCTGCAATGGCTATAACAATTTACATTCTACCAATGGTGCATGAAGTTTCCCCTTCTCCATATTCTCACCAACACTTATGTTTTAACTTTTTAATAACAGCCATCCTAACAGGTGTAAGGTATTATCATGATTTCAGTTTGCATTTCCTAATGATTAATGATTTACACAGATATTTGTGCTGCATATTTTCAAATTATGTAATATTGCATTGATTATATATTTACCTAATCATCTTAGTAAGTATGTGCCATCCCATATTCCAATAATACAAAATCCATGCTTTAATAGAACATGATTCATTAGACCATAGCAGTTGCTATCTTGTGATTTGCCCCTAAAATAATTAATTGATGTTTGTTAGGTCTTAAAAAATATATATATGTAGCTTCTCGATTAATTATGTCCTGAGTACTTGGAAGGGTCTTGTTTTGATTAAAAAAAAATGAAAAATGAAAAATCAATAAAATTAATCTTTAAAGGCAATGAATGAATACTAACTGGTAAAGGAAATCTATTATGGACAAAACAATTTCTCAATTTTCCTTATCAAACTAATATGCTGTACGTACCTTATTTGTGCCAAAATGTGACATTTCAATTTTCAGAAGCACAAAACATAACACTAAAAAACTGGAAGGTAATGTTTTATAATGTATGATGGCGTATGATTTTTTTTTTTTTTTTTTTACTTTCTACTGACATTCCCTGGAAGAAGGTGACATTGAAAAGAATGATGACTGCACAATGCAATTCAGAAACAAATGGAAAGGGATATATGACAATAAACAAGTTCTTAGTTGTGCTCTTATTTATTTATATGATTTTGGGAAGTCATTAATTTTTATTGAATTTCCCTTTATTTATCTGAAAACTGAGAAGTTGGCACTCCCTGATTTCTAATAACCTGCACTGGCATACAAATCTAAATTATTTATAAACACTGATACAGTCTTTCATTTGATCCTTACTATGACTGACTGAAGTAAGCACAGCAGGATCTACTTTTACTGTTTTGTAGATATGAAATTTGAACCTATGTCCTTGCATGTTTGTAAGGCAATTACATTGTAAAACCTAGTAAAGAACAAGGTCTGCTAATGCTTGAATTAGTGCTTTCCACTACATTTTTAAGTTACCTTTGATCATTATTATACACAATAACTTGTATATAATTTCTATTTGAGGAATTGGAAAGGCAAACAAAAGTGAGATGACTCTTATTCAGCTGCTACTGAATCATTTTTCTATAATATGTTAAAATTTACTTGGAAAAAAATGTTTCTTCCACAATGGTAATGTGTGGAAAACCCATCGGCTTGGACATTATCAATTTTCATACCAACCAAATAATTACAAACCTTATAATTTGTGTGACTTAGTCACCCCGGGTATTAGTCTTCATTGAAATAGAATAATGTCCATTTTCCATTATTTTGTAACCCATGTTTTGATTTTGTTTTCATTTACTTTAAAGGATTTTCAGCTTGTACTTTATAAGCTGAAATCTGTAAAGATCATACCACATATCCAGGGGCACCTAGGTGGCTCAGTCAGTTAAGCATCCGACTCTTGATTTTAGGTCAGGTCACAAGCTCAGGGTGGTGAGATAGAGCTCTGTGTCAGGCTCTGTGCTGGGCATGGAACTTGTTTAAGATTATCTCTCTGCCCCTCCTCCCATCCTTTCTTTCTCTTTCAAATTAAAAGAACAAAAGTGATTGAAGAAAAAAAAAACACATATTTAATATTGATGGCATGTTAGAAGAGCATTGTAATTGGAATCAGAAGTTCAAAATTATGTCCTTTATTTTCCTACAAGCCAGTCTTATGTCTTTGGGTTTCTATTTCAGTTGGGATGCACTTGCTTTTAATATCCCTTCTAGCTCTATAATTCTATGATAATTGGAAAATAATAAGACAATGTGAGAAAGATATAATTTTTTTCTTTTACCATGGAAGTCTCTGTGGGTATGTGTTATACTACTTACAATTTAAGACTAGCATTTACTCCCTGGGTTTTCATCATTTTTTGTGTTTTTAAAATATTTATTTATTTGATTTATTCCTGGAGATGAGGATGAAAAAAAGAGAAGCTCAAAGAGATTAAAGAAAGAGGAAGGGACTTTATGAGTAGAATGGATATCAGATAGAAAGTATCCATTATCTTCTTCACAAATCATATTGTTATAAATACAACAAAAGAGAACAGTTATTAGATGTTCTAATTAATTTTCCACATTTTCTTTTTTCATAGAATTAACAGTTATGAATTCAGAAGGATTATTCCCATCTTTTGTTGTTTCCTCACTGTTAACAAGGCAATTATATATTTTTAGCCTCTAAGGATTATTAGAAATGTACTCCCTTTATTATGTCAAGTTAAATGGACAGTATTTTGTCTGAGTTTATTTTAGCTGCTCTGTGCCATTGTAAAAATATACTCTCCCCCCTTATTATGTTGCACAAGCCTATTTTCTGAAGTTCTGCCTAGGACTCTGATTTTGTTTCTTTTCCTGCAAATCTGTCATACTCTTTAAATGTTACTCAGAAGAATGTTGTTAAAGAACATTTACATAAGGGTTATCCCCAATATGAGGAAACAAAAATGTTATTAACAGTATATAATAGTCCCCCACCCTTATTCATGCTTTCCATATCCATGAGCAAAGGCAGCCCAGAAGCAGATGATCCTTCTTCTGACATATCCTCAGAAGGTCAGTAGTAGCCAAATGTTACATCACAATGCCTACAACATTCACCTCACTTCATCTCATCATGTAGGCATTTTATCATCTCTGATCGTCATGAGAAGGATGAGTGCAAACATACAATATTTTGAGAAAGAGAAATCACATTCACACAACTTTTATAACAGCATTTTGTTACAATTTTTCTCTTTATTATTTATTGTTAATCTCTTATTGTGCCTGATTTGTAAGTTAAACTTTATCATAGGTTTTTATGCATAGGAAAAAAAAAAAAACCTGTAAAAACGAGGTTCAGTCCTAGTGCAGTTTCAGGCATCTGCTGGTAGTCTTGGAACACAGTCCCTGGGCATAAGAGGGGACTACTGTATGCCATTAATGTTAGTTATTAATGAAGTTTATCCTTGAGATTAAAAGACTCTCTTTTTGAAAATTTCTATTTATTCTCAGTCCATGCTTTTGAAACATTTGATAAAAGTTTATTAAAATGCTGATACCCCATTACTTTCACCAAAGCAAAGACCAGGATCATTTTTATTTTATGTAATGGTGTAAGTCAGCCATAAACTCCTGTAGACTTTATTAAGAGAGAATGGCTTAAAAAGAAGTGATGTAGTATCCATCTAGATGCTGATGTAGTACACCTAAGTATGAGTTTGAAATTCCTGATTCTTAAGCTTAAGATTCTGCAAGGAAAGCAGCATCCAGGCTTTTGAAGTTTGAGAGGATTTCATCAGCAGCATTTTTCCTAACTTACTTGTCCTTCTTTTATCATCTCTAATGAGAAGCCACGGTTTTGGCTAAGATCAAGTGAAGAATTTAAATTCTTTAATCACACAGTCTGGCATTGAATCTAGTCTCTCCTATATGCTAGATGTATAACCTGAGTTAAGCTAATTTATCACTCAGTCGGCTCTTCCTCATCTGTAAGCAGGGGTAATATCTTTTTAGTTTGTGATGAGAGTGAGCTGACAAAAATGCAATGTGAATTGCTCTGCACAATGTGTGAACCAAAGTAAATGCTAAAAATACTATGATGACTACCATATTATTCATATGTGCTTTTATTGGATAGGTTGAGCCAAATGTCCATATATATCCACTTTATGCAAAGAATCATATCATATTCTAGTATTTGAAAATGGCACACTTTTGTCAGGATTCTCAGATCTTTAAGAAAAAAAATAGAAGCTAGAATATGAGCAACGGGATATAAATTTGGTGAATTCAAAGTTTATCTCCTTTAATCTACTTTAGGAATCCCTAGCTCACTAGCCAGACTATGTGGAATATGCGTAGTTATAAGGAAGCCCCTGCTTTGGCAGGAATTTTATTTTGGACAGTTCTGTTAGCAAGTTCCCTTTTAAGCTGAACCTTTGCAACAGCCAATGGCAGTTCTTCATCAAAGAGTTTCCACAGCTTCCTCTCCTTCCTTATTGCATACTTCTGTCTAAATATCATAACTCAATTGTTCTTTCCTGAAAGAAAATATTTTCAAGTATGTAATAAAAACCAAATTTGCCTTCCTTTAATATTATTTAGTTTGCCAATAATACTCTTATATAATGACATACAATAAAATATTCAGGAAGGGATTGTGGATACAAAGTGTGGTTCATGACCAAAATCATTAGTATGACCTCTATGATTATTAGAGAGCAGAAACTCAGGTCTTAGCCCAGACCCACTGAGGCAATAGCACTGTACTGCAATATAGATTTTATCCTTCATCTTCCTGAAGAGACATGCCACAGCAATGACAGTGCTTAATAGTAAACTCATTTAGAAACTATATAAAAATATTTCTTTACATTAATGATGATATAATCTCAAATTGCCAATCTTTTTCACATGAATTATGGATTGGTCATACTACTTAAATATCAGGGTTGTAACTATTAATTCTGAATCTTCCTTTATGTTATTTTTCCCCTAAAAATGATTGGGTTTGTTCTCTAAAATGTTACTCTGTCATTCATTTGGTTAATCACAACATTTTAAATCTACTATGAGTCAGAAAAATTAGATAGAAAATACAGCTCTCAGTCAGGCCTAAGGTATTCTCTGACCACAGCTAGTAAAATTTATACATGAATAGTATGACACCATTTTAGCTGAATAAAAATGTATAGTTTCTTTGTATGGCCTATGATCCAGCTTTGATCCAAAATGGGGAGTCTTCAGTAAGTGACATCTAGAAAAAGGAGTTTTTTTTTTTTTTTTTTTTTTTTTTAAGATTTTACTTATTTGGCAGGGAGAGACAGCGAGAGATGGAATACAAGCAGGGGGAGTGGGAGAGGGAGAAGCAGGCCTCCCACATGGGGCTCAATCTCAGGACCCTGTGATCATGACCTGAGCTGAAGGCAGGTCTATTACCCAATGACTGAGCCACCCAGGTACCCCAGAAAATGAATTTTAATAAAATAATAATTATCATGTTACCTTAAATTAGTTGCCTTAAATGACTTAAACAGAATGCCATGTTTTTCTTACGTCTGTAATATAAACTATGACTTTATTATGACTATCTCTTTATTTAAAACAAATTTATTAATTATGAATTTATTCTGATCTTATTACAAATTAGAAACAAGAAACACAGGTCCTCATAGAACAATTTAAATAAAGAAATGGACTGTCTCAATATTAATGCTCTATGTATTGTCATGAACATAATTTCACCTAGAACACAAAGATGCTCTCCTTCCAGATGTAAGTGTCTACTATGTCATATATATTTTGTACCACATAATTGCATACTTGGAAAAAACAGAACACTTATATTAAATTGAACTCATATTAGAAAGTAATCAAGTTTTGTTAAGAAGCTTTCCAAAATATGTTTTGGCTGATTAAAGCATTTTATTAATAAGCAAAAATGACTAAAATGACAACTAGAAGTGATGTTAAATATAAACTACCTTGCCAAAATTAAACATGAGCACTCGATTGAATTCCTTCTTTCAGTTTTACAGCTACCTTGGAAATCCAAAATAACAAGCAAGGCCTGTGATGAAAACACAAATACCTCTCTAACGTATAGATGGCCCAGAAAATACTATACTAATCATTAAGATAATTTGACCTTCTTTCTAACTCAATGATTCTTTTAAGATTATTGCTATAAATGTCAGTCAAGAAAGTATTTAGAAGTGTAAACCTAAAGCAAATTTGACTGTAATTTTTCTTTTGATTTTAAAAGTAAGTATAAAATGTTTGTCAGAAAGCAAGTGGTATTATACAGCTAGGGATATACCTAATTGTTAGACATTACTCAACTGCATTTTGTTATGCTGAATAATAATGAGTTGAAATAATTACAGATGTGATGAAGCAGCATAATGAAAAAGCTAGATAAACTGTAGAAACTCTGTTAAATTCTTATTATGTAGGTACATACATGGCAATGGATTTTCAGCTGAAAATACACTAGTTTCTGAAATAGATGCGAATAATCTCTCCCAAAATATTCTGCAATAGGTTAATTCATATCAACCTAGATTTAAAAAGGCAAATGAAATTGGACATCTAGTTTCTATTTCTCCATATAAGTAGCTAGGAAATCACCACTCCATCCTTGATGATAAATAAAAAGATGAAAAGACTGGAAAATCAATAACTCTTTTTGAATACATAAGAGAAGTAAGGAAACAGGGCAAGTCTCTACCCCAAGGTTGGGGAGATGAACAGGTGAATACAGGAAGTCATGGCTTATTGGAGCACAGACTTTAGTGCCAAGGTGGGAGAGCTTGCACTGTGATTGCAAGAGGTTCAGTATGGAAAACTCTAAGAGTTAAAAAATCTGGGAGAACCCATAGAAGGGATCCCCCACAATTTTGTGATCTTCGTCTCCTGTATTTAGATCATATTCTCACAGTAAATATCCCTTTGTGCAACTTTCTAGGAGAAATAAAAGGTATCATTTTGAAATACAACAGAGTATCCTATTCTTTTTTTTTTTAAAGGTTTTATTCATTTTTTTGACAGAGATCACAAGTAAGCAGAGAGGCAGGCAGAGAGAGAGAGAGAGAGAGAGAGGAGGAAGCAGGCTCCCTGCTGAGCAGAGAGCCCGATGCGGGGCTTGATCCCAGGACCCTGAGATTATGACCTAAGCCAAAGGCAGAGGCTTAACCCACTGAGCTACCCAGGTGCCCAAATTCTTTTTAACATGATCTGCTTTCAGGTGAAACCAGATTACCAAAGCCTAACCTTCTGAAACATTATCAGAGCCTATCTGATCTGGAGTAAGGAAAATACTCAACAGCAGTCAGCTTTAGCCTTCCGCGTGGGAGAAGAAAAATACCAGTTCCAAGCTACACAATCTTTCCATGTGGGAGAATGGAAATATAAAACTGTAGCCCAATCTATCTGCTTTTACAATAAGCATGGAGGAAAACAACAACAACAACAAAACAAAACCCCGAGAAACAGTTGAGAAGTTCACAGTTCAGAAGCATAAGCTCAGTAAAAAACTAAGATCTAACTGCAGGAGTTAAAGAATGCTTCTCCTTTCCTGCGGTATTGCTATTTACATCATTTCCTTTACGTAGTACAACATGTCTGACTATCAAAGAAAAAAAAATTATAAGGCATACCAAAAGGCACAATTTAAAGACCAGACCAAACATCAGAATCAGACACCGTAGGGATGCTGAAATTAACAAACTGGGAGTGTAAAACAACTGTGATTAATATGTGAAGGGCTCTACTGGATAAAGCAGATATCACATTAAGAATAATAAGATTAGCCATGTAAGCAGAGAGAAGAAAGTCTTAAGAATCAGGATTACATGCTAGAGATAAAAAATAATGTAACATGAATAGACATTTTTCCAAAGAAGATATACAGGTGGCCAACAGACACATGAAAAGATGCTCAACATTGCTTATCATCAGGGAAATACAAATCAAAACTACAATGAGATATCACCTCACACCTGTCAGAATGGCTAAAATTAACAACACAGGAAACAAAGCAGGTGTTGTCTGATGTGGATGCAGAGAAAGGGGAACCCTCTTACACTATGGGTGGGAATGTAAACTAGTGCACTCAAACAGTATGCAGTTTCTTCAAAAAGTTAAAAATAGAACTACCCTAAGGTCAACAATTGTACTACTGGGATTACTAGGTTATTACTCAGCCATAAAAAAGAATGAAATCTTGCCATTTGCAACAATGTGGATGGACCTAGAGAGTATTATGATAAGTGAAATAAATCAGTCAAAGACAAATACCATGTGATGTCACTCATATGTAGAATTTAAGAAACAACAAAGGAACATAGGTGGGGAAAAAGAAAACAAAGAGGCAAGCTAAGAAAAAGACTCATAACTATAGAAAACAAACTGATGGTTACTGGAGAGAAGGTGGGCGGGGGGATGGAAAAAATGGTGATGGGTATTAAGGATGGCATTTCTGATGAGCGCTGGCTGTTGTATATAAGTGATGAGTTGCTAAATTCTACACCTGAAACTAATATTATGCTGTATGTTAACTACCTAACTAGAATTTAAATAAAAACTCGGGGAAAAAAAAAGAAAGAGAGTACACACAAAAGCAAATAAAAAAATAATGTAACAGAAATGAAAAATGTCTTTGCTGAGCTCACTAGCAGACTGGACACAGCTGAGGAAAGAGTCTCTGGGCTTTATACTTAAACCCAGTAGAGGTGAAAACACATCTACACAAAAACCTGCACATAAAGGTGGAGGGCAGCTTTATTCAGAATTGCCAAAACTTAGAAGCAACCAAAATATCTTCTGGTAAATTAAGAGAAATTTTGGTATACCCAGACAGTGGAATATTATTTGGTAGTAAAAACTGAGCTATCAAACCATGAAAAGAGATAGAGAGAACTTAAAAGCTATTGCTAAATGAAAGAAGCCAATCTGAAAAGATTCCATATTATATGATTCCAATTACATGCCCATCTGGGAAAGGCAAAATATGGAGGCAGTAAAAAAGTATCAGTAGTTGCCAGGAGTTCAGGGCTGGTGATAGAGAGGGGAAGAAATGAATAGGTGGAGCACAGTGAATTTTTAGGGCAGTGAAAATACTCTGTAAAATGCCACAATGATGGACAACATATATACACATTTGTTCAAACCCAATAAATGGACACCACCAAGAATGAATAATGGACTTTGGTCACCATGATGCATTAGTGTAGATGCACCAATAATAACAAATTCATTTCTTTGGTGAGAGATGTTGATAAGGAGGGAAGGTATGCATGAGTGTGGGCAGAGGGCACAAGGTATATCTTTGTACCTTCAACTTAATTTGCTATCAACCCAAACTGCTTAAAAAAATGTCTTAGAAGAGTAAATAATGTCCATAAGATCTTTCATATTTGATATTAAGAAAGCTTAGGATGCCTGGGTGGCTCATTTGTTTAAGCAACTGCCTACAAATCAGGTCATGATCTGTCTCAGGATAGAGTCCCACATCAGGCTCCCAGCTCTGAGGGGAGTTTGTCTCCCTCTGACCTTCTCCTGTCTCATGATCCCTCTCTCTCTCTTTCTCTCAAATAAATAAATAAAATCTTAAAAACAAAACAAAACAAATTGTTGATATTCTAGAAAGCATTATTTTTGAAAATGTATTTATGGAGATCATTGTACAAAGAATCACTAAGTTTTCTGCAGATTTTATTGGGTATATATTCATGGGTTACTAATCTGTCAAACAGAAGTATTACAGAACTGAAACTGAGGCAAGGCTACTAACTGATAAATTATAGAGTCTTCGCTATAACTGTTATTATGTATATGCTTTCTCTTTAAGCTTGGATTCTGACCCCACTTCTTCCTAACTATTCAATTACTATCATTCTAAGCACATTCAAATGCCAATCTGTTACAAGAAATCATCTCTTTCTTTGAGGTGTACATTTACTATCATTTCTCTGAACTCCTGAAAGATACTTATAGGCTGCCATTACTGTCAATGAGCTGTTTTTCATAAAGTAAATGAGTTTATCTGGTCCTAGCAACTTAAGAGTAAGTCAAGGAAAACAAGGTTACATCCCAATTAAAAAAATAAATAAATAAAAAGCAAAACAGCCAAAGTATTAAATGAAACTGATGTCTATAAAAAGTTGGGTTGAACTTCTAGGGCTCCAAGGTTCTGAGAAAGTAAAGGACTCCAAGTAAAACTCAGAGATATGAGAAAGGAATATTCTGAGAAAGAATAAGGCTTTCTCTTATTTTGATATAAAGTGGAATGCACTTTACCTCAGAATTAATTAATCAAATTTATGAACAAACAAACAAACCAGTAACAAGAACGACAATTACCCCTTTCTCAAATCTAAGAAGCATTTAGATAAAAAACATACTTGATATTTGTGCTGGTAGGTACAATCTTGTCTTGGTTCTGTTTGAGCTAAGAGTAGTTGAGTCTTCTTTTCCTTCTCTTTCTTTTGCCCCTCCCTTCATTCTATGGCTATGAAACATAGGTCTGAAAATTGTGCAGACTGCTTTTGCAAGTTTGGTATTATAGCAACTTAAAAGTGAATTCACTTTTACATGAATTATGTTTTCTAACAAACTTTTCTTGAATGTCACAGCAATAGCATGCACACAAATTATAATTAAGACAATATTATTGTCCCCCATTACAAAAAACATATTTAGGATCCAAATATCCTTAATGGCATACAAAGCCCATTTTAAAAGAAAGGCTGTCTAAAGTTGTTTTCCTTTTTAAAAGGGAACAGCATAATGTTCTTAAGTGATAACATCTCTTTTAAAATATGACTCAGATGATAAAAAACTGATATATACTTATCTTTTGAGAAACATCACTTAGCAACATTGTGAATAAACACTGTGAGGCCAGCAATATGGATAAACTTACTGATAAATACAGAGAATTCTATTTTAATGTTCACATAAAACTCACTTATACTTTCTCCCACTAATTTTATAAACCAACATTTCTGTCAACCTTTGGTTCTAGTGTCTTGTATTCTGTGAGTTATATTTCATGTCTCTAAAATACTAATTTTTATCTGAGACCTCAACCATTAGGGAAAAGAAACATTTGAGGACTACTGTTTGAAAGGTAGCTCCTTATAGTACATGCTGTATTAGCAATTCAGAAAAGGCTCTGAATTTAAAAAAAAAAATACACACACACACACACACACACACATATACACTAAAGGAAAGTAAGTTGAAGGAAATGGGAAATGTTGAGCAATAAGTGCACCTGGGAGAGAAGAGCTGTCAACCTAAAATGAAAAATAATAATAATTAGAGCAAAATAAGAATTAGCAGCATTTGCAATGTTCGATGGCTTATTTTTGAGGTTGTACTTTGAGAACATAAATACAAGTGACTGATCACTCCTTTGCTTATAGGTATATAACCTACTAGATTTAATTACTATAATTATTTATTATGATCTTCTTTAGAAAAGGCCACTAAATACTGACACACATCTAGTTCCTTGGGAGGACAGTGTATATGTTTGTGTATTTCACACAGCACTTCCTAGCTCTTAAAATGCCCCCTATTAAGTATTTTTTTCAGTACTGATACTGTTTCTATGCTAACTAACCACATAACAAGTCTGGGTTGGGTTTTTTTTTTTTTTTTTTTTTTTTTTTAGATTAAAAAAAAAAACAACTTTCTTACATAATTGCCATGTTATCACAATTAGAATTATAGTCAAAGATGTAAAACCAAGCGAGGACTATTGGAATATTGGCATACATATGAATATACAGAAATACATAAAAAACATTATTCCATGGTATCCAATAGATACAGGGACACACTGACCAAATAAGCTAAAGTAAGAAAAAAAAGTATGAAAGTCTAATGGATAATTAATTCTTCTGAATCCACTTATAAGGGTAAACTAGAGAATATGTGTTGTTTTGTGCATCTGAAAAAAGAGTTAGGTAAACAAAAAACCTGTAATTATTAGCAGCCAAACTGTTCCACACATAGCACGATGATTTGTCTGAATTCTTCTAATTAATTCTCTCAGAGCACAGCCAGTACATCTTTAAGTCTCTGTTCTTAAGAGTCACAGCTGACTAAGAATAGGCACATCCATTTCCCCAACAGTGTAAAGTGGGCCTTATGACCTCTACTTCCTCCTTCCCTTCTACGATGCTATTAGCAGGTTCTGTGCAACAGCCAAAGGCCTGTTAAAAGGCAGAAATGTGATTTTGATCTTTTTAGTTTTTCACTAAATTACAGAATCAGTTCTCTGGTTGTCAGTTGCTGACAATTTTATAACAGTTTATTTTTCAGTACCTCTCTGAAAAACACCAATTTATGGTTTAAGGTGCTCATTTATATCAAGACAGAATCCTCAGTGGTTAGATGGGTCATTCTTACAAATATTTGGTTTGCAAGTGACCTTCATGCTTGGAATTTTTTTCTTCACAAGAGAAAAATTAAATATGACCTAATGCATTTTTAATATTTTTAATAAAATCAGATAGAGTTTTAAAGAATTCAACTTCTATCCTTAGGGAAGTACTATATCTCTTAAATGTTATTTAACCAAGATCTTAAAAGAATGAAAGCTGTAAAGTTGAGCTATCTATACTTAAGATATTATAGCTTATTTTATATATTACATATTATATCTATATACATATACTATATGACATTTTATTTTCCTTCTTGTCAAAAACATATAGTCTATTTCCAAAAACTGTCTGTACATGCATATATCATATATAATATATATACACACACAGACTTCATTTCTTGATATTTAAACTTTATATTTTTTATAATTCTATCACCTGTAGTCTAAGTTCAAGGAGCATTTGTTGAATATCAATTATACTCAGACCCTGTTTAAGGTCTTACTTTAAAGGGATATTATTTGGTCTTCCATGGGCATCCAATATAGTGGGTGAGAAAACATTATATAATTTTTTTAAAAAGAAAGGGTAAATTCATTAAGTTGTGGGAAATGTTATGTTGTGTATATATCTTAGGTGCTTCAGAATAACTGGAAGGAATCATTATTCTAGCCATTATTGTTCAGGGAAGATTGTTGTGGTGAAAATTAGTTGACAGTTAATAAAAAACTGATGGGAATTAACCAGATGAAGACAGAGATTTTCTTCAATCAAAGGATCATTGTGAATAAGCACGAACCTATAAAATAGCATGGTATGTGCTGGGAACTATAGTTTAAAGTGCAGGACATAGAGGGGCAAATATTGAATTAGAAGTAGTCCAAGGTCACTTCATCAAGGGCCTTAATGCCAGACAATGAGATTAAACATTTTCCTTTAGTGGCTACAGAGAAACTGAGAATTTTTAAACAAGGGGGTAATACAGTCATGTTTTAAGACAAACCGTAAGAGACTCTTAATTTCACAAAACAAACTGAGGGTTGCTGTGGGAAGGTGGGTAGGGAGAGGGTATTTGGGTTATGGACATTGGGGAGGGTATGTGCTATGGTGAGTGCTGTGAAGTGTGTAAGCCTAATGACTCATAGACCTGTATCCCTGGGGCAAATAATACATTGTATGTTCATAAAAATAATTAAAAAAAAAGAATGATGAATCTGACTGCAACCTGGAAGATCATTTTAAGAATCACAAGACTGAATAAAGGGAGACTATTTAAAAATAGATTAAAGAGATTAAGACAATAGATAAATAGGGGTTGAATGAAGTGGTGATATAAACAAGGATAGAATACTGGAGTAGACTCAAGCCATATTCAGAAGGAAAATTCTGTAAGACTAGGTAAAAAAAAAAATCAAGTAAAGGGTGAATAAAAAATAGAAATTTAGACTGATTATTGGGTTTCTGATGTTCATAACTGGATACATGGTAGATGCCCAGAATTATGGCAGGGAGGATGGGAATAATGATCTTATGGAAAGGAAGTTAAATTCAGATGTGGACAATAAGAATGCAAGTTTTCAGCTCTAGTTTTAGGTTGGAGCAAATGTATTCAACTAAATGAGCTTCAAGAATTAAGAGATATCCTCATGCTAAAAAGGAAAAAAAATATATATATACATATAAAGTCATAGTTAAATTCTCTTACATAATTATTTCCCAAAGAAAGGATTTCTTCATTTATCTATATATGTTTTCTATTTTTTTCCTGAAAAGTTGACAGTGGTAAGTCAATGATTATCTATACTAAATTTGATTAATGATTTTTTTTTTTAAGTCAGGAGTCCTTATTTAACTTTTTTCTTCAGTACACTCTACACCCCCATGTGGGGCTCAAAGTCACAACCTCAAGAATTGCATGTTCTACCAGCTGAGCCAGACATGCTCCCCTAATGATGCTTTTCTTTAAGACTTCCCTATCCTTTCCCTTCTTTAGTATTAATAATTTGTATTGCTGATTTTTAGTGATAAAACTAAATCATCAGACAATCTCTGAGTTCCTACTGGTATCTCTCTTCTCTATCATGTTTTGAAATCTTGTTCTAGTAAATTAATTATAGTAAATTAACAAGATTTGCCATAAACCAATTGGGTTATTACATTCTAAAAAAATAGATATAACATAGTTATGTTAAGTACTTATACTGAATATAAATTCTCAAGGAATCATCTGACATTATAATATGCTACAGTGATCATTCTGTCATGGATATCTGTCCATGGTAATTCTTAATATTGAGTCTCTAGTAAAGGTTAATCATCATTAACAAATTATTTTTTAACAGTGTATTCTGTCCACTTCAATTATAGCCACTGCCATCAGTTTAGAGAATTCAAAGATGAGTAAGCTATTATTGAAGAGACAATATAAATGAATTATGTTTAAAGAAAACAGATTCTGAAGCTGGACTACTGGATTTAAATCACCAAATCTGCTATTCACTGGTTTTATGACTCATATAAGTTATTTAACTCTTTGCCCTAGGTTTCTCTGTTGCCTCACTTTGGCACATAACATGTGCTATGTAAAAATTTCATAAATGCCTAAAAGAGCTTACAATATGGCATAGAAAATAAAACAACTACAAAATTATTTACAGTTATAATTAACAAGCTACAAATCAAGAAAGATTATTAAATACATAGAAAAATGGGGATTTAATACTGTGTCATGCTTTCTGCCTACACATAATAGACATGTGATGTAGACTGGTTATCAAGACAAAAGATTTAACTTGGTTTTTAATCATTGCACCTAAACACTGTCAGACTGTTGACAAATCAATCATTATGTTCTTATTTGTAAAGTGGGAATAATATAAGTTCTACTTCATACTTTAATATTTATGCATTTTTACATCAAATGTTACATATTTATACTTAAACATTATAAAATGCGTTTTATTGATGATAAAATTTATATATTTTCTCATGTACTTACATAGTTACTATATAATATATAGGGTTACTACATAGCTGAATATATCTCTGAATAAAGAGGGATCCATAAGGGTTATAAATTACTTCCCCAAGGTTACACTCTCTTAAATAGCATATTTGAAAGTCAATCTTATCTGATTTCACATTCAGTGGCTTTCTATGCATTGAGTGTCTGACCCAAATGAGATCTTCATAATAAACTGTTTACAACTATAAATTACTATGATAGAAGAGGTGTAATTATAGGTCTACCTTTAAGGATGGATATGATTTTATCAAAGCAGTTAGATAATTTATTGTGATATAGAAAAGAAGAGGAAATATACAGCAAGATGCCTCATAAAATATTCTGGAAAAACAAATTTAGTTTTGATGAAGGTACCATGATATTATAAATCTGACTTACATTGGGAGGGTATAATACAGTATTTGACCTGGAAAACTCATTCATGTCCCACCCTTAACTTTGAAATTCTGAAGACAAATACATGAACAGAACAATTAATCAAAAAGATAAGCAAAGCAGTAATTTTTTTTTCCTAAGAAATTACACACAAGACACAATACAGAACTAGGTGGGCTAAGATGGATTACGTTGAGCCACCTCTAAACCTTCATCCTAAACCCCAAATTAAATCATGCCCTCCAACCCAACACAGAGTTTCACAGCAAAGAATCATTATGGCATAGTTTGGTTCCTTGCCAGTCTGAGTATGCTTAGCATGTCTTGAGGTAGCTCTCAAGTGAACTGTCTGCATTACTGTTTTACCAACCCTATCAAAAGGGGGAAAAAATCCCTCATGCCTGCAATTTTACATCATTTAAAATTTTTACATGTGAGAACGTGTTACCAACTCAGTACCCAAGCAGGATACAAAAATGAATTACTATCTTGAAGTGATTTAAATAGAAAAAAATATTTAAAGATCTGTAATGGATAATAACTTGAAAGGAAAAAGTACAGAAAGAATATGGTGAATAAATAAATCAGGAGTAAGGATAAGAATACATGGCATATACACAGGGAGATATATAAAGAAATAGTTTTAACTCATCTTTGAGGGGATTAGTAACAACTGAGGGGGAAGGCCCTAAATCTATTAATCTAGATGTATCTGAGTTCCTCCTTTCTTTTTTTTTTTTTTTTTTTTTTTTTTAATTTTTTTTTTTGATAAACATATATTTTTATCCCCAGGGGTACAGGTCTGTGAATCACCAGGTTTACACATTTCACAGCACTCACCAAATCACATACCCTCCCCAATGTCCATAATCCCACCCCCTTCTCCCAAACCCCCTGCCCCCGGCAACCCTCAGTTTGTTTTGTGAGATTAAGAGTCACTTATGGTTTGTCTCCCTCCCAATCCCATCCTTTCTTTACCTCTCTACCAAGCCACACACACTGTTACCAACACTGCTTATTGTGTTAATTTAGCCTTAAAAACCAAGTCAGTTATTTTGTAATTTGGCTTCTACCAAGTGGAAGTCTTAATTTGCCCTTGGATGCCAACTAAATGTCTAGTACAGCAAAGATTTGAGAAGCAACATTTTTAGTTCCTTTTTAATAAGCCCACATTCACTTTCCATTCTGATAGTGATCAAGGATCAGTTCAAGAAAAACAAACAGCCTTGGAGAAAGTTGACCTTTGTGAGGCCTAGAGAAGTAAGCAGGAGATTAATCTGGCCATTTCTAGCTTCTAGCCTATCCTCTGACAGAAAAGGGCCATTTCTGTTGTTTCAGAACTTTAAGCCCCTTTACTTATCATTGTGAACACAAAAGACCAAATAATATTCCATGGCCTGTTGCTGAGCTATTCTTAGAGGAAAAGTAAAGGTTATATGATCTTTGGTTGCCTTCACAGCCTGACATTAGGAGAGGTAATTCTGCATCTATTTAGAAATGTAAACAAGTATTATGTGTATGTAAAAACAAGTATTTAACTCTCCATCTTTAAATTTCTCATGGCAACATTTGAAGAACATAAATATAGGGTACCATTCCATGTCAAGTCTGAGGAAAAGTAAAGATGAATCAACAACATTCAGTTGCTGAGAGACTAAATTCATACAACACATTTGGAAGAAAAGTATAGGAGAGAGTGCCAAATTGTTTTGTTAGCAGGGCCTTCTCACTCACTATCCCCTTCGCTTAAAATATTTTCTCTTTTGTCTCTTTGTAAGACTGATTCCTTTGATCCATAAGGACACAGCTGAAATCTTAGTAGAAGTTCCTGAAATAATCCTTTTTAGTATCTCCAGCCCCTCAATAACATTTCAAATTACTAAGACCCCAAATAATCTAAGGCCTTAAATCTAAAGCCAAACTGAGTGACCTAATTATAACAAGGCACTTTGAATTTGGGCACCAAAACTGTGGGTTAAAGTTGAAAAAAGCAGATATAATTAGGAATATATTTGTAGAGGATTGCTAAGGTACTTGGGCTTAGCCAGCCTAGCCCCTGAATGTCTAGCCATGCTTGATGGCCATTAAAATGAGTCTAACCAAGTAATCTGAAAGACCCAATCAACATCTATCTAAAACAGCCTTAGATAACAGAGTATTTACTTGGTAGTGCCAAAATTGTTATAAACTCAGGAAATTTAGAGAAGTAATTTTTCTTCCAAAAGGACAAATAACAAGCCAGTTTTCTTGAGGATGCCAAGGCTATCAAAATAATTTCAATTCCCTTCATTACTATACCTTGACTAGGGTAATTAGGGACACTAAAAATTTAACTTCTCTTTTTGCTATGCTTTCTACCCTTTCTTCCTTGTATGATTTTGAGAATAACTGAGGTTATTCATATCTTATTATATCTTATTCATAAATCCTTTGCATGAAGTCTGTTTATAAAGATTTGGTCATTGGGAGAGAAATGAGGGGGAATACTCTTACTAACCTTATTTCTAGGAATAGAAATTTAATCTGTAATGAGAGAAACTGCCTTGATGATTCTCATTGTAGCCATTATGTAACACCTTATAATTCTTTTAACACCTTATAATTTCTTTTCATTTATTAGATATGCTTATTGGTTTGATGACACATGTTTAATTCTTTCTACAACCAGACAGTGGGTTTCTATATTCATGTTTCTTTTGTTCTCTTATATTTTCATTTCCTAAAATACTACCTGAAATATGTCAAAGGAGCTAAATATATGTATGAAATGAATGAATTAAGGAATAAATAATCAATGCCCCCTGAAGAATATACCAATTTGTTTCAGAAACACAAAGGATGTTGACAAAGCCTAGCTTTAATATCATGAGATGGGAAGAAATCTCAGTTGTACTGGGTCTTACCATGATATTAATTTCTAGCTGCACTTGCTAAGGATAGCATAATGTAGAAAGTGACACTACTGTAACTTTTAATGACTTATTCATCCCTCTTAATAAATAGGGTACTGTCCTGAAGCACCTGGGTAATAGTCAGTTAAGCATCAGACTCTTGGTTGTGACTCAGGCCGTGGTCTCTGTCATGAGATTGAGCCCTGGGATGGGCTCTGTCTCTGTGCAAAGTAGGCTTAGGCTAAGCCCCCCATGCTTGTTCTCTCTCTCTCAAATAAATAAATCTTTAAAACAAACAAACAAACAAACAAAAAAATCAGGGTACTGTCCTAACATGTTGTAACAATATACATGGAGAAGTTCATTATAGGCAAAATATTTAAGGCTTTAAATTTTCACCAGGCTGCATCTAGCTCAAACTGTGAAAAAAGTGTATCAATGGCAACAAGCAGACTTTCCCCTTCTCATTTTTTTTTCTGAGCCAGAAAAATTTGAATAGCAACGACTCAATCTTTGAAAAGCATCCATGTCAACAATCAATACTGAATAAACACAGCCTTCTCTTAGTAAGTATGAACAAACAGAATGATCACCAGAAAGATATAAGACTTAGAAGCACTAAATAAAGTAAGTGAACTGATAATACTAAGCAAATATTCCTATGTGGTTTAAACATAATAAAGTTATGGAATAAATATAAAATATAGTTTAATAAGATTTGCAAAGAAATGCAAATACAAACCAGAATATGCACTATGGAGCAAAAATATAGAAGTATTTGTCTAAGAGTTCCCCTTTCTTATTTTTCTGGGAATTGTTTTTCTTTTGCCCTTCTATTATGGGAAGAGAGAAAAATCTGTTATTATCTTACAAATACTGACATACCCCCAAATCCCAATCTAGCTCTTCATCCTTGCCTCACTGATAGGTACTGCTATTGCTGACAGACACTTTGTTCAAACAGGTTAAGGCTTCACTCTAGAGAACCCAGCCCATAGGTGCACACTTGGTAAGACAGTGTTATGTAGGAATTGTAAAAAATAACAGCTATCTTTTCCAATGGGCAAACACAGTGTTACTGTGTATAAATTAGCAAGCAAGGTAAATGGAGTTCATTCCTTTTAGGCCTACACAATTTTATCTAGTGCTGTTGCCTTCTGGCCACAGTTGACTGAACTCATACTGAAACTTGACCCAAGGCAGACCACCAAGAGTATGATTTTAGTGTATTGGTCTTAGAAAAAAAGATGGTGTTTCATTTCAAAAACAAGATGTGAAATATCAAAATAAAAACAGCTCTGAAAGATGTTGCATATTTGAAAGATAAATTTGTATAATATGAGGTAATTTTTTATAGAAATTATTTTAATTATTAAGAAAATTATGTAGAGAAAAGTGACTTAGTAATATAAAAATGTTATCTTTCACCCCTGTCTCATTGTCATCATTATTATCATGATATGAATCTATATACCCAATGTAATCCAGCAACTTATCTCCCTTACAAAAGAAGAGGAATATTAGCAGTCTGACTTAAGGAATACAATACATTCAAACGACATCTTTTTCAGGAAACTAACCACCTGTAGTTTAATACTTAATTGATTATAATCATAAATCAATTAAAAAATCATATCAGTAGTTTCACAAAATATAACTGATAATTTCAAACACTTATCCTATATATATATATATATATATATATATATCAAAGCCTTCAGCATATGGAAGAAAAAGACAGACATTTTATCTTTCAATATTTTTTTGTACTCCATTCAAAAAAAATGTCCAGGATTTCATACTGCACCATGGGTTTTGGGGACGGAGCAGGGAGAACGCAGATAAACTGGTTTAGAGTTAGACTAATGAACTGGATACCTGTGGCTGAAATTCACACTTACTGAGACGATGACCAGGGTTGGCAAGTAGGAGCTGCACGGAACCAAATCAAGTAGCACATTTTAAAATTGGGGAAAGAAAAACAAAATAAATTCAAAGAAAGTGGACAGAATACAATAAGGATAAAAACTCAAATTAATTAAAAAGACATAGAAACAACCAAGCAAAAAGATGCTTTAAATAACCCAACAGAATTCTTTAAGTTTTCACAGACTGATGAAGAAAGAAGTTTCAGCGAAAATGAGGGAAACAAAGAATGAAACAGGGGATATAAAACTAGAGCAAACCTGTACTAAATAATAGATGACTAGTATTCAACATAACTTTGATAAAATTGAAAATGTCCTTAGAAATAAAAATAGACTGAAACATAAATGGATCAAAATTACAGCATAGGAATTTCCAGCTCTCATCCTCCCTCCAGAAACATAAATTCGAACAACTGTGCATAAAAATACCTTCCTAGGAGCCAACGATTCCAGGTGAGGGACTGCAGTACCTGGGAGAAGAGGAGAAATAACAAAGGGCACCCTGAGGAGGGAAGGAAAGAAAGATTCACACCCCCTCATCGCTTCGTCAAAACCTGGCAGCCCCATGCACTCAAGGGAGGGCAGTGAAGTGATGACTGCGCGCGGACCCCAAAGCCGGTCACCCCATTCCCAGGCCCTAGCTGTCTGCCACTTACGAGCCCCTACTCACCTCAGTGCCTCCAGCGGCTCCCGCAGCGTGGTGGTGTCGTGGACAGCAGCTTTCCGGCTCTCTCCGCGCCTTCCGGCAACGCGGCACTAACGTCTTCCCTGCGCCTTACGGCAGGCATTTCCGACACTAGGTTCTCACTGAGCTCCCGGAAGCCAGGCCTGGGCTCTGCCTCATGGCTCCAGGTGGGTCTCGAGGCAGCAAGCTCCCCACCGGCTTTTGCTAACCCAGGTCTCTCTCAGCTCCAGCTACCCCAGGTGGCTCCTTCGACTCCAGGTGACTTCCTAAGCTCAGGCTCCCAGAGCATGCCATGAAGGCAGGCCCAAAACTGTATGGGCCCCCAGGCGTCTTCCTCAGCGCCAGGCTCTGGTTGAGTTCCTGGAAACCCAGTCACTGGGTCCACTTAGGTGCCTGTGGCTCCCTCAGCTCCTGTGGACCGATGCACCCACTGGCCGACTATGGACCCAGAGTCCAGGCTCACCCTATCTGTCTGTAGGGACTGGTTGATGTCTGTGGACAGAGAATCTAGGTCCCAGGTCAGTCACAACAGACACTGGTGTCAGGCTTACCTCACTGATGGAGACTCCAGGCTGCATCTACATGCCCTGGCATCAGGCCCGTCTACCTGCGGACCCAGGCACCAGATCCACCTGCCTTAGGACTCTAACAGCAAGTCCACCTGTGGACACCACCAGACTCTAGAGGGGCTGACTGGTGAAGGACTTTGCCTACAAAAAAGCCAGTCTATAAATAACTGGAAGAAGTAGGTACATCCTCCAGTGTGCAGACACCAAGGCAATGCCACAAGGATAATGATTATCATGGAAACATGACACCACCAAAGGAAACTAATAAAACTCTGATGATTGGTCCTGAAGAAACAGACACCTATGTATTTCTCAGGAGCTCAGAATAATCCCCTTACAGAAATGCAATAGACAATTATCCTTTAATTTACTATATTTGCTGATGGTAGACAGATTTGATAGATTCTACCATGCTGGTTCTGCCAAACTAGCCTGCTATGGTCAACAGAACTCCCATTTGACCCACTGGAGAAGTGAGTCTGCCCCATCTGGGCTATCTTCTGTTATTGGATTGGAGATTGGGAAATGCCACCCCTGGGCTGTTGCTTTCTGCGGTAGTGTTCTTCAAGTCCTCAGGTAACTCCATAACAAAATGAACTCACCTCCATAGTACCTTTCACTGTTCTCCTTTGTTTTTCTCTTGTGTTTTTTCCAGACCTTATAGTTGTATTTAACTGAGGAGATGAGCCTTCATTGTTTTGTCCTGACCAGAAATCTTCAACCACTTCTTTGAGACCTTCCTACTAAAGATTAATGTATAAAATTCTACCTCCTTTTGTATATATTTTTGCATACACAACCAGCAAGAGGGGAAGTAAGATGTAAACAGTGACAACAACAAACAAAAAACATGGATTACTGAGACTTAAGTGACCAAAAAAAAAAAAAAAAGTAATAGTTTTATCTAAAACAAGATCACTAGGAAATGAATGCTGAGACTTGTTTCTAACTCCAGTTTTTAATATTGCTGAAATTCAGAACGCACTTTTCTTTCTTTTGGGAATGCTTTTGTCAATGATTTGTTGTTTTCAAGTGTCCTATGGCTAATATTACTATAGGAAGAAAATTTTCTCTTATTAAAGTGTCTTTTATTTATTTATTTTTCTTTTTTTTAATTTTTAATTTTTTATAAACATATATTTTTATCCCCAGGGGTACAAGTCTGTGAGTCACCAGGTTTACACACGTTACAGCACTCACCAAAGCACATACCCTCCCCAATGTCCATAATCCCACCCCCTTCTCCCAAATCATATGATAGTTGTCTTTCTCCTCTTGACTTATTTCGCTAAGCATGATACGCTCTAGTTCCATCCATGTTGTCGCAAATGGCAAGATTTCATTTCTTTTGATGGCTGCATAGTATTCCATTGTGTATATATACCACATCTTCTTGATCCATTCATTTGTTGATGGACATCTAGGTTCTTTCCATAGTTTGGCTATTGTGGACATAGACAACTATCATATGATCTCCCTGATATGAGGAAGTGGTGATGCAACATGGGGGCTTAAGTGGGTAGGAGAAGAATCAATGAAACAAGATGGGATTGGGAGGGAGACAAACCATAAGTGACTCTTAATCTCACAAAACAAACTGAGGGTTGTTGGGGGTAGGGGGTTTGGGAGAAGGGGGTGGGATTATGGACATTGGGGAGGGTATGTGCTTTGGTGAGTGCTGTGACGTGTATAAACCTGGTGACTCACAGACCTGTACCCCTGGGGATAAAAATATATGTTTATAAAAAATAAAAAATTAAAAAAAAAACAAACGTAGTGATCCAAAGGGGCACATGCACCCGAATGTTTATAGCAGTAAAGTGTCTTTTAGACAAAATTTTTTAAATGAAGAAATTAGTATCACCAGGACTATCATTTGGATTCATAGATATTTGTTCAATAACAATATGGTAGAGTTTAAGGACTATAAACTGTTTATCATTAAACTGCAAAGATACATCAAGGGTTTTAGTTATCTAAATAAGCATGATTACTGAGAGCTCAGTATCACATTTTATTCTTTTTCAGTACTATAGGTATGTAGTTTTAAAACTTAGACGGGTATTCAATTGTGTAAAAAGTCCCCATTTACTATGAGATGGACTTATGCTATGCTTTGAGTCATTTCATAAAGCTTCTTTCTGTAAAGATTCTGTTCTATTGAGCCAAACTTTAAAATTCTTAGAATTTTCCAGGTAGGGGACATATGTCAAATCCATCTCTATTTCTATCTCAATAACCAAACTGAGCAATAATTGTGTTTCTTATTTGTTGATCCTCCTTACTGTATGTGCTAGAAATTTCTTACATACTTTGTAGCTAAGTTAGAGGGGATTCTAAAATATGAAACACTTACATAAAAAGTCAGGGATTTAAGCTGAATAGAGTCCTTATGAGGGAGATATAAGCTTTCCCATCAGCTCTTGCTATCTGTATGATAGTACTAACCACTTACAGTAAGTGTAGTAACTGAGAGATCAAATCCTAACAATGCAAATGGATAATCTCTAAGAAATCCAGACTCACACAGAGCACTAACTCAACATTGTCAAAACAATTGAATCCAAGTACGGATGTCTGTGCTGTCATCCATCCCGTCTATTCTGGGGTTTCTGAGATCATTAATAACTATAATAGCTATCTTCTCAGAAGAGAGAAAAATGTAATAGGGGAAAACAGAACAGTGCAGTACATTTTTAAATTAATACTAATGCGTGGCTAAGATAACGTGATGGTGGACTTCTACAACAGTTCAATGAGCAGCTGATCTTACATGCCTTAGAGGCTTTTTCCTCTGAAGGTGATAGCAATCCAATCACTTGGTCTGTTTTTGCTCCACCTGCCTTTTCGCAAGAATGTGACTTAGCAAAGCAGCAGGGTCACTGAAAGCTGATATACATTTTATTCAACGACTTTGAATGGAGATGCTGCTTTGTACAGCTTCTATAATGTCCAAACTGTAATTAAGAGTTTTCAAACTTCCTCAGCTGTCTTTAGGAAGAGGGGTTCTTTGTGAGCTGCAATTATAGAATCCATAGCATGCATCATACTTTTTGTACAGTTGACTACTGGTTGAGGCAGTACCGTAATAAAATCTAATTAATTAGCACACATAAACATTTGTCGTAGTGCCTGGCATATAATAAAAAAACTCTTATTTTTAGTGATACTAAAACTTTTATTTTTAGTGAACTAACCATTTCTTTTTAATCTCAGCCAGGCAAAAATCAATCAGATTCATCACAACAAAAACAAAATAGTAGTGATAATAGCAAATGAGTAAAATATAGACAAAATATACCCTCCATAAATTTTAGAATCACAAATTCAAATCAGTCTCTCTGATCCTAAAGCTTATTATGTAAGCATTTTGCTTATTTTGTACACAGGACTTGCTAAACTTACCAACTACTACTCCCAGAAGTTTGAAGACTTTTGCTTCCAGTTGATCAGTAGCTGTTACATGTCATAGACTAAGAGAAGAAAATATAGGAATTCAGGAGACTACGTCATGATCAAGCTGAGAGCTAACACTAGCAGCGATTTCTTAAAATACTTCCTTTGCTGGCTGCTCAGAATACAGAGCCACCCAAATCAGTGAGGTTAAAAAAACACGAATCTCTGCTACTGAACAAGGGTAGAAAAAAGGAAACTTTACTAAGAGAACAATAGTGGCAAGAATGTCTCTGCCTACCATCATACTTGATACAAATAATTCTTCATCACTTTATTTCCCTAATCCTTATACTGATACAAATTTAATTTATACACAAATATATCTAAATCAAGTTTTCAAATTATCTTTTTCTAAAATCCTGAAATATTTAGAATTGTAATCAATGCTAATGTAATAAAAATCAGAGTACAAATTATGCAATGTTTTTGTTTTGATTAGAGAGTATAATTTAAATATACAATAGTAAATGCATTGATAGGTTCATGAAAATCTAAAATAAACTTATATAGGCCATACACACATGCACACTATGGTTTTTCTAAATATTTTTTCACTGTACTTTGTATTGATACCAGTGGAAAATTTCCATCATTTATAAGGATATTTGTATGTATTTATAAAGACAGATAGAAGACACTTATTGTTTCAAACACCATCAGTACAGCCAACTGTGAAGAAATTTATTCTGAGCCCATTTTAAAATGTTGATAAAACTTAGAAATCATTACATTCACAGCAATATCAGAAATTATTTGGGTGTCAATATCAGAAATTATCAATATCAGAAATTATCATCGGTGTTACAGAATTTGTTGCCTTGAGATAGTCATTAACTAGAGAACCATGGTTTGTCCCAAGAAATGGAGAAAACCTGCAGTGTGAAACAAAGTCTTGTGAATTGTCTTTGTGAATTAATTGTTATCAACAATAGTTTCTATTAGCAACCACAGTGTCAGCAATCACAATCTTGAGCTAAGTGCTCTTACACCTTTTTTTCCACCATCAGTCCTTACACTTCATCAGCTTTTCAGAGGTGGAAACCTCTACTAATAACAAAAATGTGAGAAACCTGGGCGCCTGGGTGGCTCAGTGGGTTAAGCCGCTGCCTTCGGCTCAGGTCATGGTCTCAGGGTCCTGGGATCGAGTCCCGCATCGGGCTCTCTGCTCAGCAGGGAGCCTGCTTCCTCCTCTCTCTCTCTGCCTGCCTCTCTGCCTACTTGTAATCTCTCTGTGTCAAATAAATAAATAAATAAATATTTAAAAAAAAAAATGTGAGAAACCTTCAACATACCCTGCATATGGAAATAAAGTGCTATAGACCAAGGTGGAGACAGGGAGAACCCTAGTAATACCACATACTGGGAATTGAGATTTTTCACATCCTCATTCCTGAAGGTCAGGGAACTAGATGATAAGAATATGAGGAAATCCAGCATCAGTCCCAAAGAGCTGAAGTAATAGAATGAACAGGAGACTTTAGAAGTATGACTAAGATATTTGTGTATCAGTCTTGCCTTAATCTCTCTAACTATGGTGGAAACACTAGAAACTGAAAAGGAAGTAACACAGTTGCTCTTACTATGGGCAATAGGAGGTCCATTCAAATAAAAAAAAAAAAAATAGAGATAAAGAGTGATTTAACTTTCAGCATGATGTGATGGACCAAGTCAGAGCATATAAAATTCAGGGCATATCAGAAATTATTGATTATAAGAATAAGAATTTCATTTTAGAAATTGTTTTTGTCATTCCTAATATAAGGAAAAAATCAATTCATATGTTGCCAGATTAGAATATCTTAAAGGAAAGACTGGATAAGATAAAAAGGAAATGAATAATATCATTAAATGTGAGTTTCCATTGTTGCATACTATATCACAGGTATTACTAAAAATACTTATGTTTATTAGTTAACATTTATTTTATCAGTTGATTTTATCAGCACAAATAAATCTGTGGCTTAGGTATTATTATTCTCTCTTTTAAAAAGATTTTATTTATTTATTTGAGAGAAAGAGGGAGAGAGCTCAAACAGGGGGCAAGGCAGAGGGAAAGGGAGAAGGAGAGTCAGACTCCTGTGCACAGATGGAGAGAAGCACCATCACCCAAAAAAAAAAAAAAAAAAAAAAAAAGTTTCTTACCTTCTACCACAACATTAGCTATGAAGAAACAGACCTAGTCAATTATACAGCTCTTGAAAGATGCTCTTTAGAAGTACCTCTCATCAGGGAAGATTAGTCTGTTTGGTCATATATTTCAATGGTGTGTTTCCCCATACCATACCACCTGAAAATTTTATTTCCTTTCAGTACAATATATAAATTCAGTACTAAATAATATGATATAATACCTTTGGTGATTAAGTATATTGTCTAAAAATAGCATGTATATTTTCAATAATGTATGGGAAAAGTGTCTCTAAGCCATCTAAATACATTTTTGTATGTGTTGTGTGGCCAACTTATACATTAGATTTTGTTAGCTCATTAAGAAAACTTCTTTTATGGATTATGTAAACAAACACTTGATCTTAGCCAAAAGGCCGAGAAGCGATGGATTATGTAAACAAACAGTGAACAATGTTGAAATAGCTCTTTAACTCAGTTTCCTTGGATATGGATATATTTTAGATTTATGCTATTATAATATAATAATTTATTATCTTGATCAAAATACAATGGTATTGTAACTTAGTGCCAATCTCTAAAACAATTACTTATTACATAGTTCTTTGAGCAGAAAGTAATTTTTAAGTAATGATAAGGTTCTCTTTTATGCCTTTAGAATGTGTGACTCAGATAAGGTTATACTAATTTTTTCAAATACGTTCAGATTTAAAATAAATAAAACAGAAATTAATATTAGCAGCACTTTCTATTAATATTAGCCAATATGATTGTATGGGATAATGTTTGGTAGCAATAGATTCTTAAAAATATCATGATGATAATTCATTTCTTTGAAATATTTCTTTAAAATATTCCATTATAATCACTTGAGTTAGTAATTCTTTTCTATAATCCCTGAATTTAGGGGGTGAATTGAATCATCTTCATTTGTAAATTATCTTACATGTCCCATCTGGCCTTTTCATTCATAGAACAAGCTGAGAGCTAGAAATCTTAGTTTCTTATCCAAGAGTAAGATTATTTTGATAGATGATAGATAGTTAGATTGATTTTATATCTATCATCATTTTTAATGCCACTGAATCATTTTTAATGCATTCATTTTAATGCCAAAATGCCACTGAATTGTCATCCTAGAATATAAATATTTAGTTAGTTTTTTTAATCATTAGTTTAACTATTCTAACTAGTAAACTATTCCACATTAATGCTGAAAAGTTTGTAATTGTTTTCTTGGTTTTATGGCAGACTTCATTAAGGGGAAACCTTGGTTTGATGTTTCTTACTAGATCTATAAAGCTGAAGATAGAAACTAACAAAGTATGTCAGACACTGCTTGTCCTTCCTGGTATTTTAGAAAATGTGCCATATTATTTATGGAAGTAGCCAAGAAAGAGACATGGAAGAGAGTAATTCATCATTAAGTCTCCATGCTTTGGGGAATGTTCTTTGAAAGTGTTTTTGTTTACTTGATATTGTCTACAAAAGTTTTAATTAATTTTTGGCATAAAACCTACTGTAGAGGTTTTTAAAGGTTTTAGATAAAGGAAGAGAGTAGGAGAAAGAAAGACAGGAAGAGTCAGGTTGGCTACTTCATTCTCTCCACACTGTTCTACACACGAGATAAAAAGAGTCATTTACTGTCCTATGATCTTTCACTGCCATGAGTTTGAAAACTCTTTTCCAATTTTAGAAATTTCATCACTTATATGTGTCCATTAAGTTTGCTTGAAGATTCTAGGTAATGATAACAAAATACTGCTTTTAGAATCAATGTGAGAAATTCTAGTAAGGCCAGGTATATTTAAAAAATAATTTTATGATAATCCTGTCTTTACCACTTACCTCAGCTAGAAAAAAATGCCAGCTGTGTTAATGCAGGCAGCTCCTGATATGCCCTACCCATGGCAAGAACTAGGTGGACCATCAGCTTTCACCCCGGGTTAGTCACAGTGTCATATTGAGTACTTCGGTTAGTGAGTTGTGTACCTTCCAGACCAAAAAAAAAAAAAAGTGGTAGTAAGGTCTCGGCTCCCTTCTGCTTACTCATATAAGGCTTTTGTGTTTGTTTTCTTATCTCATACTTGAATTTGTTGCTAGAAAATATATTTCCATTTTGAATTCTTATTTGATTTACTATTTGATCTGAATATAATATCTAGTATTCAGTACTCTTCACATTCAGGTTGCTGAATTCTCACAGTGTACTTTAAAAAATGTCTGTGAGTCCCCTGTGAATAAGCATGACCATATTGCTGTCCACTGCAAGTGAGGTTTTACCTTACAGTAGTTGAATATTGGAGTCTGCCCAAACCAAACTTAAATTCAGCTTCCTTCTTCAGGAGCCTTGAACCGAAGCTATCCACACAAGGGAACCCTACCATTAAGTCATTTTATCAAACCCTCCTATATAGGCAAGTTTTATTCTCAAATCTCAAGCTTTATAATAGGCAAGCTTTATTGGCAAATTAAAATCCTAAAATGCCTAGATATACCGGTAAGAATTATAGCTATTTATCTGGCAAGTAAATGATTGAATTTTGTTTTACATTCTTCCAAAATAACTTTTTTTACCATTAATTTCAAGTTGTAAATTTAAGTATCTCAGACCAAGTAATATAGATAGGTTTGATAAATGAATAAGTTTTACTCTTAGTTACAATATTTTGTAGTGCCCCTTACTGTTTCACCACCTGCTGTCAGGTCATATGTGTCCTGAGGACACATATGTCTTATATCTTAGTTGGTACATTGTGAAAATGATGAGACTGTGTATTAATTTAGTTCAAAATTCTTTATTCCTTTTGTTTTCTCATTTTCTAGTATGGTGTTTGGCATATCATGGGGTGGGGGTTCAATAAGTGTTTGCTCAGTGAATACTAACATAAATAATTGTTGCATTAGTTGAAAGGGAATTGTTTGCAATAGAGGAGTAAATTTAATTTACAAACCCACAAAAGATAAACTTGCCATAAATGAATGAAATTTATAAGAAGTTCTAATGAAGCTAAAAGATCAAAAGGATTATCATTTATAATGAATATGCAAAGAGTAAAGTTGGAATACCTACTAGGGAAGTAGAAATTATCTATAATTTTCTTCTGATATATATTTAAAATTATTTTAACTTTAAAATACTTTGAAGATAATTCATTTCTGTTTGATATAATTTAACAATGAATTTTTTATTTTTAATATTTCTATAACTTCTCTGCAAAGCATGCTCTGAATTACAAGTGATTTCTAAAATATAATGCCAATGTCTTTGTTCTTTTATGCTAGCTTTCCTAATACATTTAAATTATATAAATTTATGTAAAAATTCATATAAAGTTAAGTCATATTATTTAACAGGGAATAACGTTTTTAGTTATATAATGAGTAATAATCCTATAGAATCAATATATCATCGGGGTAATTATAATACAATTTAAAATTGAGGTGAAATCAGCTATTTATGCCTAATATACATTAAAGAATTTGACAAAACTAATTAATAACAGTAGAATTTTCATCCTTGAATAACATGGATAATATCAAGATTCTCCATTTCAGTCATGAGTATAGAAACAGCCTAGTAGTTATTTGGTTTTTTCCTCTTTGAAAACAAGACAAAAAGTTTACCATGGTGATTCACATATACATATACAATTTTATTTGATTATCACATCAGTTTGTATGCCAGATATGCATAGGAGTTATGTTGTTTTTTGTTGTTGTTGTTGTTTTTATTTTTTGGTTTTTTTTTACAGCTGGGATAAGAAATATCTCTTGGTAAGAATAGATAGTTTTTGGTCATCTTTATACTAATTGCAAAAAACTTTAATATCTAAATACGTTTACAATCCATTAAAGAGAGTGAGATTATGCATTATAGTTAACAATGAGATTTATAGATGAACAATATGAGTTATGGGTCAATTCACTTCCTTTGGATAGTATGCTACTCTGCCTATGTGGGACTGGAAGAATTTGCTTC
Organism: Mustela lutreola; assembly: GCF_030435805.1. Taxonomy (NCBI): domain Eukaryota; kingdom Metazoa; phylum Chordata; class Mammalia; order Carnivora; family Mustelidae; genus Mustela; species Mustela lutreola. The sequence continues at coordinate 41,803,762 of NC_081300.1, forward strand.
AGCCTTGCTAATAATTTTAAATTTACTTGAAAAGATACATGTAGAGTACAGTACCTTATGCATAATAGGTGATCTACAAGTGTGTGATATTGCTAGAAAATTTAGTTCTTGATATACTGAAATGATTTGTATATTCCAAGCAGTGGATGGTATTGATTACTGGTTTCCAGAGTAACAAAATGCCATATAACTGTTATTCTAACACATGTAGTAAATTACTTCCAAGGACTCTGATAACTGAAATCCATGAAGTCATAATAATATGGAAGGAAAAGGAAAATATTCCCTTTACCTTCCAGTCTCATTCCCACCATCACCATTTAGCCCTTGATTTAAATATTCCCTTTATTTTATATATAGAGCTAACTACACACTGTTTAGAGTAGCATAATGAGATGTTAATGAGTCCATAGAATAAATAGTAAAACAGGTGAGTAATGGCTATGTTATCTATGAGGAAAGTGGTGACAGGTGGTCTGTGACTCCACCATTATCTTCAGGAAAATCTTTGATTAAATCATTCTTGCAACTAACTCCAATGGATTTCAAAGAATATATTAGGTCTGAGAAAAATGCTTTGTACCAAAAAGGAACATGTAGATTATTTATGACTGCTTATTGAAAAAGCAGAAATTGATAAGTTACTGATAACAAACAATATTGAGCTGCGATAGAAAATAGGTAATATTCACACACTTCTGAAGAAAGGTAAAGTGATGCTGAAGTTTATTTTTTTCCTGAGCTGCATCCTACAAGCTTTGTGACTAGTAACCTTACCCATGCCTTGTACAAAGTGGAGGACATTAGAAGATGTGCCTGAGAGTCACCAGAATTTTGCGATGCTGTTGCTACTCTTGTGGTTACTTATTTTAATTCCTCTGAAAAGTTAGATAAACTTGCCTGACATAAAACTTACTCTGTCTAATGCATCTAATCTTCAATCTCAAGCTGAAGCTATTATTGCTGATAGATCAGAGTGTTCAGTACATCATCATGCAAATTCTCCTCAGTGTTATAGTTATCTAGAATATTTCTTTGTCCAGATAAAGTATTACAGAGATTTGTAAATATGGGAGGATGTAGTCTGGTTTACAATTTTTTTAAAATATTTATTTATTTATATAGTTATATTTATTTATTTATAAAAACTGAAATAATCAGTAGTTCACAATGCATTTGCAAGAATGGTTTTCAATAAACTAGATATTAGACAATGAAGTACAGAGTATCCCTAAAAAAATGGTAAACAAGTTCAGTCCTATCAATGCTGAGCTTCCTACCTTGAGATTGACTTTAGGTGACATGTGAGGATGACACACAGGCAAATCCCTGCATACTACCTGACTGAAGAGGCAAAGCTGAGACTGTGGATACCAAGGTGTCCAAGGTTTTCTGGATAGAGTACTGGAGAGCAGAGAGGGAATGCAGTTATGCAGAAGATGGCTCTCAAATATTCAGGTAATTACATATTGACACATGCCTATGAAGCATGTTTAAGAGCTAAGAGTTAACAGTGCTTGGCTGTCACACAGATCTAAGAAAAATACCTGTTCCCACTAGGCTAAATAGAGAGCCTCATGACCTACAGGGCATTAGGTAGCATAATCAGAAGTGTCTTACCTTAGCTACACTTGTTGTGAGCATAGCAAAAGATAACACAGTTGTTGAATCACTATGTTTTATACCGAAGACTAATGTAACACTGGGTTTAAAAATACTGAAATAAAAACAAAAGTAATCAGGAAACAAGCAAGGTAAGTATTTTACTTCAACATTGATATTTAACATTAATTTTTCCTAGGTTAAAAAATGCTCTTTTCTAAAAGGATGAAACTAAGTAATGTAAGTGCATTCCAGAATCAATTTCAAAAAAAATTGTGGTGGGATGTCTAGGTAGCTCAGTCAATTAAGTTTCTTCCTTTGACTCAGGTCATAGTCTTGGTGTCCTGGGATTGAGTCCCACATAAGGTCTCCATGCTCAGCAGAAAGTCTGCTTCTTCCTCTGCCTGCCACTCCCCCTGCTTGTGTTCTCTCTCTCTCTTTCTGACAAATATATAAGTGAAATCTTTAAAAAAAAATTGTGGTAATCAAAAAAACCCAGCACCCAACAAGATACTCTTAATATCTGGTGTAAAACAAAACAAAACAAACAAACATGCAGTCAACAAAAAATAAGAAGGCAGGGAAAGAGCAGGAAAATACTGTCTATAACAAGGAGAAAAGCAACAAGTAGAAATCAACCTGGAAATAATGCAGCTATTAGAACTGACACAGGATATTAAAAATAGTTATTAAAAATGTTTTATGCATATTAAAAAGTTAAATATGGACATGTAAATTATTAAAAAGATGGGAATCAATGTTATAGAAACTAAAACTACAATTGTTGAGATAAAAAAAGAAATTAAGGATAGCGTAAATATTGTAGAATAAAAGATTAGTGAACTTGAATGTACAGCAATATAATCCAAAATGAAATCAGAGAGAAGATGGGGTCAAAAACATATAGACAGTCAAACAAAAATAAATAAAGCTATGGAGAAACATCTAGGGTCCAATACACTTGTGATTGAAATCCCAAAGGCATAGAAACAAAAACAATAATAGCTGTCATTCAAATTTAATGAAAATTATAAACTTAAAGTTCCAGGATGCTCAACAAACTTCAAGTACAGCAAACATTAGTAAAATCACACTAAGGCACATCATAATCAAAGCTCCCAAAGTAGTGATAAAGATAATAGCTCAAAGTCATTAGAAATAGAAGATACTCTGTACATAGAGTATCGAAAATAAATATAAATGGAGGTTTCTCAATGGAAACAATGTAAGTGAGAAGATATTACAGCAAAATCTTTCAAGTATTTAAAGAAATAATACTACCAATCTAGAACTTTTAAGCGAAAATGCCATTCAAGAAGAAGTTGAAATAAAGATTTCTCTGACATACAAAAGTCAAGGTAATCCCTAACCAGCACAACTGAATTACTTCAGGTAATTCAAGTAAAGGAAAATTACACCACAGGGAAATATGTATCTACACAAAGGAACAAAGAGCACAGGTAATTATATGTAAATATATAACATTTTATTATTATTTAAATCTTTTGACAGATAATTGACTTTTTACATAAAAATAATAAAGAGCAATGCAGGATTTATAACACATGATAAAATGGTACTAATAGCACAAAGTTATTTGGGAGTAAATGGAAGTATAATACTTTAAATTTCTTACACTAAAGTTGAGATATCACTTGAAGACAGACTGATAATTTTATCACATTTACAATAAACCTTAAATCAACATATAAAATACTAAATCACATATTATAAAGGTATAATAAAATTAATAAAAAAATATTTCAAGGAGAAATTTATAGAGAAATCCTACACTGAAAGAGAACAGATATCATCAGTTAATTCTCTCAAATTACACTCTGAAGAACTAAAAAAATAGAAAGCAAATAAATCCCAAAGTAAGTAAAAGAAAGGAAGTATTAAAGATCAGATGCTAAGTCAATGAAATAGAAATTAAAACAAAAACAATGGAGCAAATCACTATTTTAAATTTGAAGTTTTTAAAATATCAATAAAATGGGTAAACCTTTAACTGCAATAATCAATGGGTAACAGAGGACAGTATCAGTTTCAGGAATGAGAGGGTGACATCACTACAAATTTTATAAATATTAAAAGCATCATAAAGGAATGATATTTATGCAGTTAGATAAAATAGGTCAATGAAGCAGATAGGTATTTCAGAAATATGTACAGATTTCAGTGGACAATTGAGGGGTGCCAGGTGGCTCAGTTGTTTAGCAACTGCCTTCAGCTTCCGTCATGATCCTGGAGTCCCAGGATCAAGTCCCACATCTGGCTCCCAGCTCCATGAGGAGTCTTCTCCCTCTGACCTTCTCCCTTCTCATGCTCTCTCTCACTCTCTCACTCAAATAAATAAAATCTTTAAAAAGAAACAAACAAATAAATGAGTGATTGATTTTTCACAAAGGTGAAGGTGTGGTGCGATTGAAAAAAGATGGTCTTTGTCTTTTTAAATTTTATTTATTTGAAAGAGAGATAGCACACAAGTGAGGTGAGGGGAGGGAGGAGTAGAGTGAGAAGATCATGACCTAAGCCAAAAACAGATGCTTAATCAACTGGGACACCAGTTGGTTAAAGATCATGAAAGGATGGTTTTTTCAACTAATGATTCTGAAAAGCTTGGATGTCCATATTCAAAACAAAGAAACACATGCAATAAAGAACTTTGATTCACATTTGTACTGGAAAAATAATTAACTAAAAACAGATTATACACAAATTATAAAAATTTTAGGAGAAAATATTTGTGCCTTTGACTTAGGCAATTTTTGAATATATAATCAAGATTCATTAGCAAAATGGTCACTTAGACATCATAAAAATATAATTTCTGCTCTTTGAAATGCACTACTATATATTTTCCTCTCAGGACTGCCTTTGTTGTGTCCCACAGATTTTGAACCGTTGTATTTTCATTATCATTTGAAATGCACTACTAAAAATAAAAAGATGAGCTAGAGAGAACATCTTTGTAAAGTATGTATGTGTTAAAGTTTTGCATTCAGACTATATAAAAGAATACTCAAAACTGAGCAATAGAAAATAACACAAAAATTTTTAAATGGAGAACATTTTGAAAAGACACTTTACCAAAAATGTACAAATAGCTAATAGTACATGAACCATGTTTATTGTCATAGTTAGAAGAGAAATATAAGACTGTAATAAGATACCACTACACATCTATTAGAATGATGGAACTTTAGTAAGACTGTTAAAGAATTGGAACTTTAATACACAGCTGATGGAACTGTAAAATGGCAAAATCACTTTGAAAAGCAATTTGACAGTTTATTTTCAATTTGTTTGGATTTAATATTTTTTTTGTCCTTATTGTAGTGGCTAAAACCTCCATTTTAATGTTGAATTGGACATGCACATGCTTCTTCCTGGTCTCAGGGGAAATGTTTTCAGACTATCATCAGCTGTAGTTTTGTTGTTTGTTTAGTTTTTTGTACCTATCCTTTATAAGGGTTAGCAAACTCAATTATATTTTTAATTTTTGTTTTTGTAAGAATATTGATCAGAAATATAAGTTGCATTTTGTCAAATGCATCATTGAGTAGCCCCTACAGTTGTCTATCTCATCAGTTAATACGGGATTACATTGAATTTCTAAGGTTAAACCAACCTTGCTTTCCTAGGATAACTCCACTTTATCATTAAATATTATCCTTTATATTTTTTGTTGTAGTCTAGTTGCTAAAATGACATTAAGGATTCTTGCATCTATGGTTATGAGTGATATTTGTGTATATTAAATGCTTTTTCCATAAGCAATGAATTCCAGAACACTAACAAGAAATAAAATAAAATAAGATTAAAAAATGCTTTTTGCTTATTATAATAACTTTATTTTGGTATCAGAGGAATAGAATGAAATGGGAGTACTTCTACTCTTTCAACTGGAAGATTTATTCCAGAAATTATATTATTTTAGGTATTTTTTAAATTAATACTTCACAGATGAAGTTGACAGTCCCTAGAGGTTATTTGTTGTTTCTGTTGTTCTTGTTTGTTTTGTTTTGTTTTTGAAAGGTCTTTAATTATAGTTGTAAGGGCTACTCTAGTTATCATTTTTGTCTTAAGTGAACTTTGAGAATTTGTATTTCCCAAATAATTTGCTCCCTTTATATAACTTACTTAATCTAGGAAATAAAGTATTCTATAACATTCTTTTATCTTTTTAATATCTGTAGAATCTGTAGTTATGTCACCTCTCTCCTTCCTAATGGCAATTTTGATAATCTTGGGTGTGTTCCCCTGAGGTCCCCATGAAAATAGATCTCTATTGAAGGATCATGCCCTTCCCTTGTATCTTGATGTGCCAATTTATAAGTTGTGAAGGGACCTTGTGGGTACACTAAGGGCTACTGTGCTCTAGAGGGAGTGTTTTTGTGACTCCTTTTAAGGTACAGTACCTGAATTCATAAATATGTTCCTTCTTGACCAAAAAGGGGACAAGGAAGAGTGGCAGTCTCATCTGATAATTTTTAAAAAGTATCTGACTTAAAAAATATTAATAAACTAGCAAAAAACAGAATCAAAACTATAAATAGAATAAACTGATGGTTGCTAAGGGAAGGTGGGTAGGGGTTGCAAAAAATGAGTGAAGGTGAGAGGGAGCTATAGGCCTCCAGTTATGGAATGAGTAAGTTAAGGGAATAAAAAGCAGAGTATAAGGAATACAGTCAGTAATATTGTAATAGTGATATAATGGGATAAATGGAAGCTATACTTGTGATGAACATAGCATAATGTATAAACTTGTCAAATCATTAAGTTGTACACTTGAAACTAATGTAACATTGTGTTTCAGCTATACACAGTAAAAAAAAAAAGTACCTAACCTACAAGATATAGTACGTTTGTGGGCCCTACAAATTATACAAGTTTAATGAAAGGCATTAGTTCCATTGTTATAACTTATACCAAGTAAACAAAATGCCAAAAAATAGGACCATATCTAAAATAATATGGTCTCTCTAGCTCAAATATAAGAAATAGAACCTGTGATTAGAAAGCTAGAAAAACAGAGCATAATAAAGAATATCTGTTATCAGCCAATGAATGAAAGACAGTTTCATCCTGGTCAGTCAACTTTTACAAATAAAGCAGTCCTCTGCAAAGCAAGAAGAAAAACAAACATATGAACCACTACAGTACAACACTAAGACGGGGTCAGGTGAATCCTGCTTTTTCTGTAAAGGCTATGCTTCTCACTGAAATATTATGGTGATACAACAGCACTTTTATTGTGGACAAAGAAGCTGAAAGTTCTTTTAAACTCTTAAAATAACCAGCATTTCCCTCCTATATTAATTGTTCCTAACGTTGATAAAGTATTAAACCTTTTCTGTCAGAAGAACAAGAAAGCTGCTAGTGGCTGTATGCTTACTCAAAATTAGGCTCTGATTCTATGTCTATTGCTTACTTCTGTGTATTATTGGATTCTGTTGCTTTGGAGATCCCAAGACATATGTTAGTAGTAAAATTAGTCTCTCTTCTGATTGAAAAGGCTCAGACTTTAACTCTGGGACATCTAACTTATTTAAATGTACCTCATGTTGTCACCCTAATTTTATAGGTTCATAAAGGGCAACACTTGTCACTGTGCTGGCAGACTAGCTATGAGCAAGTCTTATTGTTTAACCCTAATGTTATTTTAGGCAGTTGTAATCTTTTGAATTCATCTACTCTGTTGCCAGACCCTGACCATATCAGCATATGACTGCCTGATAGTTGACCACAATCTGATTTCCCTAATTTTCTGATATTCCTGTTCCTATTCTGATTTACTGCTGTTTGCTGGTGGATCTTGTGTAAGAAATACACCCGTATATATAAAAGCATCTTATGCAATAGTCAGTCCTCATGAGGTATTAAAGTATCATGTTTTCCCAAACTAAATCAGCTCAAGTGATCGAACTCATAGCTATTACTCAAGTGGTCAATTAGCTAGCACTCTTAAGTGAATAACCATAAGGAAAGTAAACATATATTTGGGGTCTGTCATGCTATGGCCCAATTTAGCAAGAACAGAGGCTTTTTAATATCAGTGGGGACTAAAATATCACATGGGAAAATAAAGATTTATTAGAGTCATTGCCAATTCCTGAATATATATATATATATATATATATATATATATATATATATATTTACCTTCTTAATGAAGCTATACCAGACCCCCCCAAAAAAATGACTAAAAGAAATAAATGTGTAGACTAAGCTGTAAAAAGGGTTGCTATATTTTCTATTGGGAAACTGAATCCCCACTACTTCTATCCAAGAACTGCTATTTAGTTACAAAAATATATGACTTTTAAGGAACCAGAAAATTGGAAATTAGGTGGAGTGGGACATGAGAATTACTCGGTAGTATTGTTCTTGTACCTAAATTTTTGTTTCTCTAAATGGCTTTTATGTCACTAAAAACTTCTTCAAACAAAAGGAATATACTAAAAGATTTGAATCTTACAGTATTTATAATGATTAAATAGTTCTGGAAACAATACAAATGTTTGTTCTTCATCAGAAAAATTCTTTACTGGCAACGTTTAAGATGTGAAGGAAGCCTATTGAGGACATTACTTGAGACATAGTAGCAAATAGATTTTCTTCAGCTTGTGCCATCAGAAGATAAGAAGCAGTGACCCCTGGGTGGCTTGAGTCAGTTAAGAGTCTGACTTCAGCTCAAGTTATGATTCACGGGCACTAGGAACAAACCCAGGGTCCAGCTCCCTGCTCAGTGGGGAGTCTGCTTCTGCCTTTTTCTCTCAAATGAATAAATTAAAAAAATATATTTTAAAAAATACAAAGGAAGGAAATATTGTTAGTGAGAGTGTGCATGATGTCTGCATGGCAATAAGTGTTACCGTTAGTTAAAGCAGAAGCTCAAATAATAATCGAGTCCTTACTGAATTCTATCATTCCAAACATTCAAACTATTTCCAATGGAGGACCTCATTTCACTTCCATAGTAATTCAGTGTCTCCATATTAGCATGCAAATACAATAACATATCAAACTTTTTATCATATTCAGTCTTCTGGACAAGTGGAATAAGTGAACTATAGCACAAAGAATTATATTGTTAAGTTATGTCATACTGTTGTAGCCCACATTTTCGCACTGGTTTTATTGAGAATAAGGCTGACTCCTTCTGAATTAATGTTTGGGAGATCTTCAAATTTAGCATTTAAATCTACCCATTTACCTGATATCATTAAACTACTCATAGGTAAAATAATTAAAAGGTTTGCTTATTTTCCTATGTTTATTTAACCATGGAGTAACCAGATGTTGGAAAAATCTCCTGAGGAAGTGTTTTATTGATATGAATCAGGAGACCAAGACTAGAACAAAGTGTTACAACAGAATGTATTATCACTGCACTAAGAAAGGCCCTGCCATATATTGCTGAAAACTCACTTGTTACCTAAGTGAAGAAGAAACCCAGCTGGAAGCATGCTTTGCATTTGAGACAGTACATCTGACTGGTTGAGCTGCAGTCCCCATAAGGGCCTTAGTTTATGCTCTCTAGGTAATAACTTACATAATAGGAAGGCAAGATCAGTTTTGTCAGTTTTTGAAAAAAAATTTTGATGATAATTTGATATTTAATACTCATATTCCATATATAAACATGGAGCTTACAGTTTTATTACTCATTCTTTAATTTTTTATTATTTTATCTTATTTTCATTCCTCATTCTTTTAAAAAGTGGTGTCTTGGGGTGCCTGGGTGGCTCAGTGGGTTAAGCCGCTGCCTTCGGCTCAGGTCATGATCTCAGGGTCCTGGGATCGAGTCCCGCATTGGGCTCTCTGCTCAGCAGGGAGCCTGCTTCCCTCTCTCTCTCTCTCTCTGCCTGCCTCTCCATCTACTTGTGATTTCTCTCTGTCAAATAAATAAATAAAATCTTTAACAAAAAAAACAAAAACAACAACAAAAAAAGTGGTGTCTCAACTACAAAGTTTTCTATGAAATGAAAGCTGAAGAAACCTTTTTTTTCTTCTTCTTTTCTTTCCTTGTCTCCCCTGCCCTTTTTGGCCTGTAATGCAACCATGGATGGTCTAAGTTTAGAAGAAATGAAAAATTCCAAGTTTTTCCATAGTCTAAAATCAATATTAACAAAATATTAATAAATACAATTTTAAATTCATCACCCATTATGTTACTGAATATACCAAAAGGAAGGAGCTATTCACCAGTTGAGCTAAAAAAATAACAGTACTAAAGTTGAAAGACTTACCATTACCCTAAGACTCTGCTTTTTAAATATTTTAGCCATTTGAGTGTTACTAAAACTGAATACAGATGTAAAATGGAAAAAGGTTTTGGTCCAGATGACAGGTTAGTTTCTCCAAAAACCCTGAAATAGAGTTTTCCGTAATGATGACTCTGTCCTATTTAGAACCTAGCAATCTCCAATACCCATATATAAGGACCCTATAATAATTAAATGACTTTATTTCTTAATACTCTTGCACTAATGTTTAATTCTCCTTTACATAATATGCTTTCCCATTTTGAGATATTTTTACAGAGACTAAAATATGTCCATCATCAAACTAAAAGTGACCTATTAAATACTATATTGTGGGGCTGGAACCCAGGACTAGAACTGTAAACTCTAATACAGAAATATTGACAAACTTGATACAGTGTAACAGTTACAGAAACTGTAATATACTTCAGATGCAAATGGATTGAATCAAAGTATAATACAAGGTATAGAAATCAGAACAAAATTAGAAGGTATTTGAGAGAGAATTTGGAATTGGATATCTTAGAATAAAATCTTGTTCCAAAAAATATAGCTAAAGAATAGTCACAAGCCCCCCACCTCTAAAACAATAGGACAAATAATTACAGAACATATTTATTAGTACTGAACTACAGGATTGTACCTATTTATGGGAACAGTTGGATATTGGGCATCATACTATCCTTTGGAGAGATTAAAGCTGATGTAAGAAGGCTTATGATATTTATAGATGAACTAAAAATGTCATTTACATATTGAAACTGTTGAAAAACCAAACTAACATAATTTTCCCTTAAGATATATGCTTTTTCCTATAAAGGTATGGGCAATATGTTAGATGAATTCTTGACATACAAAGAGATTTAATTGACTGCAATTAAAATGTTAGTATCGACACTGATGGATGTAAGAAATCATCAATTGACTGGATTTGTCCCTAAGGTTTAGAATGAACTAAAATTTGCTTTTAACAATTTAATATTTCTACATGTACCTCCAATAAACTTCCTATACTGCACTCCAATAATGGATAGTGGGTTAGGTACAGTATGTTTTTTCTATATTAGAAACATTATTTAGGAAGATGGGACTTTTTCTTTTGGCACTTATTTATCCTATAAAAATTAAAAAAATAAACTTATACAATTGATAAATATTTATAAAATATATTGAGCCATGCAAGAATAATTGTGAATCAAATCTGTAGGCTATCTATGTTGACTAGAATATGTTGATTATGCATTAGGTATATTGGTAGATCTAGCTGGGAAAATCTAAAATGAGAACTAAAGAATAACTTGTAAAGTACTTAGAAAAATGAGCTACTAAAACTAATCAACTATTTGTAGAACTGTATATATGATGAATGAGAATTCTTACATCTAGCTAATCAAGAATCTGCTTTAAATACACACACACACACACATAATGTATGTTTTCAAAGACTGTTTACCTAAAACTAATACTCTTTAAAATTTTTTATTCTATATTATCATATTATTTATCATCACTTTATTATGTATACTGCTTTGGAATTGTTAGGTACATAGAAATTTAAGAACAGTTGAAAGAGAACTCAACAGTGCAATATAATTTATTGAAAATTTGAAACTCTAAAATAACATAAAAAGGGAAAACAATTGTGTGTAAAAGAATTTAATCTAACCTTACTGAGGCATAATGAAGGATGTGACAAACTGTATGTGGTAAATACACAGGGACATCCATAGGAGGTACTGACAAAGAATTAATGTGCAATACCAAGGTACAAAGTAAGCCTGGTAATGAATTAATGAAAGACAGGATATCAAAATAAGCTCAATGTAACTACTAACATAAATTGAATACCTGTTGATTGTTTCCTAAAAGTAGGATGAGGATGATATAAAGCAATTTAGTTTTGTAGCCAATGGCTGGCCATATTAGTTTTCTTTTGTAACAAAGTACCACAGAAGTGGTGGTTTAGAACAACAGAAATAACTGTCTCGCAGGTTTGCAAGCTGGAATCTGAGACTAAGGTGTCAGTTGGTTTGGTTCTTTCAGAGAGGTGTGAGGGAAAATCTGTTCCATGCCTTTTTCCTAGCTTCTGGTGGTTTATTGACAATCTTTGCCATTCTTTGGCTTATAGACGCATCAACTGGATTTCTTCTTCATCTTCTCATGGCATTTTTCCTGTGTGCCTATCTGTCTCTGTGTCCAAATGTCTCCATTTTGTAAGGATACAGTCATGCTAGATTAGGCAAATCCTAATTACATAATCTTAACTTGATCATCCACAAGGATTTTACTTTCAGATAAGATCACCTTAACAGATACTGGGTATTAGGACTTCAACATCTTTTGGAGGTACAGAATTCAATTCATGACTGGCTAACAGCACACCTTTAGAATATTTACTTTGCACAATAATAAAATTAGTTAATTATTTGTTAATTGGTACTTTCCTTTGGGTGTTGATTTTATGTTCTTAATATGATTTGGAATATTTTAATATCCTCCACATGTCTACCTAATATGTTCAATCTTTTCTGTAGTTTCTTAAACTTATGACATATCTTTAATTACCATTTCAATGTCCTTTTTTGCTCTATTATTTTTGTTACTGATGGGTCAGGTTTTTTTGTTTTTTGTTTTTTGTTTTGTTTTGTTTTTTTAAGGTCTTTATTTTAGAGAGAGAGAGAGAAAGAGAGCATGCACAAGTAGGGGCCAGAGCAGAGGGAGAAGAACACTCTCCATTGAGCAGGGAGCAGGAACCTGGGATCATGACCTGAGCAGAAGGAAAACTGACTGAACCACTCAGGCAGCCACATTGCTGGGTCAGTTTTGATAGATTATTTTTTTTTCCTAAATATGAGTCGTAATTTCCAGGGTTTTTTTGTGATTATTTTTTATTCGATGCAAAGCTGTATCAATTTTGCCTTGCTGAATCCTGGATACTTCTCTACTCCTATAAATACTCTTCAGCTTTCTCCAGCATGTAGTAAGCTATGTGGAAACAGTGATAGAGCCTTGGTTCTACATTTGTTAAGTGAAATGGGTGCAGGCTTCAATGTAGGCTAATTTCTCCCATTAATAAAGTAACTCCCTCTTTAGTAATCTACCTGAAGTCCTTGCAGTTAGAAAGTATTTCATTCTACTGGTGGTAACAGAAACTATCCCAGGCCTTTGATAGTTCCAGGAAGTTCTCCCTCTGATCTTTGTGTGTTTTTCTTTCTCTTGAGTTATTTTCTAACATGCATATGATATAGCACTGAGCTGAACTGGAGGAGGCACCTTCTGCAGATTCTGAGAATTTTCACTTCCCAGTGAGAACTCTAACCATTTTGCCTCACTGAATGCTGAGCGCCTTGTCCTCATTCTAGGGAGAACACTGGGTTCTGCCTACATTTCCTCTTTTGTACTGTTCACCGGACACTCTCTCAGTAAGTAAACAGTAAGTTGGGCTAATCAGAAAGCTCATCAAATTTGGTTTCTCTCTCTAAGGCGTGAGTCACTCCCATTTATTGTCACATGCCCAATGTTTTCAAAACCATTGTTTCACATATTTAGTTAGCGTTTTCCCATGTTTAAGGGCCTGGTTTGGTTCATTGTTACTTCATTATTGCTACAAGTGTAAGTTGAGTTTTGCAGAATTTTCTTACATCTTTTTGTTTTTTCTTTTAACATTATACCATAACATCTTACCATCTACCACATAGTTTAGTACCACATTCCACCTCTAGATATTTATTCAAAAGCAATGGAAGCATATGTCCATATGAAACTATGCAAATTTATTACACAGGTGTTCTTAGCTATATTCACAATGCCCCAAACTGGGAAACTACATGTATACACATGTATATACACATACATAAACACATACACACGCACACACACACACACATACAGTAGAATACTATTTAATAAAAAAGAATAAACTAGTGTTGCACTACAATATGGATGAACCTCAAAATAATTGTGCCAAATGAAAGAAACTAGATGAAAAGTGTGTCTCTATTGTTCTACTTATATAAAATATTTATTTATTTAACTTATATAAACTAGATTAGCAGAGATTATAAACTGATCTATAGTGAAAGAAAGCAGATTAGCACTTGCCTAAAAGTAGAGGTGGTGTTGAGAGGACCAAAGGGAGGGAGGATAATATAGGACACAGGAAACTGTTGCTTAATATCTTGCTTGTGGTGATGTTACACAGGTGTATTCCTGCATCACAAACATACCAAGTTATACTCCTTAAGTGCGTTGAAGTCATTTATGTCATTTATAGTTCAGCAAAGCAGTTAAAAAATTAATAACAGAAGAAATTACATATTCATGAAGTTTTTTAAAAAATTAAAAGTAGATAAGATATTTTTATTAAAAAGATTAGGAGTTTGATGCAGAAATATATTATCAATTTTTAAATTGTTCTTAACTTTTAGTGATTTTACTTATTCTTTGTTTATATTTTGTTTATATGTACACATTTATTTTGTTTATAATTGATTATATTTACTTAGTAATGATTTTATCTATCCTTCATGTACAAACACACTTGGTACATTTTATTTATTTATTTTTTAATTTTATTTATTAATTTGACAGAGATAGAGATCACAAGTAGGCAGAGAAGCAGGCAGAGAGAGAGGGGAAAGCAGGCTCCCTACTGAGCAGAGAGACCAACTTGGGGCTCGATCCCAGGACCCTGAGATCATGACCTGAGCCGAAGGCAGAGGCTTACCCCACTGAGCCACCCAGGCGCCCCACACTTGGTACATTTTAGAAAAGGACACTTGGTTTTACTACATATACGTATTATTTATTGTGATTTTCAGGAGCTTTTGATTTCAACATTTTAAAAAATACATATCTATCTATGCATTCTATATAACGGTGTTTGCATTGAATGTTGAAAGTTGAAACCCAAACTTCTTCAAGGGACAGTATTCCAATGCTTGCCAATATAATATTTTTTCAGTATAAAATAAATTTTTTTCAAATAAAAATTGTAAAATTGGTTAGAAATAATACCATTAATATTCATGTTGAATTCAATATACTCAATCATATATTATCTTACTGGAGTTCCATTACCATCTTGCCACTTAGTACACAAATATATTTTTAAATGTTGCTTCAGTGAAGTCAGTAATATTTGTGAATGTGGAAAACAAAGTTAAGCATTATAATACAGTGAAGATCAATACTATATTACCATTTCTGGGAAAATGACTCTGCTAACAAAAAAGCTTTCAAGAAGTTAGTTTGCAATACTTCTTAACAGGGCAATATTTTTCCCATTATTATAAGGTCATTGATGATGAGATGTCAAAAGTAGTCATCATTCTATGTCCCAACAGTGAACTAAATAAAAATCAACCATGGAAAAAAAAAAATCAAGCATGGAATGGCAGTTATTCTGAAATATTTCTTTAAAAATGTTCTATTTACTCTTTCTAAAACCATCTCTCTCTCTCTCTCTCTCTCTCTCTCTCTCACACACACACACACACACATATACATACATACACACACAGAGTGACTTATTCCACCAACTATGATGTGCATTAATTCCTCCTAAAAAGATAGAATGAATGCTTAATTTATCTTCTTTTACTACAAATTTTCAACACAATGGATTATTTTAATAGTCACCTCTAATGATAGCATTTAAGTGATTTTTTCTCATCTTTCAGAGAGATTCATGAGTTATTTTTTCAAAATATTAAAAATAGTTATGATCCTTTCTATTTTTATTTCAGATGATCTCAAATTTAGCTAGTGGAATCCTCAAGCTAGCTCATAGATACTTGCTCAGATTTTCTTACTATTTGAGTTCTTTTTTACTTCAGTTCTCACAAAATGTATCTGCTAGTGATGTGCAAAGAGTCATTTCTCCATAGAATTTTCTAGTGTTCTTTGGTGAAACTAAGATGTTTATATTAGTATGACTATTTCTATGAAAGTGTTATTTCTTCTTATCAATCTCAGTATAGCTATACATATGGATATAGGTGTGGGTGTGACTGGATATACACATACAGATATGTGGATATGAATAAAACATTTACATTTATATTAAAATACACAAATATATGTATATATATGCCAAATGTGAATGAAATCTATTTTATCTTCATCCACTGAAATCTGCAGATGTGTGCATTGACACCAATAAAAAGATTATATATCAGTTGATACTCTGCCCCTAGATTTTTTTCATGTAACAATATATCTTTAAAATCATTCCATAATAGTATATAGAGACTTTACTCATTTTTTAAAAAATATATTCAGCTTTATTGTGTGGATATTCCTCAGTATTTGATCACCTCTGTTGATAGGCATGGATAATTTCCAAATTGCTAATATTAAAAATAATGCCACTATGAATAACTTTTGCATACATTGTTTTGTTTTTTGTTAAAGCATTTGCTTAGATTTCTAGAATTGGCAAATGCATATTTAACTTAATAATATGTTGACAAATCAGCTTATATAGCATTGTGCCATTTTGCACATTACCCAGCAATATATGAATGTTTCTAATATTGTCTTGCTAATAGTTTATGTGTTGAAACTTTAGATATATTCCTCATCTATTATTTGAAAATTTATAGTTCAGCTTGCTTTTTACATACATGGAGTATGCTAGGATATGTATGTTTTCATATGTTTAAAGGCTATTTTCTGAAGTTAAATATATTAAAAGAATGAAGTCCTATATGGAAGAAAAATATGGAAAACATTTTCTAGAAATTAATAGCAAGTGATAATAATGCTCAAGCTATTGAAAAGTAACATTTTGGAGCACCTGAGTGGCTCAGTCAGTTGAACATCAGACTCAGGGTCTGATGAAGCCATGTAGGGCTTCATGCTTAGTAGGGAGTGTGCTTGAGAATCTCTCCCTCTCCTCCCACTGTCCCTCATCCCACTTGCACACACACACTCTCTCTCACTGTCTAAAATAAGTACATTAATATATTTTTTTAAAGTAACACTTTGGGGTGCCTGGGTGGTTCAGTCGGTAAAGAGTCTGCCTTTGGCTCAGGTCATGATCTCAATGTCATGGGATTTAGCCTGAGTCAGTCTCCCTGTTCAGGGAGCTTTTTTAAAATCTTTAATTTTTTAAAAAATCTTTAAGAAAAAGTAACATTTTTATCATAATTATGTAATTTATTTTTAGGCCATTTATTTTAGGAGCTCTTGAAATTTATTACAAGAAGATACTTTAGAGATGATCTCATTCAAGATTCTCAATCCTGTTTACCCATAAGAGTCACCTTCAAAATTTTAAGAAATACCATTATGAGGAACTTACCACAGAAAATGTTCATAAGACACTTTTGGAGTGGAATCATGGTATGCATCAATAGTCTTTAAAAAAAAAAAATAGCCAGGTGATTATAATGTGCAGGGAGGGTTGAGATCCATTGATCAAATGTCCACATTTTACAGCTAAATCAGCTTGTTTAAGGACAGTTTTTGAAATTGAGATGTCATGTATGTCTAATAAAATACACATTTCTAAGTGTAGAGTTTGATGAGTTTTGAAAAATTTATGTCTTTGTAGCCATAACTTCAGTCAAAATATAGAATATTTCCATCACCCCAGAAATTCCATTTTCTCTTACCTGTCAATCTTTCTACTTCTATGCAACAACTAAAACTAGAAAGCTTTATAAATGGAGTCATATAGTCTGTACTTTTATTTTTCTTCCTTTTCTTTATCTGACTTTTTTCACAGAGTGTCCTGGGATTTACCCAACGTGTTTTGTATGATTTATTCCTTTTATTGCTGAAAAATTACTTCAAAAATATACCATAATTTGTTTATTCTTTCCCCTGCCATTGAATGTTTGGTTATTTCTAGCATTTGGCTATTATGAATAAAGTCACTATCAATATTTTCATAAAGATCTTTTTGAATACATATTCAATTTTAATTCTCTTGGGTGGGATAGCTAAGTCTTTAATGTTTACATATAAGAAGTTAAATGAGTATTTATTGTTATATGAAATTGCCAAACATTATTAGATAGTAGTTGTATCATTTACAAATCTAATCATAATGTATGCAAATTTTTACTGTTTTGCATCCTTGTCAACTTTTTTAGTTTTGTGCACTTTTTAATTTTAACCATTATAAAGGATAAGAAGCTGTACCTCATTGAGTGTATATTTTGCAATCCCTGAAGATTAGTAATGTTGAACATCTTTAATGTTTATATCGACCACATCTTATAATATGCTGTTTTGGATGGGCTTATAATTTAATTTTGATAAATTCAATTTTGATGAACTAATTTTGATGAATTCAATTTGATGAATGAATTTAAGTTTTTTATATTTAGTGCTTTTTAAAATATTTTTTTAAATTTTGAAATAATTACAGAATATTTCACAGAAAGTTGGCTAGAGTGGTCCCATGTATTCTTCACATAGTTTCCTCAAATGAATATGTGTGTTATTATACTACAATACAAAAACCCACAAAATTGATACTGATACAATCCAGACAGTATTAAGATTTCACTGATTTTCACATACTGTTTGTGTGTGTGTGTGTGTGTTTAGAACAGTGGAATTTTATATTTGTAGATTCATGTAACCACCACCACAATGAAGACACAGAGTTTTCTGCATGCTCTTACTTTGGGGTCCACCAACCACCACGTTGGTGGTGCTTTTACTTTGGGGTTCACCACCACGTACCACCACCCTCCCCTAAGCCCTGCCTTCTCTTTCTGTATAAGGTGTGATTTAGATGATTAAATCTTTTCACTCTGTAATTTTCTTGAGATCCATCTAAGTTGTTATATGTATCACTATTTGTTTCTTTTTTTTTAATTTTTAATTTTTAATTTTTTATAAACATATATTTTTATCCCCAGGGGTACAGGTCTGTGAATCACCAGGTTTACACACTTCACAGCACTCACCAAAGCACATACCCTCCCCAATGTCCATAATCCCACCCCCTTCTCCCAAACCCCCTCCTCCCAGCAACCCTCAGTTTGTTTTGTGAGATTAAGAGTCACTTATGGTTTGTCTCCCTCCCAATCCCATCTTCTTTCATTGATTCTTCTCCTACCCACTTAAGCCCCCATGTTTCATCACCACTTCCTCATATCAGGGAGATCATATGATAGTTGTCTTTCTCCGCTTGACTTATTTCGCTAAGCATGATACGCTCTAGTTCCATCCATGTTGTCGCAAATGGCAAGATTTCATTTCTTTTGATGGCTGCATAGTATTCCATTGTGTATATATACCACATCTTCTTGATCCATTCATCTGTTGATGGACATCTAGGTTCTTTCCATAGTTTGGCTATTGTGGACATTGCTGCTATAAACATTCGAGTACACGTGCCCCTTTGGATCACTACGTTTGTATCTTTAGGGTAAATACCCAATAGTGCAATTGCTGGGTCATAGGGCAGTTCTATTTTCAACATTTTGAGGAACCTCCATGCTGTTTTCCAGAGTGGCTGCACCAGCTTGCATTCCCACCAACAGTGTAGGAGGGTTCCCCTTTCTCCGCATCCTCGCCAGCATCTGTCATTTCCTGACTTGTTGATTTTAGCCATTCTGACTGGTGTGAGGTTATATCGCATTGTGGTTTTGATTTGTATTTCCCTGATGCTGAGTGATATGGAGCATTTTTTCATGTGTCTGTTGGCCATCTGGATGTCTTCTTTGCAGAAATGTCTGTTCATGTCCTCTGCCCATTTCTTGATTGGATTATTTGTTCTTTGGGTGTTGAGTTTGCTAAGTTCTTTATAGATTCTGGACACTAGTCCTTTATCTGATATGTCGTTTGCAAATATCTTCTCCCGTTCTGTCAGTTCTCTTTTGATTTTGTTAACTGTTTCCTTTGCTGTGCAAAAGCTTTTGATCTTGATGAAATCCCAAAAGTTCATTTTTGCCCTTGCTTCCCTTGCCTTTGGCGTTGTTCCTAGGAAGATGTTGCTGCGGCTGAGGTCGAAGAGGTTGCTGCCTGTGTTCTCCTCAAGGATTTTGATGGATTCCTTTCGCACATTGAGGTCCTTCATCCATTTTGAGTCTATTTTTGTGTGTGGTGTAAGGAAATGGTCCAATTTCATTTTTCTGCATGTGGCTGTCCAATTTTCCCAGCACCATTTATTGAAGAGGCTGTCTTTTTTCCATTGGACATTCTTTCCTGCTTTGTCGAAGATTAGTTGACCATAGAGTTGAGGGTCTATTTCTGGGCTCTCTATTCTGTTCCATTGATCTATGTGTCTGTTTTTGTGCCAGTACCATGCTGTCTTGATGATGACAGCTTTGTAATAGAGCTTGAAGTCCGGAATTGTGATGCCACCAACGTTGGCTTTCTTTTTCAACTATTTGTTTCTTTAATGAATAGAATTCCATGATAGAGAAGTTCCACAATTAAGCTATATACCCATTTAAGGACATTTAATGTGTTTTCAGTTTTGGACAATTATGAATAAAGCTTCTATGAATGTTTGTGTATATGTTTTTGTATGACTATAGGTCTTCATTTCTCTGGAATAAATGCCAAAGGATGAAATTACTGGACTGTATGTGGATTGACATGTTCAATTTTATAAGAAATTCAAGACTGTTTTCCAGAGTTACTGTATCATTTCAAATTCCCACCAGCAATATACGAATGCATTTTATGTATTTCACGTCTTATCAGAGAAATCTTTCCTTACCACAGGTTTGAGATAATTTTCCGATTTTTTTTTTCTGGGAGCTTTAGAATTTTAACTTTTACATTTGCATATATGGCAAACTTCATATTAATTTTTGTTTGTGGTGTGAGATTGAGGTTCATACTTCAGACTTAATTATCAGTATCTCTGGTTGAAAACTGTTTTCTTTCTCCATTGAACTGCCTGTATATGTGACAATATGCTTTCATACTCTGCTCTGTTCTATTGATACATATGCCTCTCCTCATAGCAGCACATTTATTGATTACAATAGATTTATAGTAATTTGTTAAAACAGGTACTATAAGTACTCCAGTTTTAATTTTTTAAAAGATTACATGTGATATTCCAGTTTCTTTTCCTTTCCATAAAAATTAAACATTAGTATGCTGTTTTTAAAAAATAGTATTTTATTTTATTGAGATTTTACAAATCTACAGATGAAAAAGATATATCATAAAAATATTGAGCTTTCCATTACATATCATTGTGTATGTTTCTATTTAATTAGGTCCTTTTATTGTCCCAACAATGCTTTATACTTTAAAATTATAGATCTGGGGTGCCTGGGTGGCTCAGTTGGTTAAGTGACTGCCTTCAGCTCAGGTCAGGATCCTGGAGTCCCAACATCCACTCTGCATGGAGCTCCCTGCTCAGCAGGGAATCTGCTTCTCCCTCTGCCTGTGCCTTCCTCTTCTCATGCTCTTTCTCTTTCAAATAAATATAAATCTTTTTTTTTTTTAGATTTTTAAAATTTTTTTTATTTATTTGACAGACAGAAATCACAAGTAGGCAGAGAGGCAGGCAGAGAGAGAGAGAGAGAGGAGGAAGCAGGCTCCCCACTGAGCAAGAGCCAGATGTGGGGCTCCATCCCAGGACCCTGGGATCATGACCTGAGCTGAAGGCAGAGGCTTTAACCCACTGAGCCACCCAGGCACCCCTCAATTAAATAAAAAATCTTAAAAACAATAAAATTATAGAACTTATACATTCCTAATAAATATATCCTTATGTATTTTAATAATCTTTACTGAGGTATAATTGACACATAATACATTGCATGTATTTAAAGGCTATCCTGAATTAAGCTTAAACACACACATGAGTTTGCCTGTACAGTCAAGATTATTAAAATATCAGTCACCTCTACAAGTTTTCTCACATGTCTCTATCTCATGCCACGCAATCAAGCAACAACTAATTTATTTTGTCACTGTGCATCAGTGCACATTTTTTTTACTGATATAGAAACCAAATTACACAATGTGTATTTTTTTCAATAAACCAGGTTCTCTCATTCAGCATAATTATTTTTATATTCATCCATTTCGTGGTGTGTATAAGTTGTTCATCCCTTTCTGTTGTTGAGTGATATTCAACTGCATGGGTATACTATAGTTTATTTATCCTTATTATTACTCAGAAACATTTGGATTATTTCCAGTATTTGACTATTACCATATAACTTCCATGATAATATGTGCACAAGTATGCTTTCATTATTTTTTTTAAGATTTTATTCATTTATTTGACAGAGATGACAAGTAGGCAGAGAGGCATGCAGAGAGAGAGGAGGAATGTGGGGCTCGATCCCAGGACCCCAGGATCACAACCTGAGCCGAAGGCAGAGGCATTAACCCACTGAGCCATCCAGGCACCCCTATGCTTTCATTATCTTAATAAATGTATGACATATGCTTTAATTTTATTGGTTAAGTAATTAGGATTGGAATGGCTTCATTACATAATGTGTGGGGGAAATTATTCAATATTTTGCCATTAAGTATATTAGCTGATATTTTTTAAAGATTATCAAATTTGGAAAGTTCCTTTTGTTTCTAGTTTTCAGAGAATTTTCTCTATTCTGATTATAAGAGAAAGATACATCTACATAAAATTGTGTATTTGTCTATTTCTCGTTTGTGTTCTGATACTTTTTGCTTGAAGCAAAAAAAAATATTTGAAGTATTCTGAATCTCTGCAATTAGTTGTATACAAATTTAGGTCTATGATGTCTCTTGAAATATTGACTTTTAATGATTATAAAATATACTTTTTATTACTAATAATACTCCTTTTCTATATTACCTTATATACACCTGTATTAGATATATACCTTTTCTACATATTTCCATACTTTATATTCTATATTTCTATATTACCTATATACTTCTTTTCTATATTACCTTATATTAATATAGGCATGCTATTTTTCTTATGTGTAATGTTTGTTTGGAACATAATTTTCCATTTTTTAACTTTCAACATGTCTACATTCCTATATTAAAATGCCTCTGTAGTTAGCATCATATATTTAAGTCAAACTTACTTGTTCTATCTGAAAAAATATAATGACTTTTTGGGGGGTGTTGTCCATTTAAATTATTTTGACATGAATGAGTTTGTTGACCATCTTGCTAATTGTTTCCTATATTTCCTTTATTGTTTGATACTTTTTGTTTGTTTATCTTCTTTTGGTCAATCTAATATATTTTACTATTTCATTATTTTTTGTTTACTGGTTCTAAGCTTTATTTCTTGGTGCTTTTATTTAATAGTTGATCTAGATAATGTACTATACATTCTTACTGTGATCTTGAGTTAATTTTATACAACTTTAAATAATTTATATCATGTAGTGTCATGTAGTTTGCTTCTATTTATAATCCCAGCTGTAGCTTGTGCTATTTTTGTGAAATATTTCACTTCTAGAAATGCTAGAAACCCTGTAGCATATTATTATATTTTTGCCTTTGAAAGCTAAATTGACTATAAAATTATTTTTTAAAAATTTTAATGATTTTATTTATTTATTTGACAGAGAGAGACACAGTGAGAGAGGGAACACAAACAGAGGGACTTGGAGAGCACGAAACAGCCTTCAGAGCCCAATGCGGGACTCAATTTCAGGACCCTGGGATCATGACCTGAGCGGAAGGCAGATACTTAACAACTGAGCCACCCAGCCGCCCCTGACTATAAAATGATTTAAGAAAAGGCAGAAAACAATTCTATTTAAGAAATTTTTCGCATATATACTATTTTCAGTAGTATTTCTTTCATGCTATGGATCTGAATTTACATATAATCTGATTCCTATTAAGTATAAAGAATTTTCTCTTTCATTTTTGAGCTGGTTTCTCAGAATTCACTTATTTGACATAGACTTTATTTTTGATTCAGAAAGATAATTTCCCTGTTTGTAGAAATCTGTATTGACATTGTGTTGTTTCTTTTTTCAGCACACTTAAAAAAAGTTTCATTGTCTTCTACATTCTATATTTTTGTGACAGAAAGTTAGCTATCAATGTCAATTTTGATCTGTTGTGTATAATCATTTTTTCTCTAGCTGCTTCTAATATTTTCTTTCCATTTTTGTTTTTCATCATTTTAAACATGATATTCTGGGTACGCTTTTTTATATTTATTCTGCTGTGGTTTGCTATACAATTTCTGCACATGTAGTTGGATTTCTTGTGTCTCTTAATAAAATTTCGAAAAATGCTGGCCCACAATTTTCAAATGTTTCTCTGCCCTATTTTCATTTTCTTCTCTTTCTGGGACTTGGATACATAGGTGTTAGACTACTTGATATTTTTGGACAGGTCTTTAAAGGATTCTTTCATGTTTTTCCGATTTCTTTTTTTCTTTCTGTGCTTCCATTTGGACAATTCTTATTGATTTGACTTTATTCCTATTGATCTTTTCTTTTATTGTGTTTACTGTACTGCTAATCCCATTCACCGAGGTATGGTATGAATGTGTATGTGTGTGTGGGGGGGTATATTTTTCACTTCTAAGATTTATATTATATATTTTCATGAAAATGTCCATACAGCTCCTAAGTGATCCCATCTGTTGATTCATTTCAATTTTTCCTTGTAGATTTTCTAACATATTTATCATAGTAACTTAAATTTATTTCCTAATAATTATAACACCTTGGTTAGTTATTTTGGACTTGTTTGTATCGACCTGGTAGCTCTATATGTAGATCACATTTTCTTGTAATTTCATAAGCCTATCAATTTTTTATTTCAAACTGAAAATTGTCAATCATACATTGTAGGGAAAGTCTGAAGTCTTTAATCTTCTAAGAAGTTTTAAATTTTGCTCCAGTAAACAGATAAACTACTGTAAGATCATCTTGATGTGATGGATGATTGTTTTAGAATCTAATGTGAGAATGGTCCTTTATTATGGAATCTCATCCTAATTTCCGACATGTGGCCTTTCTTTAGTTTTATTCACAAGTCTGAGGTGTTTACCAAGTTCCTCTGAGTTGGCAGGATTACAGCTTTAAACGCTGTATCCCCAGGGGCAGGCATTTGATGAAATCTCTGCTGAGAATTTTTAGTCTTCTGTCTATAGAATTTCCCTGGGATGCTTGGAGTCTTTCCCCATAGAATTGCAGGTCTGGTGTGGAGCAGGCATATGTGGTATGTTTCTTTTTTTTTTTAATTTATTTTTTATTTTCAGCATAACAGTATTCATTATTTTTGCACCACACCCAATGCTCCATGCAATCCGTGCCCTCTATAATATCCACCACCTGGTACTCCGTCCTCTCACCCCCCCCCTTTGAAACCCTCAGATTGTTTTTCAGAGTCCATAGTCTCTCATGGTTCACCTCCCCTTCCAATTTCCCCCAACTCCCTTCTTCTCTCTAGCACCCCTTGTCCTCCATGCTATTTGTTATGCTCCACAAATAAGTGAAACCATATGATAATTGACTCTCTCTGCTTGACTTATTTCACTCAGCATAATCTCTTCCAGTCCTGTCCATGTTGATACAAAAGTTGGGTATTCGTCCTTTCTGATGGAGGCAGAGTGATGGAGGCATAGTGTATATGGACCACATCTTCCTTATTCATTCGTCCGTTGAAGGGCATCTTGGTTCTTTCCACAGTTTGGCGACCATGGCCATTGCTGCTATAAACATTGGGGTACAGATGGCCCTTCTTTTCACTACATCTGTATCTTTGTGGTAAATGCCCAGTAGTGCAATGGCAGGGTCATAGGGAAGCTCTATTTTTAATTTCTTGAGGAATCTCCACACTGTTCTCCATAGAGGCTGCACCAACTTGCATTCCCACCAACAGGGAAGAGGGTTCCCCTCTCTCCACATCCCCTCCAACACATGTTGTTTCCTGTCTTGCTAATTTTGGCCATGTTTCTAATCAGATCTGAGACTTCTACCTTTGTGGCTCCATACTTTTCAATTGCTTTAGCTGTCTCAAACTAATCTCTGACTCCTCAGCCCTAAGTGACTATTTTCTGTTTGAGCCTCACCTCAGAAACATCCTAAAAATAAGTAGAACAGTACTTCTAGAAACAAAGCTGAATGAATGTGGATTTCACCTGTCATGTTTACCTTCTCTCAAAGGTCATAGTCCCTTCAGACACTGCTACCTTCAAACAATTTTGTTTTTTGTTTCTGAGTTTATAATTGTTATCAGCGGAGAGATAGGCTACTCGAGTAACAGTTTTTCTACGATAATATAAACTGGGATGCAAAACCGTCCTTATTAACTATATTACTACTCATTTTTTTACACACAACATTTTAAACTCTCAAGAATATCCCCTGACTAGGAGATTTTAAGTTTACAATGGCGGAAGGGAAAAAAAGAATCTACACATTTTCTGAAACAGACAAACGAAAACCATGTATACGTCCTGGCCATTATTTTCCTTAAAACAGAGATCCTCTTACTATTGACAGCTATAACAAGAATAAAGTAATAGTCTTAGTTGTTCTCTCACCAGAGAAGATACACAAGTTTGTGGATCCCATCACACTAGCATACTGGGTGCTCTGCAGAACACGCTGACTGTGCCTGAGAAAATGGCTGCATTTCAGAGAAGAACTGCTCCCTCGTGGGAATATCAGAATAGAGCACAGTGGAACAGAGATTAGGGGTCTTCCCCTCTTCTTCCTCTGCCACAAACTCTCTGCAAAGCATGCTTTATTCATGTGTGATTCTGGAAGAGTATATACTTAGGGAAACCCAGGTGATGACTGAGGTTAAATTTCTGCCAGTCTGGTAGAATGGGAGCTTGTATCAATTTTAATTTGTTCAAGTTAAATAATAAAGTGTAATTATGCAGACAATAGCTCCTTGATTGAGATTTGTAACTGGTGCATTTCTGGAAAGGATGACACAATAAATATTCTAAAATATCTCAGCCTAAATAAACTAAATTAGCTGGATGAGAGAAAAGTTGTTGTTGAGTCATTAGTTTTGTATGTATGTTTGCAGTTATATAAAATTGTTTCGGACAGACACATTACACAAATACTAGAGGCCAGAGGAAGAACATAAACTAGAAATGAAGGAAATAAAATCTGTCTTAAGCACGGACGGTATATGAAGTCCTTAGCCAGCATTTTTTATGTATTACTGGGGATAAGTAAGGGATAGTGAATAGGATAGGAAATATAATGTAGGGAAGAGGAGATTAAGACAAATTCCTGAACTTTAAAACGTTTCATATAGCCAACTTGGCTGTTATATACAGCAAGTTTCTGTTTAAACTTTGTAGTACATAAGTGCATGGTTTGAAGAAATCTATCTGAAGAACACAAAATGGTTTGTAGATCAATTCCAAGCATTAAGAACAAACCAGGGCAAATGAGGAGCACTAAGGGCAAATTTTGGTAACTGAGCTTCACTTAAGCAGTAACTGAGCATTAAAAAAAAAAAAAAAAAAAAAAGAATCAATCCAAATTACTATTTATAAAATCTACTAGATTTGAATCTTTACTTTCTGCAGGATTTGGCCATAATGAGTAGATTTCCCACTTTAGTTAAAAATGCAATAAGATTCTGCAGTTATAAATCAGGTTGACATTTGACATATGGTCCCATAGGGTACCCTAGTCCAAATCAATTCTAGGTCGTACAGATGAACTATGTAAATGATCTAAAGAATTTTAATGCAATTTAGATGTCATATTAACCATTCCATGAAAAAATTTTAAAAAGGTGGATTGAGTTTGGCAAATGAATTTGTCTTTTCAAGTATTTCCTTTCATGTTGGAATGAAATGATGTAAAAGGAAAGCCAAGTACACAGAAAAAAGTTCTCTTATGCCTCCATGTTTCATAGGGATTTGATTAGTTAGTCTAGAAGAAGATGGTCTAGAAGTAGAGGAAGGTAATGGTTTTGAATGTATTTTCTAGTATTTTATGGCAAGATTACATTATTTATTTAGTATCACTTTATTATCTAGAATAATGCAGTTAAATCCAGACATTTTTCTTACAGTTTTGCTTATTGCAAATTAATTGTTTCTTTAAATAAACACCAATTTTTGTATTAAATATTTATTGTGTACTTAATATATATTAGCTAATCTTACTGATTAATCTCAAATTAAAAAAAAGATTTATGTATTTTGAGAGAGAGTGCACATATGTACATGCATGTCTGGGGAGGACAGAGAGAGAAGGAGAAAAGCCTCAAGCAGACTCCCTGCTGAGTGTAGAGCTCCTCCTGGGACTGGATCCCATAGGCCCTCAGATCATGACCTCAGCTGAAAAAAGTATCCCTGGCTTGACCTACTGAGCCACCCAGGCATCCCTGTCTTGTAGTTAAGCTGTCTGATATTTACTCACAAAACAGGGCATCATGTAATAGAG
The DNA here is from genome assembly GCF_030435805.1 of Mustela lutreola. NCBI lineage: Eukaryota > Metazoa > Chordata > Mammalia > Carnivora > Mustelidae > Mustela > Mustela lutreola. The sequence continues at coordinate 41,831,972 of NC_081300.1, forward strand.
GATAATGATAAAGTTTTTTTTTTTAATATAATTTTTTATTTTTTATAAACATATATTTTTATCCCCAGGGGTACAGGTCTGTGAATCACCAGGTTTACATACTTCACAGCACTCACCAAAACACATACCCTCCCCAATGTCCATAATACCACCCCTTTCTCCCAAACCCCCTCCCCCCAGCAACCCTCAGTTTGTTTTGTGAGATTAAGAGTCACTTATGGTTTGTCTCCCTCCTAATCCCATCTTCTTTCATTGATTCTTCTCCTACCCACTTAAGCCCCCATGTTGCATCACCACTTCCTCATATCAGGGAGATCATATGATAGTTGTCTTTCTCCGCTTGACTTATTTCGCTAAGCATGATACACTCTAGTTCCATCCATGTTGTCGCAAATGGCAAGATTTCATTTCTTTTGATGGCTGCATAGTATTCCATTGTGTATATATACCACATCTTCTTGATCCATTCATCTGTTGATGGACATCTAGGTTCTTTCCATAGTTTGGCTATTGTGGACATTGCTGCTATAAACATTCGAGTATACGTGCCCCTTTGGATCACTACGTTTGTATCTTTAGGGTAAATACCCAATAGTGCAATTGCTGGGTCATAGGGCAGTTCTATTTTCAACATTTTGAGGAACCTCCATGCTGTTTTCCAGAGAGGTTGCACCAGCTTGCATTCCCACCAACAGTGTAGGAGGGTTCCCCTTTCTCCGCATCCTCGCCAGCATCTGTCATTTCCTGACTTGTTGATTTTAGCCATTCTGACTGGTGTGAGGTGATATCGCATTGTGGTTTTGATTTGTATTTCCCTGATGCTGAGTGATATGGAGCATTTTTTCATGTGTCTGTTGGCCATCTGGATGTCTTCTTTGCAGAAATGTCTGTTCATGTCCTCTGCCCATTTCTTGATTGGATTATTTGTTCTTTGGGTGTTGAGTTTGCTAAGTTCTTTATAGATTCTGGACACTAGTCCTTTATCTGATATGTCGTTTGCAAATATCTTCTCCCATTCTGTCAGTTGTCTTTTGATTTTGTTAACTGTTTCCTTTGCTGTGCAAAAGCTTTTGATCTTGATGAAATCCCAATAGTTCATTTTTGCCCTTGCTTCCCTTGCCTTTGGCGTTGTTCCTAGGAAGATGTTGCTGCGGCTGAGGTCGAAGAGGTTGCTGCCTGTGTTCTCCTCAAGGATTTTAATGGATTCCTTTCACACATTGAGGTCCTTCATCCATTTTGAGTCTATTTTCATGTGTGGTGTAAGGAAATGGTCCAATTTCATTTTTCTGCATGTGGCTGTCCAATTTTCCCAGCACCATTTATTGAAGAGGCTGTCTTTTTTCCATTGGACAAAGTTTTAAGAATTAAAGAAGAAGATATTGGAGTAAAGGAAGCAGAAAGGACTGAATGTTTACTGTGGACCAAACACATTAAGAAAAGAAAAACAAAGGCAATAGGATATCAAACTTTGTCAGTTACTGTAAATTAGAAAAGAGGAGTCAAAGATGCCAGAGAAAAGAACAAGTGTATAGGGTCATGATTATGTAGGAAAAAGAATAGCTTAGGAAGCTTTATTGAACAGAAGTTATTACCCATGGTATACTGGCGTTTTTGTGCATGGTATGATTTTGAGCATAGGATATTTGCTATGTTTAATAATCCTGGAACTGTGCACACAGACTAATGGAAAAAAAATTATCTTATTTGATATGAATCCTGTAAGTGTATAGTCAACCTGCAGTGAGAACAAAGATGAGGAACAAGCTAATCATTAAATGCTGAGAGATAAATGCCTCAACCAGGCTAGCTTTTGCATATATAATGCATTGAAAACTATGGAGAAGTTTAAGCAAGGCCTTTCCTTAGATCCTCCTATGTTAAAGTGTGGTCAGAAGAATGTTACCTAGTAAGAAGAGAACACTTGTAAGAGTAAACCGAGATCCTCTGTGGAGGGCCTTGGATCTGTGAAAGATATGTTACATGACTGTAGTAGCTCAGTTGGAATGTTTCTGACTAGATTTTTGAAATTTCTCCTTGGTGAGATAAATATTTACCCTCATAGTAAGCTCACTCTTTAATGTATGCAAATTTATATTTGGAGGGAAGGTAGTGATGATACATGTGCTGGAAGATGCCTAAATGGGACAGAAATGGTTTGCTGGGGCAAAGGTGTTTCTGAGTAGAGTGAGCCATAGATAAGAGTTACTTCCCATAAATGAAAAATGTGTTTTTATTACCAGCTTGTACTTGTCAAAATTGACTCAACTTCCATACAGCTCCACGATGCTTAAGCAAAATTTAATCTAGCAAAATGTGGCAACTTTGCAAATTCATCCTCTGCCATCTACTTGGTTTCTTCCCATTTTCCCCACCTGTTATGATCTCTTTTATCTATTCTGTGGGAAGACAAACAACCTTGATTTTCAAATTCTCACTTAACCTTGAATCTTTGTGTGTCTGATACCTTAAGAAAAAGCATTTGTGTTTTATAATAATGTATTTGTATCCTTTTTTTTTTCTTTCTGTATTGGTTGACTCAGGACTATTTCAACCACCATATCTACCTTGTCAATATCAAGATGTCATTTCAAAACATGTGAATATTATTAGGGATCTGTGAAAGATATGTTACACTACTGTAACAGATTGTATAACGTGATTTTTTTAAGGTCCATGGTGTGATGATCTCATGTATGTACGTCTTATGAAATAAATACCACTTAAGTTAATTCACACATGGATCTCCTCATATAGTTTTCCTTATTTGTGTGTCTGTGTGTAGGGGGGTGGAGAACCCTTAAGATATATTCTCTTAATAAATTTCAAAGACATAATATAGTATTTTTAACCTTAATCCCATTGCTATACAGTAGACGCCAGAACTTATCATATAACTAAAAGTTTATATCCTTTGACTATACAATTTTTTATATACAATTTGTCAGTTGTAATTAAATAAAAATGGAGAAATAGTAAATAAATAAATAAAAAGTCAAGGAAAAAATATAGAAATGATATTGTTTAAAGGACCATGGATTATATATGTTAGTTTCTATGATGCTGATAAGGAAGAACAATTAAGAAGTTTCTACCCATAGTATCATCCAGTATATTCATTCTCAGCATATTATTGTTCCCAAAGGGGAAGATTTTTCAGTATAATATCCCACATCAAACTATATGTTTTCATACAAAATAATATGATTTGTCACCTTAACATCTCCAAGTACTTTGAGAGGAACAAACTCCTTACACAGATACATGGAGCTTTGAGGCTAAGAAAATATGCAGGATGGCACATACAAACAGCCATCTTTCAGTACTGAAATATCTTTCAGTACTTTAGTGAAAATAAGTGCATAAATCCTAGCTGTACAGCAAAAGATCCTTATTGCTAACAAGAAAACCAGAGTGAATTTAATTCTTCTATCCTATACCATAGAAATTAAAGAGAGATATATTATTTAAGCAAGAGACATAAAATATTTTACTCAAGACCACCCAGGTGGTAATTTGATTGAGTTAAGGTATGAAACTAGGTATCTTTACTAACCATATTCAAAAATTTATTTCCAAGGAAGAAAATTTTGCAGAAAATGGTGAGGGTATAAGAGAATATCAAGAGAAGCATAATGAAGAGGGGTGCTAACCAGTCTGTGGCAGAGTTTTATCTTACCCATATGTTGTAGAGTTCTTTCTGGTTTCTAATGAGGAGAAAAAAAAATAGTGGATAATAAAATCTTCCTACAGTTCTCATTGTTTATGTTTGAAACTAAGTCATTTCATTGTTTTATATAATCATGATTTGCTAGGTAATTATTGTTCTTTACTAAAAGCTTAAACCATCTTAATCTTTTATCTTTAAGAAATGTTTGCTGATAAGATGGAATGAGGGAGTCCACTTGACAGTCATGACAAGCTGTGCACTGTGGGAAATATTAGGTAAGTAGCTCTTCTACAAAATGTTGCTCTAATAAGCTTTCTTTTTCTATTACTGTCTGATACATATTACATATTCGTAAACTTTTACATGATTTTCTTTCCCAAAAGTTCTCTGGTAAGTAGATATTAGAAATTAGAAAATATTTCCCCATAGTAATAATGTTATTAAGAGTATTCATGTATTCAAACCATCTCCCAAATCATTACTTACTCTAAAGCATAGTAACAAAACATAATAGAAAACAACTCTCATGCAATATTCCTAATTAGACAAAACAGAAAACAATAAAATCTAATAAGAAGTAATTTATCTTGATGCTGATATGCAATGATTAGCAAGACCCTAATGAAAAGAAAATATGGAAGCAGAAGAAAACATTTTTACATTTTCAGAAGGAGACTTTGGGCATTTTTAAAGGCTTTAATGTATTGTTGTTGTTGTTGTTAATTACTTCTTTTCTTGATTCAAGTTTTAAAATTTTGAAAACATAATCTGCTCCTTTAATGTGTTGTTGTAGATTCTTATGTATAAGGCATTCTAAGGAATTTAATATAATTTTTTGACTGTTCTGGCATGATTGAGATTATCAAGTGATCCATATTAATGCACTCAAAATAGAGATAACATCTTGTAATTGAATCACAGAGAAGAGTGAACTGAACAAATATTCTTATATTTTGTAACAAATAGTGATGGTATTTTTATACTAGCAGTTTTCTTGTTACCTGCTCCTAAATCTTTACTAATTAGAATGGCAAGTCAACTGTGGGAAGGGTAAATAATACAACAGTAACTACTGAACTTTGAAGTCTAGCAATTGGAAAATGAAATGTAAATTGCCTTTTATCTCTCAGGTTGCTAGTATAACATATTTCAGTGAACAAACACTAAGTGTCAACAAAACATTTGCAAATTAGACTCTTAAACATTTTAAAAAGTTATTATCATTATTTCTAACTACTAATATTCCAAGGAGTGTTCTATGGAGTTCTGTGGCCAAAACAACTTTGCATGAGTTATGCCACTCTTTCATGGGATTTTGGAATATTTTGAAGGTTTTGTTTTGTTTTGTCATACATCAGACAAATGTCAGTAAAGAGAAGAAGACCTGCCCACTTCCAACTGATAGAATCAGGATGGGCCTTCAGAAATAGAATTCTGGCAATAGTGAGGGAAATCTAAAACTCCTCATTCATCAAAGGAACCTTGGGAAGGGGACCACTGAGAAACAGAGGCTAGATTGGGAAGAATCATAAGAGAAAGGAGCTTGAGAAAGGATGCTTTATATTTAAAGCCAGGGGTGTCAAGACATATGTTTACTCCATAGCTTTGCATTCATGAACTGACTTGAATCATCATAGAGAAGGCTTTGAACATTGAAATATAGCTTAAAAGTCAATGTTCAGGTTTCAGACTGGGAATTATAGAATAAAGATGGGCCAAGATAGTACTGCAAAGGTAAACTAAATAGACATCAAAAGCAAAGCCAGCAGAAATTGGTAAAGATAATTTGTCTTAACCTAACCTGATAACAGTCTGCTAATACAACAAAAATCAATATTATCTAGAACTTGTAAACTAGACACAGAATCTCATGACATTTAAAATGACAAAGATGCATTCTAAAATATTTATAATATACACAGAAAAAGGAAAACCTAAATGATTTTCAACTGAAAAGGTAATCAATGAATGCCAATCTCAACAGCTCAAATGTTGGAATTATAATGTAAAATCTGAAAAAAATGTTTTAAAAGACAGAATTTTAGGAACCAGTAGAACAATATCAAAAATTCTAATAGTCATGTGATAGAAATCTGAGAAGGAGAAGACAGATTGCAGCAGAAAAAAACCAGTTAATATTTGAAAAAAGTCCCAAATTTAGTTAAAAATAAAAATTTACATATTCAAAAACACAGCCAACCCCAAATGAGATCAATTTAAAGAAATCCACACCAAGTAACATCATAATCAAATATCTGAAACCAAAAATAAAAAAAATCTTGTTAGCATTCAGAAAAAAGCAACTAATTACATATAGGGAAACTGGTTAAAATAATTTAGCAGATTTTGATCAAAAGCTATTGAGTTAAGAAAACAGTGGAATAACATTTTTTCAAGTACTGTGACAAAAGAATCATAGTCTTGAATCTTATATTCAGTAAAATATCCTTCAAAAGTATGGGTAAAAAAAAAAGCACCTCAAATGAAGGAAAAAAGAGTGTTTATAATATTAATATTTTTAAAGAAATGCTAAGGGGAAGTCCTCATGAAGATGGAAGTTGATAGCAGAGGGCATCCTGGAATGCCAGGAATTAATGAAAAAAAAAACCATATATTTTAAATACTGGGTGAATAAATAAATTATTTTTCAATGCTAAAGTTTATAGAAAATGGAAATCTGTTGAAGGCAAAATGATATCATCTGATGGGATTTTCAATGTACATAGCTGTAATAGATCTGAAAACTGCATTGTAATGGGAAAAGATACAGGGACCTATATCTTGTAAAATTTGTATGTTTTATTTGAAGTAATGAAATATTGATTTTGAGTAGGATATCTAATGTTAAAGGAGTATTAAATTTCCTAAACAGCAACAAAAAAATTTTAACAATATATACTCAAAGTATTAAAAGATAAATTAAAATAGAATTCTGAAAAAATATAAGATATTTCAAAACAATAGAAGTGGACACAGTAGTAGAGACAGGAATAAATTCCAAATAAGATGATGATAATATTTCGCTAAGCATGATACGCTCTAGTTCCATCCATGTTGTCGCAAATGGCAAGATTTCATTTCTTTTGATGGCTGCATAGTATTCCATTGTAGCGAAATAAGTCAAGCAGAGAAAGACAACTATCATATGATCTCCCTGATATGAGGAAGTGGTGATGCAACATGGGGGCTTAAGTGGGTAGGAGAAGAATCAATGAAACAAGATGGGATTGGGAGGGAGACAAACCATAAATGACTCTTAATCTCACAAAACAAACTGAGGGTTGCTGGGGGGAGGGGGTTTGGGAGAAGGGGGTGGGATTATGGACATTGGGGAGGGTATGTGCTTGGGTGAGTGCTGTGAAGTGTGTAAACCTGGTGATTCACAGACCTGTACCCCTGGGGATAAAAATATATGTTTATAAAAAATAAAAAATTAAAAAAAAAGATGATGATAATATTAATATTTATAATAACCATATTAATTATTACATTAAGTGTTCTAGACACATGAATGGTCTAAATATTTAATATGTCAGAGGTTGTCATATTGGAAGTCAATAATTTAAGTGTCACTTAGAAATAGAAAATAAAACCAAATAAATTCAAACATATAAATGAAATAAGTAGGAAAAAACAATTAAAATCTTAAAAAGAAAAATAATAGAAAAAATAATGGAAAATACAGCCTTTCAAAATGATCAATAAAATTGAAAAACCTGAAGCAATATTTATTAAATAAATAAATAAAAGAGATAACACAATCAATATCTAAACTAAAAAAGGGGATATCACTAATGAACCTATAGACCTTAAAAAGCTAATAAAAACAATGGGGTGATTTAACAAATGTATAAATGTAGTAAAAGAAATATAAGGCATTTAAGATTGGAAAGGACAATATTAAATTATCCCTATTGACACATGGCATAATTATCTATGCAGAAAATCCCATGACTCTGAAAAATAGCTCTTAAAACTTAGTTAATTTAACAAGATAAATATGTAACTATCAACCACGTTTTTTTGGAGCGTTGGTGGTATAGTGGTTAGCATAGCTGCCTTCCAACCACGTTTTTATAAAGTAACAATAGAATGTTGGAAACAGTATTTAAAATATCAGTACCATTTAAAATAACTGGAGAGAAAATGAAATACTCAGATACAAACTTAATATAATGTGTGTGGTACCCATATGCTGAAAACTATAAAATGTTGATGCAAAATCAAATATGACATAAATAAACAAAAAGATGTAATATGTTCACGGATAGGAAGATTTATATAATTAAGATTTTAATTCTTCCTGGTTTGATCTTTGGATTTAATATAATCCAAATTTTTTAAAAAAGCAGAAAGTCTAATGTAGATATTGACAAACTATTTACAAAATTTATATAAAAAGTGCAAAACGTATAGGGGTGTCTGGGGTAGTTTAGTCAATTAAACATCTGACTCTTGATTTTGCCTCAGGTCATGTTCTCAGGCTAGTGAGATCTAACCCTGTATCAGACTTTTTGCTGAGCATATAGCCTGCTTAGGATTCTTTCTTCTTCTCCCCATGCCCTTTATTCACTCTGAAAAATAATAATAATGAAAAAAATAAAATAAAGTAGTTGTCATTTCAAAAAAAGAGCAAAATGTATAGCCAAAAATAAGTGAAACAATAATGAGTAGCTAAGAATTATGGAAAATGTATCAATTTAGAGGACTCACACCACCTGATTCCAAAAATTTATTATAAAGCCGAAGTAGTTATGATAGGGTGATGTTAGCTAAAGAATAGACATGCAGGTCAATGAAACAGAATATAAAATCCAGACATGTACCTGCACAAACATATCAGCTGATTCTTGGCAAAAGTAAAATAGTAAATCAATAGCAAAGAGGCAATCTTTTCAACAAATAGTTCTGGAGTGAGTAGACATGCACATTCAATAAAATGAATGTCAAGATATACCTCACAATGCATAGAAAAATTAAAGCAGTTTATAAAGCAAACATAAAGTGCAAAACTGTAGACTCTAAAGAAAGCCTAGGAGAAAATCTTTATGACCTCATTTTAGACGAAGTCTTCTCAGATACCACACAAGAAGCAGATCCATAAACCACAAGTAAAATCTACAAATTAAACTACATCAAAATTAAAATATTTTATTCTATAAAGAACACTTTGCTATTTACTCTCTTTTCTCTGTAAAGAGAATTAAAAAGCAAGCCATGTGGTTTCACTTATTTGTGGAGCATAACAAATATCATGGAGGACAAGGGGTGTTAGAGAAAGAAGGGAGTTGGGGTAAATTGGAAGGGGAGGTGAACCATGAGAGACTATGGACTCTGACAAACAATCTGAGGGGTTTGAAGTGGTGGGGGGGTGGGAGGTTGGGGTACCAGGGGGTGGGTATTATAGAGGGCACAGATTGCATGGAGCACTGGGTGTGGTGAAAAAATAATGAATGCTGTTTTTCTGAAAATAAATAAATTAATTAAAAAAAAAAAAAAAAAACAAGCCACAAACAGGGAGTTTCTACAAATCACATACCAGACGGAAGATTTATATCCAGAATATATAAAGAATGCTCAAAGTAAGTACACTTGATTATCATTATTTATGATAGTTCTGTCTGTGGAGTCATCACAGACACTGAATTACTGAACAGAGAACGTTCTTCCTAGGGGATATATAGGGTTAGGTTGCTAAGAAGTCTCTGATTGAAACATTTTCATTAGCTAATCAATACATACCCTTGTTTTATGTGTGTTTCTGTTTTAAGACACCTTATTTAATGCACATTGTTAATAATTAAAATTGAAATAATAGTCTACAGCACTACATAACTCATAGCTGAAGAAAGCTTATCTAGCTTATGCATTTTTTCTGTAAGGCACATTGTATCTTTCTTACACTCATGAACATTACACATCACTTCAGCATTACATTTGAAGGACATTTTAATCAATGAAATCAACAACAAAACAACCACACAAATGTGAAAAGTATTGCATTATATAGACTGTCAAAAGTAAACTTGAGTGTAAGAGCTAAAATAGTGAGGTTGAGGGTGACTGACCTCACCTGGGAACACGCATCTTGAGTGATTCAAATTTTTCACTGTTCTGCACACATGTATGTATGCAAATCATATTGAGTATTGATCTCAGAGTTTCTAATACACTTTCACAAGTATGAAAATTTGCAAATGTAGAATACGTAAATAATGAAAATTGACTGTAAAATAACAGCCTAATAAAAATATTGGTAAAAGTTTTATGCAGACACTTCATCAAAAATATGTACAAATAGCAAAGCACATGAAAGATATTCAACCTTATTAGTCATTTGAAATAATCAAAATTAAGTTCAAAGTTAGACACCATTACACAACAATTAAAAAATCTAAAACTTACATATATGTGTGTAGGTTACATACACACATGTACAATGTCAAAGGATAGGATTCAGAGCAATTGGAATTCTCATGCATTGATGTTAAGATGCAAAATGCTATAGGTACCCTAGAGAAGGTGTTTTATTTGTTTGTTTAATATAACAGAGGATATATTCTACTTTCCTGTTACTACCATAACAAATTACCAAACACTTAGTGTCTTAAAACAAAACAAATATATTATCTCACAGTTCCCTAGATCAGAATTCAAGGTTAGTTCAGCTGGTTTCTTTGCTCCAGTTTTACAAGGCTGAAATCAATGTGTCAGACAGATAGACTGTTGCAGAAATTTCTGGGAGGAATCTGCTCATTCAAGTGATTGTCAGAATCCAATTTCTGAGGTCCTCTTTCCTTGCTGACTGCCATCTGGGGCTGCTCCTGCCTCCTAAAAACCTATTTTTTGTTCTTGCACATGGGCCCCTACTTCCGAAAGCCGGCAAGTATACCAAATTCTTCTCAGGCTTAATATCTCACTAATTCCTCTTCTGCCAAATGTCTTTCTTGCTTCCAGATACAGAATTCTGGTTTTTGTTTTGTTTTGTTTTGTTTTGTTTTGTTTTTTTTAAAGACTTATGTGCTTATTGGCCCTATCTGGACAATCCAAAATGATCTCCCTATTTTAAGGTTCTTACATTAGTTAGAACTGCAAAGATCCTTTTGTCAAGCATATAAAAATATTTATAGGTTTCAATAATTAGGGCATGAATATTTTTGACAGGACCTTATTCTGCCTACAATAGCCACTCAAAATAAAAGAGATGTAAAATCACAAAATAAAAAAGATTAGATCTTATGGGAAGAGGGTTATCCACAGCTTCTTTTGTTTATTATTTACCAAAGTACATCCTTTATTCAGACTTCCTAGTTTTCGCCTAATGTCCCTTTTCTGTTCCATGATCTCATTGAAGATCCCACAATAGATTTAGTAGCAGTGCCTTATTTATATTCACAAGTACTTTTTGGAAAAACATCACTTTAACTTGTTCTCCATTTTTAACTGAGTTTTTTTTTTCCTATTGAGTGTTGAGATTTATTTTTAAATATTATGAATACAATACATGTTATTTAGTTTATATATGATTTGCACATATTTTCCCAGTTTGGATTATTCTTATATATTTAGAATTTTATTATTGTTAATTACTAGTCTATTTTCTTTAGGGAATATCTTAAGAAGTAGAAATTTGAAATTTTCTGAAGTGAAATTTAACAAGTCTTTTTTTAATTTTTTTTTTTTTTTTTTTTTTTTTTTTTTTGCTTTGTATCTAGGAAATCTTTGCCTTAGTCAGGATAACAAAGGGAATCTCCTAAGATTATTTCTAAAAATGTTATGGTTTTAGGTTTTACATTTAAGTATAGGATTTATTTTGAATTAGTTCTTTGTGTATGGTGTAAAGCATACCTCAAAGTTAATTTCGTTACAAATTGCTAAACAATATTTCCAGCAACATTGATGGAAAAATAGTTTCTCCACTGAAACTCTTCACTTTGTAAATCATTTGTTCGTTTATGAATGGGATGATTTCTGGATTTTTTATTGTGTCCCATTGATTCATATTCTAATTTTTATACCCAAACATTGTAATAATTACTTTGTCTTATAGTATGTCTTAAGGACAAGTAGTGCTAATCCTTCATCTCTGTTCTTTTTTAGAATCATGTCTTGATTTCATGATTTCACTGTTGTTTTTCTGATTCCCATATACCAATTTGTATTCTGTTTTGTATTCTGGTTCTTTTTTACTTTGCTCTCCTTTTCCTACCTACTTAAGGTAAAGATGAGGTCGCTGATTTGAAACATGTTTTTATTCTTTATTGCAGATGTTTTATAGTACAAATTTTAACTCCTAGAGTAGCTCTAGCCCATATTTTGATATGGATTTTCATATTTATTCAGATTAAAATGCTTTATCTTTCCCTTTTAATTTCTTGTTTGACTCATGGGATATTTAGAAATGTGTTATTTATTTTCCAAATAAGCTACAGAAGTATTTCAGAGATCTTTCTACCATTGATTGATAATTTTTCAGAAGATGTGCTTTGTATTATTTGAATCTTTTAAATTTGATGCTTGTTTTATTGTCTAAATAAACCTGTCTTTCTTGATAAACATTCCATGCACAATTGAAAAGAATGCATTTTATGCTGTCATTGGGTGAAGTATATCAAAAATGTTTAGTAAGTCATTTTGGAAGATGGTATTATTCATCTTTTCTATACATTTTGTGATTTTCTGTTTATTCTATCAGTTATTGAGAGAGTAATATTGGCATTTGTGCCTATAATCGTGAATTTGTCTATTTGTTTGCAGTGCTATCAATGTTCTCTTCATACATTTTGAGGCTACATTACTAGTGCATAAATATTTAGGATATTTATTTCTTGTTGATGAATTGATCCCCTTAGCATGAAAAAATAAGCTTCTTTATACCTGCTAATTTCCTTCCATGTTGCATCATTTTCAGTACTTTGAATTTTACTGTATTTGTGTTGTGAAGTGTGTTGCTTTTTTTTTTTTTTTAAGGTTTTATCTATTTATATGACACACAGAGATCACAAGCAGGCAGAGAGGCGGGGGGAGGGGGGGAAGCAGGCTCTCTGCTGAGCAGAGAGCCTGATGCAGGGCTGAATCCCAAGACCCTGGGATCATGACCTGAGCAAAAGGTAGAGGCTTTAAGCCACGGAGCCACCCAGGCACCCCTAGTGAAGTGGTTTTTTATAGGCAACACATATCTGGTCTTGTTCAAATGCACACTAATAATCCTTGCCTTTTAATTGGTATATTTTAAATACTTACATTTTATGTGAACATTGATAAGGTTAGGTTTAATTATAAGCCCTTATTATATATGTGTATATGTTTCATTAATTCTTGTTCTTCTATTTCTCTCTCTCTCTCTCTCGTTTTTTAAAAGTGCTTTTTATGATTAATTTCATCTCTTTAGATTGTCTATTAATTATTCTCAAAGAAAAATTGACTGGATGGAATGAAATAGCATGGAAGATTTTACTCAAGATTACTATAATATAGAGCAAGACTATTACAAAGGAGAGATTGAATTCAAGTCCACCAAAACAAGTGGGAGCATTTTTAAGTGCTGAGGTGGCTAGGAAAAATACTGGAGGACTTTAGAGGGGCAGTTGCTCAATGAGATTAAGATACTTGTTTTGGTTAATGGGTAGTTAAGGATGTTAGGCTTCTTTGCAGCCTTCCACAGAAACGCTGCCATTCCACAGAAACTGGGAGATTGGGGGTACTATTTTTTGATGATTATATTTCAAAGGGATGGTTCACAGGTACTTGTAAGGATATTACTGGGGATAAAACTGGTGAGATACTGGGAAAATATTTACACTTTGAAAAGCCAAAAAAAAGAATTTACACGTGCAAGTTTTATAGAATAAATTCTCAAAGGAAAGGAAGGTCAGGGGCCTATAGTCAAAAAGAAACATATGTAAAATTTATTAACCTGTGGGGAACATTAAGACCATCTTGGTATATTATAGCTTCATTACTTCAGTGCTTGCTTTAGTATACATCTAAAATTTATCAGTCTCCATTTACATGATATTATACCACTTCAAGTACTGTATAAGTACTTTCGTAAGTTCAGAAACTTAAGTGGAAGCACTAAAGATACTGAAAAATACAAACTGAACTCCTGACAGAGGAAAATTATAATAGATATGATAATACTACACTCTAGGAGATTAATAACAGGTTGGAAACTGCAGGAAACAAATAAATAAAGGTTACCAAAGTAGAAAACAAAGCAAAATAAATTATCTATAAACTATCCAAATCTAAAAGAAATCAGAGATCTATACTACAAGAATGTTACAGAAAGTCTTTTACACTAAAGGAAAATGATACCATGACAAAATATATATTTGCATATTTTCATTAAGCCATTCCTATTTTTTGTATTATGGGTATGATATATTTTATTTTTATGAACATTGTAAACCCCATACTCCATTGTTATCATTTATGTTTAAGCATCCACTTATATTTTAATAAGATTTAGTTTATAAAAACATTGACTTTATGTACAAAATTAATATCTTCATTGCTCTATCTTCCTTTGTGTAAATCTATATTTTGTCATGGTATCATTTTCCTTTAGTGTAAAAGACTTTCTGTAACATTCTTGTAGTATAGATCTCTGATTTCTTTTAGATTTGGATAGTTTATAGATAATTTATTTTGCTTTGTTTTCTACTTTGGTAACCTTTATTTATTTGTTTCCTGCAGTTTCCAACCTGTTATTAATCTCCTAGAGTGTAGTATTATCATATCTATTATAATTTTCCTCTGTCAGGAGTTCAGTTTGTATTTTTCAGTATCTTTAGTGCTTCCACTTAAGTTTCTGAACTTACGAAATATAGACATAATAATAGTATTAATGCATTGGCCTTCTAATTCTAACATTTCCATCACTTTTGGGTCCGTTTTTGTTGATTGATTTTTCTCATCATTATGAATTCAATTTTTCTGCCTTTTTGTATGCCTGGTATTTTTTGTTTGGATGCCAGATATTATTAATACTTTCTGAGTTGTTGAATATTGTTTGTATTATTGCTGTTTTTGAGCTTTGCCTGATGTACTCATTTGGAACTAGTTTGGTCCTTTTACATATCACTTTTAGGATTATTTGATCAGATGATAGCTCAGTCCAAATAATCAACCTCACTACCATTGCTAAACTCTTCTGAATCCTTTATTTAAAGCCTTGTGAGTCATGAGGTTTCTTGTCTAAGAGAATGATGTCCTGTATGAGCCCTAGATATAGTTTCCTCTACTCCTGTCAGATGACTCTTTCCACTGTCTAAGGTTGTTTCTTCACAGCATGATTAACTGATTAATATTCAACTGCATACACAAGGAGGGCCATCTTCAGATCTCTGGAGTTTTCTCTCTGTGTACTTCTTTCCTCTCAGGGACTTTGTTTTTCTTACTTAAGATGTCTTAGTCTCTATATTCTCAGCTCCAGCTCCTAAAATTAACATGCCTACCAACTGGCTTTCCTCTCCCTTTACTGTTGGTCAGAAATGCTATCAACAGAGTAAGCTGATATAGTTTTAGGGCTTATTTGTTTACCATTTCTCAGTGTTGGTTATACTTAATTTCCTGATATTTGATGTTCAGTCAGATACCTACTATCTTGAAAAACCCATTTTTTAAAAATTTTGTTTGTTTTTCGATTTTTTCAAGTAGGAGATTAAATCCATTTTGGCCAGTGGTCGTTTCTTACATATATTTTTTTAAATTATTGAAAATGCGGTGAAATTTATTTACACTTAATTTTAAGTATATAATTTTCAGGCCGAGTGAGGAAGATCTACAAACACCTAGAAGACGCACTTTTGTTTTTAACATGATGGCCCCCAAAATATGAAAAATAAAATCTGTTTAACTAAAAAAATGCTTAAAGTTTTTATCTTACCATTAATTGAATTCTTTCAGAAAGTTTTCTGTCATTTACTAAATTTATATTCATATAAAATATATTTGTATTTTTATATATATTTTATACATATTCTCTCAGGAAAAATAGAAAGAGCATTCTGTCAGAAAGAAATCCCAGCATATTAGTTATATCTATTTATTTTGAATGACCCATGGCTTTAAAGTCTGTAGAGTATTGCATTTATAAGACAGACAGAATTTCATTTGAAACAAGTGATTTGGCAACAGATTCTTTCTGACTACAGGCACAAACCATCATTCCATCTGATGTCTAAGCAATAGTAGTACCAGTGATTTTTTTTTTTTGTACTTGGACTCAATTATCCAACTCCCTGGATGCATAAATCTATATGAATACATTTTAAATTAAAGTTATATTAGAATATCCATTTTGACTGTAAATCTCAATATTCCCTATAACATTAGGAGGCTGCCTTACCATTCAAAAAGTAAAGCACAATGATTTATATATTGAGACTGGTATGTATCACATAAAGGGACTTGATGTGAAGATTGGCTTGAATGTCCTATAACTTGTTTTATGAATGCTAATGAAAAAGTGACTTATCATGGAATTAATTATCTTCATGAAACAAAATTTCATAAATTATGTGTAAATTAAAACATAGTTTTAATTAAGCATACAATAAATTCAACTCATTAAAGCAGGGGCATTTTTATATGAGTGAAGCTGTTTCTAACCTGAAAATACTTGCTTCATTCCCCTCAAAATTCTAGCTTCCTTCATGAAAACAAAGGGATATGCCTAAGTGTGTATAAAGCACTACTGCTAAATGTAGAGAATAGAATCACAGTCTGAAAGAATGCTATTATTCATCTCAATCTACATCTTTTCAAAAAATTCAATCTCAGAAGTAAAAGATGCTTGAGATACTTTTTCCCAATTTCCCTAGAGGCTTCCTTTTGAAGGTTGGGTGAATAACAAAATGTTACCCTTTGTTTTGGGGAATTTTTTTTTTAAATATATCTATGTGTACCACAAGAGTCCATATATTCTACTTTGAAGCTATACTTTCTGCTGTTTCTTGCAACTTGTATCTTCTAGTCTAGCTTGTTTTTAACTCTTTTTAACTCACTTTTCCTTTTAGTTCTTTATCTGTGCAATTCCTTGGAGTCTTACAGTTAAAAAACATGACTTGACTACTGACTTTCAAAAGTCACAAATGAAATGAGCTTAGGAATAGTCAACTTGAGATATCCTAATGCTATATGTTAGCATTATATGCTTATATTCAACGTGAGATATCCTAATGCTAACTACAAAAAACTTTCCCAAAAGCTGCATTTGGGGCAGTCAATTACATAAACCTGCTAAAACATGGTAACATAATAAAATGATGGAAAATACTGACTTAAATATTAGAAAAAGACCCAACATTAATTTAGTGGGTTGTGGTTGCATTACTGATTTTGTTCCTTAAGAACATGACTGAAAGACAGTGAAATCCATTATTCTACAGTTTTGAAGTCCACTTATAAACCATATCATAGTAAAATTCTTAGAACATAAATAACCTGAGAAAATGTGTTTTAATTTAATATCAAAAGTAAGAAAAAAGTAGAGTTCAGCTGTAAACTTGGGGCTTTAAATTTGTAGGCCAATTTACAAACTAAAACTACTACAGAATATTCTGTTATTAACAGTAGGGGATGCTGGGGTGTCTAATTCAGTTAAACATCTGACTCTTGGTTTTGGCTCTGGTTATGATCTCAGGGTCTTGAGACTGAGCCCCATACCAGCTCCATGTTCAGCATGGGTCTACTCGAGTTTCTCTCCCTTTCCCTCTTCCTCCCCTTTACCTGCTCTCGCTCTTTCTCTCAAATAAATAAAATCTAAAAAAAAAAAAAAAAAAAAAAGTTAGGAAATGTTAAAGGATTACCTATAAAGTGTTTAATGTGTTAGTTAACAGCCAGAGTTATCTCCTGTACTTTATGGTATTGACATCTTAGTGGATCATCGAATGTATAGATATAAATAACTATGTGTTTAGCATTATAATGCTAAAATTATGTAGTATGTATGCTTAGCATTATTATCATGCTAAACTTAAGTTTTTCAAACATTATTTAGCACTTTAAAAAATAGCAATGCCGGTCATAGATGTACTATCTAATGAAGTCTTCTTGTGGGATATAGCATATGAATTCATCAAGGCATTAAAAAATACTAAAATAAAACAAAACAAAAAACTCAAAATCAAAAATAACAACAACAAAACACTTTGAGCAAAATACAGTGGTTGTAAGTTCAGGGGGAAACCAGAGCGTTCTGAAATGACTAAATCCATGTGTGTAATGTTGGGGACATCTAGAAATTAAAATACATGTCTTCTTTAAAACTTTGCTTCCAGCCACCTCTATGTGGATCCTGCATACTCAACTGGTGGGACCAAAGATGAATAAAATGCTGTAACGTTTTTCTTCAATATTTTGCTATCTAAGAACTTAAGGCAGTTTGTTATATTTGAGTTTCTGCATGCCTTTCCTGAAAGGGGATGTCTATATTCAAGCACATAGACTCTGCAAAAAGACACCATGGTGCATATAGCCTTGAAAATTGCTTGGGGTCGAGAGGCGGGTATCCTTTGATTTAGATTCCGATTCCTCCACTCATAAATTCTGTCATGTGAGATAAATATTTGACATCAACAAATGCTGGATTTCTCATCTATGAAATAAGAAATATTTATAGGAATTAAGACGCAATCTGTATAAATATAGAGTGTTTGAAAATATCTCATATCGTGCTTGATGGATACGTACTTGTCATCTGTACATTTTATTCCCCCTTTATGCTACTCAATAAAATACTACACAAAGATCTTTAAATACATCTACAACTAATTTAGATCCAACTGTGGTATTTTATTCATTCCCTAGTTATATCCAAACATCATAAATCAAGATGTTCTTACCCACTATTCATGACCTCCATTCTGAAGGTCAAACTTTGCATCTTGATAAGTATGAATACACACACGCCACACATACACACATTATTGGCTATCATATGACACAGCCCACTATCAAATCTCTATAACACAACAATTTGGCTTTTGTTCTACTGTAACGTACACTTTTTTTTTTTTCCTTCAGTAAAGATATTAAAACCTGCCTGGTTACTTAGTGGATATTAGTAACTTCCAGACAGGCAAAAAGTCATAAAAATTCTATTAAAAAATTTACTGACAAATAGCAGCATGCTGCAAGAGAGTCTTCCCATATAGTACATTCAGTTGGGAAAACTGTCTTGTCACCCTTTTACCCACACTTTAGAAACTCTGAATATTTTGAATTGCTTACTTAAAGATGCTCTAACATGAACACATTTTAGTAATTATGGAATCGTTGGCCTGGTTAACCCACTAACAGATAACCATTATAAACTCTGAAATATTACATAAAAACAACTGTTTGAAGGTTAAAGAATGATTTAAAGACTAATCCCCCACAATGCAGAAATTGAAGGGAAGTGGACACTAGAAGAAGTGAAACTATTGAGATTTGCCTTTATAAGTATTTTTGCCTGAGAGAAATACAGTCCTGACGATAATATGAGCAGAGAAGGTGCTCCAAAATGTGTATATATACTCTGCATAGATTTTTGATAAATCCTTGACCATTGAACTGCATCTACATGGAGGAAACTTCAAATTTCCCAGACAAAAAAAAAAAAAAAAAAAAAAAAAAAAAAAAAAAAAAAAAAAAAAAAGAAAGAAAGAAAGAAAGAAAGGAAGAAAGAAAAGAAACAGCCGGAAGTCTTAAGAAAAGAAAAGAAAAGAAAAGAAAAAAAGTTGAGATTTCATTCATGGCCCCCTAAAAAAAGAAAAAGAGCTGGGGCATCTGGGTGACTCAGTGGGTTAAGTTTCTGCCTTTGGCTCAGGTCATGATCCCAGGGTCCTGGGATCAAGCCCTGCACTGGGCTTTCTGCTCAGCAGGGAGCCTGCTTCCCCTCTCTCTCTGGTTACCACTCTGCCTACTTGTGATCTCTCTCTGTGAAATAAATAAATAAAATCTTTAAAAAAAAAGAAAAGAAAAAGAGTTGAGATTTCATTCATAGCCCACCATAGTAGAGGTAGAGTTTTCATATATGAATTGAATAGAGTTTCTACCCTCTAGTACACAAAATCAACACTACTGAAAGGAAAGTAACAGAATGCAGTTCTCTACTATCACTATCCACAATGGTAAACTTCTTAAATAATCTACAGGAGATGATGGAAATAATGAGTGAAGAAAAGTCTGATTTGTGAATGGAAATGGAAACTATAGGAAGAGGGATGAAATAATTAATCTACATAATAAAACACAATAAATGAAATGAAAAATTGCCTTCATCAGTTTACTAGTAGATCATAGATGATAGAAGAAACATCAATATACTTGAACAGAAAATAATGAAATTATCTAATCAGCAGAACAGAAAGACAAAGAGGAGTAGACGGACAATAGAAAGACTAAGACAAAGAGAGACTTTTTTGTTGTTGCTGTTGTTAATGAGACCAGTTGGGTCAATGGGACAAAATGAAGAAGTCTAATGAATTTTTATTTGGTTATTCTAGAAGGAGAAGATAGAGAAAGTGTGGCATGAAATGATTAGAAAAAATAAGTTTGCACATTTCTTAAATTTGGTGAAAAGCAGTCACTATTAAATCAAGAATATGCATGAATCCTAAGCAATATAAATATAAAGGAAGCCACATATAGTCAGCTAAATTCAAAGATAGAGGAAAGTTTTAAAAACAACTAGAGGAAAAATATGTAATTAGCATATATAAGAAAAGTGATATAAATATAAGCTTACCTCTTTTCAAAAAAACAATGGATACCAAGAGACAGTAGACATTATATTTAAGTCTTGGTGGTGGTAGTGGTAGGGGTTTGTCAATGTAGAATTCTGTAGCCAGTAAAAATACTTTCAATAAAGATGGAAAACTAACAAAATTAAGGGATTAATTGACAAAATCACAAACATAGTGGAAGATTTTTGAGAAGCCACCCAGACAGAACCACTAGAGAAAAATTTTAAAAAATAATAGAGAAAGATGTAGAGATCTTATCAATACCATCAAATGCCAAACTGCAAAATACACATTCTAAGGTCAGAAAATATTAACCAATGTAAAACAAATACTGAGCGATATAATAAATCTACAAACCTTCTAAATATTTCAAACTTAGAAAGTATGCTTTCTGACAAAATTTAATTACAGCACAGATGATTAACAATAAGATGACTCCAAGAACTTCCCCAAATAATTAGAAAATTAAAAGCAAACAAACTGACGAAAACCAAACTTCTACCTTAAGGAAAGTTCATGAGCCATTGAAAACAATGTGTATTCTCTTGTTAAGTAGAATGACAGGTCAATTTGCTATTTAAGGAAATTGGTCAAACTGCTCTTTAAGTCTTGTATATCCTTACTGATTATCTATTAATTCCACCAATAAACCTTTATCTACTAATAATTAAAGGAGCTTTGATACCCCTAGCTATAATTGTTTCTCCTTTCAGTTCAGTTTTTGCTTCATGTTTTTAAAGCTCTATGATCATATGCATAGTCATTTAGAACTAACCCCCTGCCTCCCTCCCTTCTTTCCTTCCCTTTCCACCCTTCTCTTCCCTTCTCTCCCTTCTCCTCCCTTCTCCAATCTCCTCCTCCCTTCTTCTTCCCTTTTTCTTTTTTCTTTCTCCTTCCTTCCTTCCTTCCTTCCTTTCTTTTTTCTTCTTTCCTTCTCTTTCTCTCTCTCTCTTTCTTTTTTTTTCTCCCTTCTTCCGCCCGCTTGATGAATTGAATGCTTTATAATTATAAAATTACCTTCTTCTTGGTTATATTCCTTTTCTGAAGTTCACATTTTCTGATATTAATACAGTTTCTTAGGTTTATTTTGATTAGTGTTTCTATGGTTTACCTCTAAATTTATTTTTACTATTAATCAGTCCAGTTTACAGAGGGATAATTTATGTACAGTTACATTTGTTTGTTTTAGCTGTACAGCCATAAGTTTTGACAAATATAAGGACCCCTGCAACTGCTACACAATCAAGGCATAGTACATTTCCACCCCTCCCCAAACATCCCCCATTCTATACTGAAATCAATTCCCTTTCCATGCCCTAATTTCTATTGTTCTTTGGTAGTATTTATGTCTTCTAGAATGTTATATAAGTTGTATGATGCAGGATTCATTTTTGTCTTTCCTGGGTTCCTTCATTTAACATTATATTTTTTAGTTTAATCCTTATAATCGTAGTAACTCTTGTTTAATGTTCAGTAGTGTGGCTTTATCAGAATTTGTTTACCATGGATTAGTTGATGGATTTGGGTTGTTCACTGCTTTTGGATATTATGAATAAAACTGCTATAAACATTTTTGTACATCTCTTTCTATGGACTTAATTTCATTTCTCTTGAGTAAAGACCTACAAGTTACTGTGTTTCATATGGTAATCAGTAGTACAATATTATGAGACTGTCAGTTGTTTCCAAAGTACTTATACTTTGCATTTCTTCTAGCGATTGCTGAGTGTTTCATTACTTTCTATATTTACCAGAACTTGGTGTAGTCAGTTAGTGTTTTGTTTTGTTTTGTTTTGTTTCTTCCTCCCATTAAAAAGAAAAATACCAATGGTGAAAGTTGTGTACTATAAT
This sequence comes from Mustela lutreola, assembly GCF_030435805.1. Classification (NCBI taxonomy): domain Eukaryota; kingdom Metazoa; phylum Chordata; class Mammalia; order Carnivora; family Mustelidae; genus Mustela; species Mustela lutreola. The sequence goes on from NC_081300.1 coordinate 41,854,229, forward strand.
ACCATAACATTTTGCTGATAATTATTAGTATTGAGCATTTTATGTTTAGTTGCCTAACATTTATTTAAAACTTTTCCCTATTAAAGGTAAAAACAAAGTATTTTTATTATTGAATTATTTTATTATTGAATTTTTATTTTATTGAATTTTAAATGAGATTTATATATTCTAGGTATATTCCATTATCAGATATATATTTTAAAAATATTGCTTCCAATCATTTTTTTTTAAATAATGTCTTTTAAAGTATAAAGAGGGCACCTGGGTGGCTCAGTTGGTTAAGAGTCTGCCTTCAAATCAAATCATGATCTCAGGTCCTAGGATCAAGCCCTGCAGTGGGCTCCCTGCCCAGAGGGGAGTTGGCTTTTCTCTGCGCCTATTCCCTTTGCATGTATGCTCTCTCTCTCTCTCTAATGAATAAATAAAATCTGAAAAAAAAGTATAAAGTTTTTTATTTTTGATGAAGACAAACTTATCTTTTTTTTCTTTGATTTTTTTATGTTCTTGGTGTTATGTATAAGGAATCTGCCTAACCTAAAAGGAAATGATATATATTTTTTTGATATTTACTTCCCAATGTTTATTATTTTAGGCTTTACATTTAGATTTATGTACCATGCCAACCTATTTTTTGTTTTGTTTTGAACCCATTTAAAAAAAAAATATGATATAAGGTAAGGATTAAAGCTCATTTTGTTTTCAGGTATGGTTTTCTGATGGTGCAGCACCATTTGCTAAAAAAATTTAATTACCTTGGAAACTTTCTTGAAATTTTTCTTGAAAATCTTTAATCTGTTAAAGAAAAATGTACAAGAATGTTTATAGTAGTTTTATGTATAATTTCCAAAGCAGTAAATAACTTGATTATAATGTATTAACAATTAATGTATTTCCAGATACTTACTAACATTTTGTTAACAAAGTTTGCATCTAAGTTTATATTAAAAAAAATTTATAGCTCATTATTTTTCTGTCTCTCCTTTTCTTTCCTATTTTATTTTATTTTGTTCCTATAGACCATGGTCTGATCAATCAGGCCATTTGTTTCATATATTTTTTAAAATTTTATTTGACAGACAGAGATTACAAGTAAGCAGAGAGGCAGGCAGAGAGAGAGGGGGAAGCAGGCTCCCTGCTGAGCAGAAAGCCTGTTGCGGGGCTCGATCGCAGAACCTGGGATCATGACCTAAACCAAAGGTAAAGGTTTAACCCACTGAGCCAGCCAGGTGCCCCTGTTTCATATTTTAAGGGTTAGAGTAGACTTTGTCATTCTGACAGTGGTGTTAGTGCAACTTTAAGCCTATTGCCAGCATTCATCTTCTCTTTTTTCCAACAGTGGGATGGGAGTGGTGCAGGAAAATATATCTTAGTCTAAAGAATAGTAAGGAAACCCTAGTGACATTTCAATAAAGACCAATATCAAGTCAGTGTCACCCAGTATCTCTGTTACTGGATGACGTTGTTTTGTAGGGCCATGAATGTTGTCCCTTCTACTTCTTTTCCTCTTCATCCCAGTATTGTTAACAGACACTTCTCCTTTGATTTTGCATTTTTTTTCTTCCCCAGAATATATTCATTTTAACTACCACCTCTTTGAAGTTCATGTGGTTTTAAGTCTTTTCCCTGTATGCCTTGATCTCTTCATAAGACACTATGTTAGTATCTTCATTTTTTCCAGTGTTTTTGAATCAACCTAAGTCAATTACTAGCTTTTCCTTTCTACCTTTCTTCAGTGTGGTGGGGATGGACAAGAAGGTGAGAAAGTGTATGGTAGACTTTCCTTTTCTTTCTTTCCCTCTCTCTCTCTGTTTTAACTTACATTTAATATTTTTCAGCAACACCAAAGGTATGGTGTTGTGTACTTTTACTTTTCCCCCATTTTTTGCATTTGGAAGATATTTTTGGAGGTGGAGCTTAGATAGTTGCCTATTCATCCCTCTCTTCCCACCAACTCTTGGCAACCATTGACTTTTTTTTTTTAAAGATTTTATTAATTTATTTGAGAGAGAGAGAAAGAGAGACAGAGTGTGAGAGGAGAGAGATTGGCGGGAGAAGCAGACTCCCTGCTGAGCAGGGAGCCTGATGTGAGACTTGATTCTGGGACTCCAGGATCATGACCTGAGTCATGGCCTGAGCCACCCAGGCGCCCCAACCATTGACCTTTTTACTGTTTCTGTATATATTTTTTTTAAAGATTTTATTTATTTATTTGACAGAGAGAAATCACAAGTAGATGGAGAGGCAGGCAGAGAGAGAGGGAAGCAGGCTCCCCGCTGAGCAGAGAGCCTGATGTGGGACTCAATCCCAGGACCCTGGGATCATGACCTGAGCCGAAGGCAGTGGCTTAACCCACTGAGCCACCCAGGCGCCCCTCTGTATTTTTTTTTTTAAATATTTTATTTATTTATTTGACAAACAGAGATAACAAGTAGGCAGAGAGGCAGGCAGGGAGAAAGGGGGAAGCAGGCTCCCTGCTGATCAGAGAGCCTGATGCAGGGATCAATCCCAGGACCCTGGGATCATGACCTGAGCCGAAGGCAGAGGCTTTAACCCACTGAGCCACCTAGGCACCCAGTCTCTGTATTTTTGCCTTTTGTAGAATGTTACAGAGTTCAGTCATACAGTGTCTTAGTCTGTTTGGGATGCTATAACAAAATACTGCAGCCTGGGAGGCTTATAAATAACAGAAATTTATTTTTTATACTTCTAGAGGCTGCAAAGTCCAAGATCATGGTGCTGGCAGATGCAGTGAGGCAGATGGTGAGAAGCCATTTCCTGGTTCATAGAACCAGGTGTCTTCACATGATTGAAGGTGCTAGAGTTCTCTCTGGAATCTCTTTATTAAGGCACTGTCTCATTCATGAGGGCTCCACACTTGTGACTTAAGCACTCCCAAAGGCCCCATCTCCTAATATCATTACTTTGGGGAATTAGAATTTCAGCATGAATCAGGGGCAGGAGAGGTATAAAAATTCACATCATAGCATACACTATGTGATCTTTCCATATTGGATTATTTCAGTTAATAATATGCATTTAAATTTCTCCATGTATTTTTAAAGTTTTTTTTTTTTTTTTTTTTTTTTTTAAAGTAATCTTTACACCCAGTGAGAGGCTTGAACTCACAACCCTGAAACAGAGTCATATGCTCCACTGACTGAGCCAGCCAGGTATCCCTTATGATTTTTAGAGTAGTGATTTGGGTACATGTCATTATACATTTGTCCAAACTCATAGATCTGTAGTGAATGTGGACTATGGACTTTGAGTAATTATGAATGTTATTATAGGTTTATCAATAGTAGCAACTGTACCACTGTGGTGGGGGATGTTGATTATGGGGGTGGGTGGCTATGTATGTGTGGTGTCAGAGGGTATGTGGAAAATTTATGTATCTTTTGCTCAATGCTGTGAATCTGAAACTGCTCTAAAAATAAAGTCTATTAAAAATGTAATGCATTTCAGATAAGTTCTGTGAAGAATAATATAGGTGAAGTTATGGAGAATAATATAGGTGAGATTATGAATAGTTACAGGGCACTATTTGGTTATCAGAGTTAGAGGGTATTATTGATTATCAAAGAAGAACTTTCTGATGAGATGACATTTGAGCAGAGTTTGATGTTATCATGAGAGTGAACAAATGGATATTTCAAGGAATACTGATCCAAGGGAACAACAATTGCAAGGGCCTGAATTTGGAGTATGCTATTATTTTAATGTACCCACCCCCAATTCTGCTTGGTAAATATTATTGACTATATGAACTGTAGGTCATTACATCCTTGCATGTACAAATTGATAAATTCATAACTTATAACACTTACAAATAAAGTTATGCCCAAGAATTGTTATATGTAAAGTTAGGCTATAATTTCAAAAGAAGCTATAGACATTAGCAGTAACGGGATTCTGTGCACAACTGCTAAAGTAAATCATAATAAATCATTTTTATAAAACATTTTCTTAGTTTCTTAAATAAGCATAACAACAGTGAAAAACCGCCTTGCTTTGAAACTACACTTCCTATTTTTTTAAAACCATTTTCATACAATTTTTTTCTCTTCCTGCCAATTCTTCCATGATTTAGGGGGAAGGGGAGTAGTCCTTGTTTCACTACAAATGGCCATTGTATTCTCCATTTTACAGACCCGTATTAACTACCCTTATCACAAATTTCTGAATCTTAATGAAATGCTTTGGGTTCTTTATATAAGCAAAGTATTGTATATTTTCTTTATAATCACAGTACTACTATATAACAGGTGTTATTTTACCGTTGATAAAACAATAAAATCAGAATATTTAAGACTAGGGTGACACAGTTATATCTGTATAAATGACTTTAATCTCTAGTAATTATGACTATGTCATAGACAAAGATTTATATTGATTTATAATATTATAGTCATTGGAAAAGAAAATACATTTATTAATTATACTTAATGAAAACTTAAGTATGCATAATTATTGCTATTGATATCACTACAAGTATGACTGTATAACAATTGAAAGTTTCAGATACAATAGTATTTTCTCATATAACACCTTATTTGAATGGAAACAATTGCAATAAGATAGGTACAACAAGCATTAAAATGCCAGTTTTACAAAGTAAATGCTCAGAAATGTGACTGAGAAAAGTCCTACAGCAATTAAATGGTACTCAGTAATTTGAAAATAAGTTTTCTATTAAGCTTGCAAGTCACATGCCCAAAAACATATATATCATGGAAGACATGTTATTGTTATCATTCAAATTAAAATATAACTTTCCTCTTTTAAAAACAGATATTTTAAATAATTTCACGTCATATCCTTTGATCATAATTTTGGAACTTAATTTAGGAATCTTAAAATGAGAGAAAGTTAATAAAGTGTCTATAACAATGAATTATCCTAAACATAGCCCAATTTATTATAGATGCAGGGGACTTTGGCATTCATTATTTGCTATGGCTGACATAAAATTTGGATGAACCTATTCTCATATTACTAGAGTTTATTTTTACTTTCATAAAAAGTAATTATAACTATACAGTGTAATTCATTACCTTATTAAAAATTAAGGATTTTGTTGTTTATTATGAATAAGCCGATATGCAAATCTGGTATGGTATGTTACTAAGCCCAGTTTTATTTTTTATTTATTTTTTAAAGATTTTTTATATATTTATTTGAGAGACAGAGGGGCAGAGGGAGAGGGAGAAACAGACTCCCTGCTGAGCAGGGAGACTGATGCAGGGCTTGATCCCAGAACCTGAGGAGCATGACCTGAGTCAAAGTCATATGCTTAACGGGCTGAGCCACCCAGGCGCCCCAAGCCCAGCTTTAATATGAATGCAGTATTTTGAATTTTTGACACCCACAGCTACTGAATGAAAAAACATCTAAAGTGATGTCGAAAGCATGTCTCATGGAGAGAATAACTAAAAAATCAGTTATTAAAGAAGTAAACATGACTGAGGTATAATATAATATACAATGGAATTTTGAATTCTTAAAGTATTATTGAGTTCCCACCCACTGGAATATTTGGTTATAGATACATTTCAAATTGCATTCCTGTTTATGAAGATGATTTTCCTGACTAAAATCTATTTACTCAACAGTGCAAAATGAATAAAATATTGCATTACAATATTGCTGCATTTATTCTACCAGTATTAATTTTGAAATTCTGAGGAACTCCAAGGAGATAAAAGAAATGATGCATTCGTTAACTTTTAGGAACTCTCCATTTCAGATTTTCTAGGTATTTTCTAAATTTTAGCACAAAATGACAATCTTTTTATCTTTATATATTTCTCTTTACAGAAAAAAAGCATGTAAATTTTGCGATACTAAGGAATTATTTATGAATTCTAAGGGATGAATAAACAATGAATTGCCTATTTTATAGCAAGTGGGTAGTTCAGTAATTATGAAGGTTCAGTAATTTCTGTCTACCTTGAACGGTGTAGAGGTTGAGTCAGTGGTTAGTTAATAGAGGAACATACATCAACAGGAAGCTTTCTTTGCCTGCCATCTCTACACAATTCTCTGAATCAGTTATTCATTCCCCACTGCCTTTTCTCTTGTATTTTCTCATCAGAATCTTAACACTTGACATGTTATTAGACATTGTCATGACAATGTTATGTTAGAGATGGTGAAGAGAAACTATTTTAAAGAATGTGGCTGTGATGCAACCTTTCTTGTTCTCCTTTATATGTTTCTGTTGTGTGCCTAAGGTACACACAGTAAAAAGCTGCATAGGCTATATCCCAAGCAATATGAGCCCTTTGTGAATTTTAACATAACTCACCAGAGAATCACACTGGGATATAGGAAAATACTTTTCAAAGCAATAAAATATTAGCATTTACTGGACTTAAAAGCACAGAAAGGAGTCAAAAGCTTCTATAATGACTAATGCAAGAAAATATTCAAATGAGACTCACTATATTTCAATCACTATGCTTGGGGATTTTACAGTTATCTGATTAATTATTTCAATAATCACTAAAGTAATTATTTTGGTCACATTTTAAATATAAGGAAACTGAACTTGAGAAGTTTTCCCAGCTTGCAAAGCTAACATATAGCATAGTGTAGTTTGCAACATGTTTTACTTTCATTCCATATTCACTGTTCTTTTCACACATCATCATTGCCAAATCGTTCTAATTGTAAAATGAATATGTGAAGACTCTATGCAAAAGGATTCACACTTTTCTATGCTGTTGTAGTAAAGTTTTGTTTTCTGTTTTTTTTGTGTGTGCTTTTTTAGGATTTTTTCTAGGAAATGAGAATCAACACCAAAGGTAATCAGAATGTTATTTAGGTCATTATAGTGTGATAAAGATAAATGTTTAAATCGTATGTTTTTATCCCTTGTATTCAAAAACCTCAAGGAATCTCAAGTAGGAAGAAAATAAAATAATTACCAAAATGTGTTTGGAGAAATAGTGTCCTTTGAAAAAAGTTATGATATGTATGGGATAGTAAAATTTAAATTATGGCTAATTTAATGTTTGACTTACTTTGTTCAATTTTCCATAGAGAAATAATCATTGTCTAAATTGTAAAATATAGAGGACATGAAAAAAATGCTACCACAATTATAATCACCTTTTTTTTTTTTTTAAACCTTAATGAAAAACCCAAATATCACTGAGAAAAAAAGAGTCAAACATGGCAGGCATTTTGAATATTAACATTCATGACATTAATAGTAGGGAGAAAAGAATTATGGAGGAGTGCCTGGGAATCTTAGTCAGTTAAGCATCTGAGTTTTGATTTTGGCTCAGGTCATGATCTCAGGGTGCTGAGATCCAGCCCTATATAGGCTTCCTGCTCAGCAGGGAGTATGGTTGGGGTTCTCTCTCTTCCTCTCTCTCTGCCCCTTTTGCCACTGGCTCATGCATGAACACCCTCTTGCTCTCTCTCTTTCTCAAATAAATAAATAGAATATATATATTTTTAAAGATTTTATTTATTTATTTGACAGAGACCACAAGTAGGGAGAGCAGCAGGCAGAGAGGGGGTGGGGAAGCAGGCTCCCTGCAGAGCAGAAAGCCTGACATGGGGCTCTATCCCAGGACCCTGAGATTATGACCTGAGCAGAAGGCAGAGGTTCAACTCACTGAGCCACCCAGGGGACCCAATAAATAAATTTAAAAAAAAAAAAGAATCCTTAATATGAGACCATTAGGATTCCACAGTTTTATGTCTTCAAATATTAAATTATTATAAGTAAGCTGAAGAATAGTCTCTGGAAGAAATGGCCATTATGATAATTCTGATACTCAACGAGATAATTGTAATTTATATGATAACCTATAAAAATGCAAACTGTGAAAATTCAAATTGTAAAAGTACAGAAAAATCCATACATATGTTTATAAGAATTTTACCTTAAAAATTAAAAAGCACACATAAAAATTCATATACACATAAGCATTAGGCCTACATTTGCTCATTAATTTAATGTAAATACAGACAAACAAAAAACATTCAGGATGACAATGATTAAATATATTTTGAATAGTCAGAAAGAGCTAAGCCTATTTTGAGATTCATTTATCAGTGATATCTGTCCCTCAGGTTAATAAATAATCCTTTGCTCTGGCAGTGAGAAGAATCTGTTAATCCTAACAAAAACAGAGGTTGAATAAAAGTTATAAATAGTCAGTTTAAATAACAGATGTAATTGCAGAAGGACCTAAGAAGATTTAGTTCTTAAAATTGGGGAAGATGCTTTAGTTTACAAAAATAGTGCCCAAACTGATGTTGGGTGTGGAGGCCAAGAAAAACAAGGCTGTTAGACCTCAAGTCTAGCCCTGACATAAGTGCAGCCATCTTGATGTTCCAGATTATCACAAAGTATTTCTTGGGTTCTGACCTACTCAGGTTAGCACTTTAAACAGTCCCTCTCTCCTTTAATGACTGATTTAAACTCCTGGACTGGAAAAATGTTTTTTTTGTCAAATAGCAAAAAATTTATTTGAGTTTCATTTTCTTTTTGTTACACTAATTATGTTTTGCTATTTTCTCCCTTGTCTCCTCACCTGACTTGAACTCCTTCGCTGTCATAACTTCCACAGATGATCCTTTCCACTTGGGAAGATCATTGGAGCAGCCTCCCCTGGACTCAGCTGCCTTTGTCTTTCCTAACTCCCCTACACATTCCCCAACTGACCAGTGTTGACCCAAGTAGGTAGGGACAACTCTACACCCCTGTTCAGCAGGAAAAAGTTACAGAAGATGAAACCTTCCACCTTCAATAACCTTAAAGATTTAAGGGTCAAAATTGTTCAGGGGGAAATGTGGAGGCTGAGAAAATTAAGGCCATCCCACCTCAGGTTTAGCTGGTGTGGGAAACAGAGGCAGAAGAAAATCATTAAAATTTCTTACCTACTGACAAGCCTTTGAAACAGACAGAGTGGTTCTCCCCTGGGGACTTAACTGCCCTCACCTTGAGGTTTTGCTAAGGACAATCCTAGCCTGACCGAACCCCTACCCCGACAGGTCCGACCAGGATCCTGTAAGTCCACTTTATCTCTAGGTGTCGAGAGTCATTCCCAAGCATATGGCCCACTGATATACATCTAAAGGGTTTCACGAGAAGATTTTTACTTCTGGTAATAAATGATCTTTCTCCCAACAATAGGTAGCCCCTCAAGGTCCTGGAGACCTTGCTTCTGAAAATCTTGGAGACTTACATCATCCATAATCCTCCTTGTTCTCATCCCCCGCTGAGCCCACCCCTACTCTGCCTTTAAAAACTCTGACTGTAATCTGGTTCGGGGTCCAAGTCCCTACTCTGCTGCATCGGGTATACTTGGGCCCAAGCTTAAGCATGTCACCTCGGGGTCTAAGTCCCTACTCCACTGTGCCGGGTATACTTGGGCCCAAGCTTAAGTTTGTCAAATAAACCCTCATGTGATTGCATCGGTGCTTGGCTCCTTAGTGGTCTCTTGGAAGCGAAAACTCAGGCATAACATTGGTAAGTTCAAGATTACATTTTCCAGAAGAAAGAATAAAATCTTTTTGATAATTCAGGATAATTATTTCTTTGTTTACCATTATAAAATCTTTTCAGTTTGTTTTGTTTTTCATTAATACAAATGTGTATGGGAAGAGTGACACCTTGGAAAGAAGCAAATCTATCAGATATTTAACATTTTTGTACATTATATATATAAAATTTTCTGCTTGAGAGCACAAATCATCAAATTTTGAGGATGTATTTTATATTCAAAGTATTATGCCAGAATATAAAATTATTATGGGAGTTAATAATGTCATAAGAATTGTAAACAAAAATATTGAGCAGAAAATAAGAAGGTAGCAAACAGAACATGATAAGTAATCAATTAAGACTATATTTTATGTTTTGAATTGGCTTTGTTTTTCCCTGTTATTTAAAAGCTAAATCTGACTTAGATTCACTGGAAGCAGAGGACAGGGGAAGCAGCCTATCTTGGTCCCAATCCTAGGTCCCAACTCTTTCACTATCTATTTAATTTAGGATACTTACTTTAGCTTACAATGCCTCTGATTTCTTATCCCTACAATGTGATGCTAATGAAACCTAAGGGGACTGGGTGGTGCCCTGAGGTAATCAAAGTAATCTCGGTTTTCGCTCAGGTCTTGATCTCAGAGTTGTGAAATCTAGCTGTGCATTGAACTCCCCACTTAGCACAGAATCTACTTATCAACCTCTTCTCCTACTCCTCCTCCTGCTCTTTCTCTCTTTCTCTCTCTCAAGTGAAATAAAATCTTAAAAAACAAACAAACAAAAACAAACCTAACTGGGAGGACTTTTATGTGAAGTAAACTTTGAAATAACTTAGAATAGTGTCTTCTGTATAATAATCACTCAATGAATGTAACTGTAACTTATTATTACCATTGTTCTTGTTGGAAGGAGCAGTAACAGTAGCAATAGTAGTAGTAGTAGTAGTAGTAGTAGTAATTGGCAGTAGTAAAGAACAAGAGAAGAGACTTATTAAAGATTTTCTCAAGGGCAGGGAAATGTATCAGAGTAAAATTAGGAGGGTAACACGTGAGCAGACAACCGAAAAAGGTAGGCTCTTAATTTTCTGTGGCTGTGGTAACAAATTATTGCACACTTATTTTATTACTTTATTATTATTGCTTATTTTATTGTCATAGAACAATACAAATTTATCCTATTACAGTTCTGGAGACGAGAAATCTGAAATCAGTTTCATGGGGCTCCAGTCAAGATGTTACCAGGGTTTGTCCTCCTGAGGCTCAAGGGGAGATTCTGTTCCTTTGCCTCTTTCAGCTTCTGGAGGCTACTGACATTTCTTGGCTTATGAATGTTCCAATCTCTTTGTCTGTCATCTATTACCTTCTCTTCTGTAGTCAGATCTCCCTTACTGTATAAGGATATATGTCATTATATTTAAATCCACTTGGATAATCCAAGATCTTCCCACATCAAGATTCCTAATTTGATCTGATATGTAAGGGAAGTTCCTGTTGCTCTATAAAGTAACATTTCAGGTTTCAGGATCAGGATGTGGGTATCTTTGGGTTATTATTATTATTTTATTCTCTTTTTAAGTACTCTGACTTCTCCAAAAGATTATTGTTGTTTTGTTATCATTATTATTATCTACAATTTCAATAAACAGTCAAGTTGAATCACGGATTTTTTGGTCATTTTTCTGAGAAAAACTATTTACTTTTAAATTAATGTTAACTCTTTTGAAAAAAAATAAGTAGCAGAGAGTTGGGATGTTTCATAGCAGCATAAAAAGTAATGGGATGCTTTATAACACATCTTTTACTTGTTAATATTTCTACTTCTAAAATCATAAAATTATAATAAAATGTCACATGTATGTATCTGCAATCAAATAGAGTAATAATTCAGTTTTCATTGCCTGACATCAGGTAGTATACTAGATTTAGGAGTGGTTGGTTAAGAAACTAAACAGAGTCACACTTATTTCTAATATGCTGAGTATGAATTAAACATGACAATTTTTGCCAGATTTCCACAAGAAACCAAACACTTACTCTGTTTTTTCCTGGGCCAACTGGCCATACTTCTTTTGAAATCTGGTTAAAAGCATGGATTGTGCCCTACTTAGTGATCCATCCAGAAAACAATGACAGCAACCTGAATTCCAAATACCAGAGACTGAAATCTTCAGCATTACTTCAAAGAGAACCTTAGTCTTTGAACCTTTATGTTGTTGTATTGTACAGGGCATTCTCTGTACTAATTTGTTGTGTTATAAAACACTTAGCCAAATAGTTTACATTTGATTTTTTTTTTCTATTCTAAACTTCTCTGCCCCATTCCCCCCCCCCCCTTCAAAATCCATTTCTTTAAAAAGAAATAATAATCTATTGGGAAAGTGAAGAACAATAAAAATAAACCAATAAAGTGAAAAATAATGGTCAGAGCCAGTGTTTATTCCCAGGGCTGGATTTTTACATATTTTATCTCATTTAAGCCCTCCAACCACCTAACATAGACCTTGAGTCTCTTGTTGTAGATGGAGACACTACAACTCAGACTGGTGAAATTTCTAACTAGCAGAGGTGGCATATGAGCTCCAGTGTCTGGCTACAATGGGTGGGTGTCCCACAGTGTTTTTGTTTTCTAGCATCGAATCCCTGTATTATTACCTTTATTATTACAAATTTTGTTCTAGGTCACCATGATCAGGAGCCTTGTTCAGAATTTAAAACCAATGCCAATTTTCAACTGATGACCATTCGGATACTAAACTAGTGTAGGAAGAAGATCTGCCAAAAAAAAAAAATTTTTTTTTAGATCTGAATTCATTCTCCTCAAGGAATTTTCTTCTATAGGTGTCAAAACTGCTTTAATTATTTTTGAGGTTTTATTTATTTATTTGAGAGAGAAAGACAGAGAGAACACAAGTCAGGGGGCAAAGAGAGAGGGAGGGAGTTAAGCAGATTTCCTGGTGAGTGGGAAACCTGATGCAGAACTTGATCCCAGGACCCTGAGATGATGAGCTGAGCTGAAATCAGATGCTTAACCAACTGAGCAACACAGGTACCCAGAAACTCCTTGTATTTTTTACAATAAATTCTCCAAAAGGCCATGTTAACAGACTTTAAGAGTTTATATAATTAATAATCAGAAAATCGCATATTTTATTGTATTTTCCATCTTCTCTGATCCTCTTAAATTCTTGCTTCTCATTACCTCTATAACTTTCTGCTCATATTGACCTTTTATTATCTAAATTGTCAGAAAGCTAGAAAAATACTAGCCATATTTTAAGTTGGAAAATAACAGAAAACATTACCTAAAAAATGAAAGTTTTTTAAACATGAATTTTTTTCTGAAATATATATTCAAGATAACTCATTTATTTTCAAAAATCACATTTGGATTTTTCATGATGTCTTAGAGGTATTTAGAACATATTAAAAATAGTAATTAGACCCCTAATTACTATTAGTAATAGTACCTGGGTGGCTTAGTCAGTTGAGTGTCTGCCTTTGGCTCAGGTTATGATCCTAGGGTCCTGGTATCAAACTACACATCAGGCTTCCTGCTCAGGGGAAGTCTGCTTGTCCCTCTCCTTCTGCCCCTCCCTTTGCTCATGCTCTCTCTCTCTCTCCCAAATGAATAAATAAAATCTTTAAATAAAATAAAATAAAAATAGTAATTACATGGGGGCAGTGAACTCTTGGCTTGACAATCCATGGGAAGCATTAATGTTTATGTACTGATCAAAATAAATGATATCTTAGTATTATACAAAAAGGTAGCCTGCTTTTCTGTAGCTAATTATAAAAGAGAGATCAACTTCTTAGAATTTTGAGGCCATTGCTCTGACACTTGACTTTAGGGGAAAACAAAACAAAACAAAACAAAAACAAAAAAGCATCAGATGCAGTCTAGAAAAGTATAGTATCAGGACTAGCAAAGTCATGTTAAGGAGAATATGTGGCAGGTATATCTAAACTCCACATGAAATTCAAGGATATAAATGTTCTTTAAACTTTAACAACCTTTATCTCTTTTTTTCCAAAAAAATATATTTTTAAATTTCTCTTCTTAGTGGTATTTTTATTATTTTTCTCTGATTAGCATTAATTTTTTCCTGTATTTTCTTTTTTAACGACTTTATTAAGGTATGCTTGAAACACAAATCCACACAAATGTAATATAAACAGTTTGATGGGTTTGAACATATGCATACGCCTGTGAAACCATCACCACAACCGAGGTAATAAATGTATCTATCACCTCCAAAAGTTTCCTCCTGCCAGCCACCTTTTTTTTTTTTTTTTTTTTGGTGGTGGTAAGAACGCTTAAATTGAGATCTTCTCTCTTAATTAATTTTTCAGTGTACAATGGAGTATTTATTGTTCACTACAGCCACTTTGTTGTATAGCAGATCTCTAGAACTCACACATCTTTGAATGACTGGCGTTTTATACCCATTAAACAACTACTCCCTATTTCCTTGTCCCCTGTCCCCGCTCAGCTCTCGGATTACCATTATTCTGCTTCATTCTACTCTCTGCCTCTGTGAGTTTGACTATTTGAAATTAGAATTTCAAAGAAATACCTCCCATGTTCATTGTAGGCCTATTCACAATAGATAAGATACTAAGATAAGATACAGAAACAATCTAGATGCCCCTATCTGCAGGTGAAAAGATAAAGAAAATGTGGTAAATACATATATTGGAATATCATTCAGTTTAAAAAAAAATCCCATTATATGTGACAGCATGGATAATCCTGGGAGACATTATACTAAATGAAATAAGCCAGTCGCAGAAGGACACAAAAATCTTGCTTTATTGGACAAATATAGGGACTACCGCTATTCTGCTTTAAAATTAAAACCTGTGTCATTGTATTACTACAATACCAAAAAAAAGGGGGGGGGTGAAAGTTTTAATAATTAAAAGTAAAGAAAAAAAAAAACAACTCTTTAGCTTTAGTAGTTCCCTCACTTTATGAAGAATTCTTTCTCTCCCAAGCCCTTGGCTACCTTGGGAATAGTTTCAATGATGTCTCATCTCCCCACAACATAGAAAGTTGAGTTAAATCAGCTATAAAGGGAGATTCTTTTCTGTATATTCTACACTTTTCCTCGGCTATTATTTCATCCAAAGATAAGAATTAGTCCTTCAGCATATGCTGGTTTGGACTACTGAGTACTCTCCATCTCTTATAACCAAATTATCTATTCCTCTTCATGTACACCAAACGTAGACAACTGATATCGGGGATATGCATAAGCTTAATCTTAGTGAGAAATAAAAATATGAGCTTACTTTCTAGGAGAATATTATCTTCCATATCAAAAGTTTTATGAGAATTCTTTGCAAATGAGAAATGTCTGTAATTATCCATTTCTGAAGCATTCTTAAGTCCTTTATATAGTATATAAGTGGGAAACATATTTCCTTTCCAGTAAAACATATACTTGTACTGAAGACATGTAAAAAATACATCAGCAAACTCTGGTGCAGTAAGGCTTAAGAGCAATAATTTCAAAAGTTTGTAATTGATTTTGTAAAATTTAAAAAAAATCAGTGATACTAATTATATAATAGCACTCTTTAATTTTGGAATGGGAACCCAACCACTATTTCCAAACTTTAGCGTTGTTTCTGAATCATATTTAAAATATACTATTATTATATACATTATGTCCCCTGGATTACTGGGAACCCAAGGGAAGCCATTATTTTGCTTGGAATTTGATTGGCAGAACTATGAAAATAATCACGATCTGTACATTCCTTAATTTTATAACCACTTTTGGCTTTTTTCCACTTGTAATAATATTAATTATTATTAATCATACATATTATATAAAAGTGAAAGAAAAGAAATAGAAACTAACCTTAGTATGACTATAATTTCAGTGTTCAATTGAAGTGACAAACCATCTAGTCTCTATTATGTGTAAGGTACTATGCTAGCCATGGTAGGAGATGAAAAATTATATAGGCATTATCCCTATTCTGAGTAAAAGACTATTCAAGTGGAATAAATACAAACAGCACAGAATAACAAAATGAATATAACAGGCACAAATAAACACTATCTATTCATAGACATTCTTAACTTTTTTGTTGTTGAAGTCACTGTGGAAAAGTTAACTTTGAGTTCAAAACAAGAATTGAATGTGATAATACACCATTGTGCATGGATGTGTGTGTGTGTGTGTAAAAATGTGAGTGTATGTATATATACATACATATACAAGGGAGAAGACATTAAGATGTTAATAGATAGTGTGTTTTCGGGGAATCATGAGCATTCCAGAGCATAGCAAGAACTGAATAGGAAACATAATGTAAAAGTGGATTAAGACTAGTAGTAGAGCATTTGGCATGGTATGATAAGTATTTCAGTCTTTGTTATTAAACTATTCACAAATAGATATAGAGAAAGTCTTTAGCATAAACAAATTGGATCTTAGAATATTAACTCTGCCAATCATAAAATTTCTTTAATTGAAAAAAAGCAGAGGCTGCATAACATAAACAGAATATGAATTTATTGTAAAGTTTGAAATGACTCATAAACAACATTAAAACTTGAAAAACTAAGTTCAGAATTAACAGGGACTATGGAACTTCTGGAGATGATTCCATAGGTTATTGTTTATTGTGTATAAATATAGGCAATATAATTTAAATAAAATTAAGTGTAATATTAAAATAACAAATCAGAATGATTTTTAACAATCAATAATAATAATAATAATGGGATCTTAATTGGGAGTTGGGAAAGCTGAATTTGTTATAATGATTTGACCTTATAGGATACATAATTAGCAGACATTTAAGATGCAACTGGGAGAAAATTTGAGACTGAGTTTATCATAACAGTCTATGTATACAAATATATGAATTTAAATGATTAACCAAGAGATCATATAATGTTTTAAATTAAATGCTGAGATTAATAATTTTAAAAAGCAAGATGAAACAAATTTCAACTCAAAATTGTAGAATTATGAAAGGTACAATTTGTGCTCATTTCTTCTCCTATTTGAAATATTTACTTACACTTTTTTCAGTTGTCAGGATAACACTTAATTGCATAATTTATTTTAAATTAATTTAATCTATTAACATCATGGTGCCCATTATTTATAAAGTTAAATCACACTAATGTTTTTTTTTCTTTTGAGAAATATATCATTTTCTTTCTCCACCTTCCTCACTCTCATTAGTCTTCCTCCCCCAAAGCGAATTGTTTTAGATGTTTTTTCTGGCAATTTTTTTTTGCTTTTTCAAGTTTTTATTTTTATATATTTTTTATTTAAAAAGATAATTACCACAATTTACAAAGGACTAAAGCAGGACTATAATAATGAATGAATCACTTCAGCCTGGAAAACAGATACTCCATAGTATTAATGTTATAATACAGGCTTTTGCATTATAAAAAAAAAAAATGTTTTGCCTTTTTTGATAGTTTCTTGGATTTTTTTTTAAAGATTTTATTTATTTGTTTGACAGAGATAGAGATCACAAGTAAGCAGAAAGGCAGGAAGAGAGAGAGGGAGAAGCAGGCTCCCCACTCAGCAGAGAGCCCAATGTGGGGCTCAATCCCAGGACCCTGAGACCATGACCTGAGCCGAAGGCAGAAGCTTAACCCACTGAGCCACCCAGGCGCCCCTTAGATAGTATGTCTTGATTTTCTATTATGGTGAATGAGATTTAGCTATCTTAGGCCACCATATTTTCTACTTCCTTTCCTCACAATGTAGTCATATTAAGTCAATAACAATATTTAAATAGCATTCCTCTTCAAATGTTATCTGTAATTAAACATCTTATTGAGCTATCATCACCAATTCTTTATGTTTTCCTGAAGACAATCAGTACTTTCTTCATTAATTTGCTTTTCTCTGTTCTAATTGCTGATTCTTGCTAAAACTCTTAATAACCCCTCAATTTTCCACAAAGCCAATTTCCTCAAATAGTTCATTAGTTTCACGTTTTGCTTGGTAACATTTCCTCCTCGGTACCTCCTGAAAGGTTGGCTACTTCCTTGGTCTGATGAATAATGGTAATCTCAGGACATCCCTTTGATGGTATCCTTAAATTCCTTTGCCTGATTCCTGGATTGGATTCCAAGGTTCCTGAATCTCATGTCTTCCAGATTTTTGTTGATCTGTTTTTGGTTTTTTGCATGTTTTGGTGGAATATATTTTCTGTTAACTTGATAAAATTGAAAATATTTTGCAAATGTAGAGGGTGGAACTGATGACAGCCCTCATAAGAGAGCTCCACATCCAATCTGAATTCATAGGAATTCAACCAGTTGAACATTAGACCTGCCTCTCTTTCCTTCCTTCCTTCCTTCCTTCCTTCCTTCCTTCCTTCCTTCCTTCCTTTTTCTTTTTCTTTATTTCTTCTTTCTTCCTTTTATTTTTTCAACTAACATATTTTAAAAAAAAATTAAATTTAAATTCAGTTAGCCATTAGTTTCAGAGGTAGTGTTCAATAATTTATTGATTGCATATAACACCCAGTGCTCATTACCTTAAGTGCCCTCCTTAATGCCCACCATCCAATTATCCCATCTCCCACCCACCACCCCTCCAGCAACTCTGTTTGTTTCCTATAGTTAGGATTCTCTTATTTTTTTTTCTCCTTCTCTAATGACCCCCTTTCAGTTTTCCTTCCATTTACTATAATCCACTGCACTGTTTCTTACATTTCACATATTAGTGAATCCATATGGTAATTGCCTTTCTCTGACTGACTAATTTTGCTCAGCGTAATACTCTCCATTTCCACCCGTGTCAATGTAAATAGCAAATAATCATCCTTTATGATAGCTGTGTAATATTCCATCTTATGTATATACCACATTTTCTTTATCCATTCAACTGTTGATGGACACCTCAGATCTTTACACAGTTTGGTTATTGTGGACGTTGCTGCTATGAATATTGGGGCACAGGTGCCCCTTTGGATCACTAGATTTGTATCTTTGGGATAGATAGTGCAATTGCTGAGTCTAACTTCATTCCTCCCCTAAGGGAAAAGGAGACCCCAATTGCTAGAATACTCCAAACCTACTCTTTCTTCCTGAAATGGAAGAAAACATACTTGCTCCTTTATTAAGAACAGGATGCATCCCCTCATGAAAATTAGGATAACTGTTAATTAGGGGGAGCTAATGGCCTATCAATACTCTTTCTTCTCTCTTCCTTCACAAGGCTCCTGTGGTGTCTTCTCTCCACAACTATTAAGAAAGTGGTCTGAGTTTTACATGAATTTTTCATGAGCAAAATTGTCAATTGGTATATACTTTAAGGTCAATTCTGAATATGTGAACCTGTGAAAGTTCTGCTATATTGATTTTGCATACCCTAATCTTATTTGGTTGTTTGCATCTTATTACATAATTAAGGAAGTATTGTTTTAAGTTTTTGAAATACGTTTGAATAAAATCTAGGGGAAAAATGTTGTAAGTTTTGGAAGCGGATTTCTTCTCTGCAGCATTAGAATTGAACTATTTTTTTGCTTGTTTGCTTGGGTTTTTTGGGGAAATTCCACTAAGTTTATATAACTTAATGTCATGTAGCTTATAAGTGGAATTGCCAAGATTCAAAAGGAAATGCTCAAATTATTGTTGGAATTTGATTTTGATTTGACAGATGTTATGTGCACATGGACTGTGTAAACATTTTATTCATTTCAGGAATAAATTATGTTTATAATATTCTTGAGTTTCCTCTAACCATAATATATATCATTCTGTGTAAATACACGTTGTACTATATAAAATAATTATGTGATAATTATATTTACCTATTAAGAATAGTGACTAAACCAAAAATATGTGAAAACTATGAAGTCGAGTAGTCAATCTTTCTAATAGTGAAATGATTCTGTCATTCTTTATCCATTCTGATAAGTCAATAGATATATTTGAGTGAGAAGATTATTATTTATAATAATAACAAAAATTGAAAAGTGTGAAAACTGACATGCTTTGTCAGCTTATAGGCAAAAACAATCTTGTGGGATTTCCCATATATGTTTCATCACTCAGATACTCCGATGCCCTTATGCTCACTTATGTGCCCTGAGCAGAATGTATCTTGCTGGTACTTTTCTTTTTCATTAAGAATTTTTCTTATGCCAAAAAAGTTATCTTAAAAATGATATGAATATTCATGATTCTCCCCCAAAAAATAATAATTAAAAAATAAAAATAAACCTATTCACCCATTCAGCATCTATATCTCAATAGCTAAATGATAGTGGAAAATAATGAGAAAATATAGTTAGAGGATTCTTTAAATTTTTAGAAACTAAAGTCAAATAGAAACTAAAGTCAAAATTGCTTGACTATTCAATGATACTAGCCTAGTATTTTTGACTTCCTATTGGTGATAAACAATAAAACCCACTCATTTGTTGAGTGTGCAATGTTATGGCTTACTTTATTCTTCACCATGCTTTCACATAAAACATATATAATTTTCACAAGAAACTCATAACATTTGTATTGTTTTAGAACCTTTTTTGGGAGCACCTGGGTGGCTTGGTCAGTGGGATATCTTCTTCTCCCTCTCCCTCTGCCTGCTCTTCTACCTACTTGTGCTCTCTCTTTAGCTCTCTTTCAAATAGATGAATGGAGTTTTAAAAAAAATTACTGATGATTAAGTCATGGTGGCAGTACAGTGACATAATTTCAGTGCATGCTCTGAATTGCTATGCCATACTGCCTCTGTGACATGATTGTTCATCCTTCCTTCTTCCTTCCTTTCTTTCCACTCTCTCCCTCCTTTCCTTCCTTCCTTTCTTCCTTCCTTCTTAATATTATGAATGATGTTTTATCTGCTTCCCTCAAAACTCAGTTTCTCTGTTTGCACCCAGATTCCATTCTGGAAATCTTCTCTAGGAGTTTCACTGATGTGGCCTTCCCTTTTGCTTTATCAATTACTTCCTCTCTATTACATCATTCCCATTTGCATAGAAATGACTTCTGGATTATCCTAGTTTAAAAAAAAAATTAAATCAATGAATAAATAAGTGAATCTCCCCTTTTCTCATCTTTACAACTATTCCTTATGCAGCATGAAGTCTTACTTTAGAAACTACTTTTAATTCTTTACCCCACTATTCATCCTGCCTCTCTAGAACTCTCTTCTTCAGAAAAGAGGCCAGAATATTGGCCTCCCCAAGATGTCTGCACCTAATTTCTGGAATCTATGATTATATTATGTTATATGGCAAATAGAAGTTAAAATTACAGATGAAATTCAGTTAACTAGTCATCCGATTTTAAAATAGACATTATCCTGTTTTATCCAGGCAGGCTCACTGTGATCACAGGGTCATTAAAAGCGGAAGAGGGTAACAGAGAGTCAGAATGTGACTATGGAAGAAGCACCACAAGATATAATATTACTGGCTAAGAAGGTAGAGAAAAGGGGCCAGGAGTCAAGGAATGTAAGTAGCCTCTACAAGGTGGAAAGGGAATTTTAATGAATTTTCTTTTAGAGCCTCCAGAAAGAACACAGCAGTGCAACCACCTTGATTAGTTTGGTTATACCTATGTCAGACTTTTATGCTAAAGAACTGCAAAAAAAAAAAAAAAAAAAAAAAAAGAATTTGTTTGGCTTTAATCTGCTAACTTTTTGATAATACATTGAAGTAAAAACAGAAAACAAATACAGCGGGACACCTGGGTGGCTCAGTCCATTAAGGGTCTGTCTTCAGCTCAGGTCATGATCCCAGAGTTCTGGGATCAAGTCCCTCATGGAACGCCTTGCTCAGCAGGGAGCCTACTTCTCCCTCTGCTTTCAGCTCCCCCTCCTTGTGCACACTCTCTGACAAATAAATAAATAAAATCTTAAAAAAAAAAAAACCAACAACCAAATACAGCTTCTCACATGGGTTCACCTTTTAGCTGAAGCCTTTCTAATATATATTTGTTCTGCCAATTAAACTTAAAGCTGCTAACTAGAATTAAATAGTTTGTGCAACTATGCCAGTACCCTTGCATTCTGTTTAGTGCCTCAATAACGCTTAGGGCAAAAGAGAAAAAATGTTGAAGAAATAACAGTACTACAAACTTGAGAAAGAGTGAATACGTAGTTTGCTCTTTCTGTAAAGTTCTAACCATGAGATTGGGCTTTTAATATTTTAAAAAACATTTTAATTAAACACTTTAATCTTCCAGTCTTAGTGAAGTTAAGATGTATGTCTGTGTGTGCATGTATATATATGTAAAAGATCTGGGAAATAAACTTTCATTTAGAAGTAATTTAAGGAAATGGAAAATACCCATAAGCTGAACATTTTTCCATCATAACTTTTGGGATTTTCAAACACATACAGAATACAGAAATGAAGAGTAAGACTGGGATGAGATAAACCAATGAGGAACTTTTATGAGTAGTAAGAAATGGAGTGGATCTTATATAGTGTTCTCAAATACAGTATTTTTTTTAAACATTATCTGTTTCTGAAGCTTTCCTTGGACCTCATTATAATTTTTCCACATCATCTCTGAGCTTAGTTATTTTTCTAGGAAATATGTTATCTATTTACATCTTTATCTTTCTATGTCCATATGTGTATCTTATCTATATCTACCTCTGTATCTGTCTATTCACATTACTCATGTTTTCAGGCAATATAAAATAGCTATACCAAAATAAATGTTTTTAAGATAAATTCAGAGGAAAAATAAACTGGTTTTATGAAAAAAAGTTTCAATTTAAAATGCTATTCACAGGCTCTTTTAAACTCTGCAAAAAAAAAAAAAAAAGCATTTGATTATTTAGAATATTCTTAGTTGGGATCGTTGTGATTTACCTTGTTCCTTTATATCCATTTTAAAATGGCCGTGTTGCAACTTTGTCAAGTAGAGGGCTCATCAAACAATGACTCATGGGAGTCCACTGCCTATTTTGTTTTTGTTTAAATAATATTTTATTGGAAAATGGCCACACTCATTTATTTGCCTATTATCCCTAGCTGATTTCATAGCACAATGGTAGAGGTAAATTGTGACAACCTCCATGCCCATGAAGACTAATATATGATGTGGTCCTTTACACAAAAAGTTAAATATGGATTCAAATTCAGGAATTATGTACCTTGCAAATTATATTAGGTGACCTAAATTTTCTGATGTCTAACACTGTGCCTTGAATTTGACAGGTAGTCAATAAGTACTTGTTGAATACACAATAATTCTAAACTTCCTCAGTAAAATGTAAGAACTACTAACTTGTTATAAAGATTCATGTCCAAATAAAAATATATATAAACAGTATGGAAATATACCAGGGGCATTACATAGTAGGTTTTTAATAAACCCTGGCTTCCCTTAATATACCTTCACTATTAAATTTTGGTATAGGGGTGGCTCTTATTCAAAGAGCAACAGTAGGGGCACCTGGGTGGCTCAGTGGGTTAAAGCCTCTGCCTTCAGCCCAGGTCATGATCCCAGGGTCTTTGGATCAAGCCTGGCATAGGGCTCTCTGCTCAGCAGGGAGCCTGCTTCCTCCTCTCTGTCTCTGCTTGCTTCTCTGCCTACTTGTGATCTCTGTCCGTCAAAGAAATAAATAAAATCTTAAAAAAAAAAAAACAAAAAAAACAAAAAACAAGGAGCAACAGTAATACCAAGAGCCTGAAATTTTTAGGTGCCTTAAGATTCTTACTCAGAGGTCAACATAATATCATTTTATTCTTATCTCAATTCCTAATTTGTGAAAACGATTAAGGACCTAAGAGCTAAGCAACTTATGAGGAGCATTGGTTCTGTCTTTGAATGCCCAAATTGTCTCCCATCAAATTTAAATTGTGAATAGACCCTTCACATTGTGGGCCTAGCATTCGACATGAGAATCAAAAGTCTTGGAGCTATATCTTATCAAATGGAAACTGAGCAAAATTGGTCAATCATTCTATAAGTATTAAAGCAAGAAATCAGAGGTAAAGCCAATGTTTGCATGAAACCAATTAAATTTGAGCAAGTATGGACAATAGAACTAATCTATCTGCAACTGGCCTTACTGAACTTTGAATATACATGTGATGAACTGGTTTAATGGTTATGATTTGACTTCCTCTTTCTGTCAAGATAGATTAACAGGGGCTAGATTTATCCACCCCTACACACTTAAAACATTAAAACACATACATATCTGCATCACACAAATATTTGAAACAAGATATTGGACATCAGGCAAGGGACAATCAATAATTCCTAAGAAATAAGATCAGTCCTATAACTGCTCCAGTTTGCTGCCTTGAGTCTTGCCAGACTGTGCCATCATGATAGGGATTCATGTAGATCCAGGCAAACTCCAGAGTTTGTAAAACATAACTGAAAATCCAGGGCAACAAAGACAGTTAGAGATTATAGGATAGAAAAGTACAGGAGAGAGTTGCATAGAGAACTCCAAACCTTGAAAGGGTCTCCCTGAATATTCATCTATGTACTTGTAAGCCCATGCACATGAGGAAACTACTGTAAACTGGGTAATAAACACCTGAGATGGTCTGTTTCAAGCCTGTCCTCAGTCTGGAGAATATTAAAATTGGGTTATTGGATAGAGTACTCAAAAGGGTCTTGACATAGTAGTAGGGAATAATAAACCCGTCCTAAATGCTCTTCTGGTGCCACCTAACAAATCTTGACCACATGATTTAAATTGTTTCTAAGTAATTTAGTTGCATCCTAGAATAAATTTCATCAATATTTATGAATACAAAAAATACCCAGCATACAACAGTGTGAAATTCACAATTTCTAGTATAATAGTCAAAGATTAGTAAGGATGATAAGAAGCAGAAAACTGTGACCCATAAAAGGAGAAAGATGAACTAGCTAAAGCCAGCCAAGAGGTGACTAGAATTAACAGAAAAGACCATTAAAAATAGCTACTCAGACTGCATTTCAGGTGGTATAGAAACTATAGAAATGACCCAATTCAAATGTGTAGAGTTAAAAATTAGAATATCTAGGGTTCTACTCTAGTTGGTTAAGCAACTGCCTTTGGCTCAGGTCATGATCCTGGAGTCCAGGATTGAGTCCCACATCAGGCTGCTTGCTTGGCCAGAAATCTGCTTCTTCCTCTGACACTACCCCTTCTCATGCTCTCTCCCATTCTCTCTCTCTTTCTCAAATAAATAAATAAAATATTAAAAAATAAAATTACAATATCTAATATGTAAAACACAGTCAATGAGATAATTGGAAATATTTCACTATCAAAGAAAGACTAATGAATTTGAAATTACAATCATGAAATATACAGAGAAAAGGGAATCAACCAATAATCTAAAAATCATAACTGAACTGTGGGAGAACTTTAAACAACTTAATGTATAATTTGAGTCTCTAAAGGGAGAGAATAAAAACATATTTCAAGAAATAATGTCTGAAAACCTTTTGAATTTGATAGAAGTTGATGCAAAAAGGTCAATGAATTCCAACCACAAGAAACATTAAGAAAAAACTTAAGTCATCTTATAATCCAACTGTCCAAATGAATGATGAAGAAAAAATATCTTAAAAGCAGCAAAAGGGGATAAATATGTTACCTTCAGAGGAAGAAACTTGTGTCCAAATGAATGATGAAGAAAAAAAATTTTTTTAAAAAGATTTTATTTATTTATTTGACAAAGAGAGAGACAGAAGAGAGGGAATACAGCAGAGGGAGGGGGAGAGGGACAAGCAGGCCTCCCGCTGAGCAGGGAGCATGATGTGGGACTTGATTCCAGAATCCTGAGATCATGACCTGAGCCAAAGGCAGATCCTTAATGGCTGAGCCACCCAGGCACCCCAGGAAAAATCATAAAAGCAGCAAAAAGGGGAAAATATTACCTTTAGAGGAAGAAACTTAAGTATTACAGCATACTTCTCATAGAAACAATACAATAAAGTAGACAGAAGATCTGTCTAAAACAACTGACAGATAAGAAGTGCAAGTTTAGAATTCTATACCCAGCTATCATGTATTTTAAATGTATGGGGCAAAATAAAGACTTCTTTCCAGATACACAAGCTTTGGAAAATTGCTTCACCAGAGGTTCCACACTATAAGAAACGTTAAAAATACTCCTTTACATAGAATAAAGATGGCACAAGATAGGCTCTATAGAAAATGTTGATCCCAGAATTTAACTACATTGATAAATATATATTTTTTATTCTTTAAATCTCTTAAAAGATATTTGATTATTTAAATAAAAAATGTAATACATTATATGTTTAAAATTTATATTTTAAAATAAAATGCATTATAAGAAACACATCAGACCAAAATATGAATGAATCTCGTAATAATTATGCGGAGTTAAAGAAGCCAGAGGAAATTATTTTATAAATTATGATTGCATTCATAGAAAACTCTAGAAAGTGCAAATGAATCTGTAATGACAACAAACCTAGTAATCACTGAGTAAAATGAAGAAAATGAGAGGCAGAGGGACAGAATTACAGTAGGGTATATGGAAGCATTTGAAGGTAATGGAAATGTTTATTGTTTTTATTTTGGTGATGGTTTTATGGTTCTATACAATTATTAAAACTTACTAAATTATACACTCTATATAATCTATTGTATGCCAACACATCAATAAACTGATTTAAAGAAAAAAGAAAGCTTGAAGGTGATAGATGATTGCTATGACCCCTTTTCCTTACAGTATATTTTTATATGAGTTCAGAGCTGTATCTTCAGGAAGGAAATAATCAGAGAGCTTAAGTTGTTTGCCATGGAGTTTATACTAAATATTTATTGGTTGAACTAAATTAAATGCTAACCACATTCATGTAAAATAGTCCAGGGAGCTGACCTTCCCTGATCACATTGAGACAAGTGAATTTTCCAGTGTTTAATTCAATTAAATCAATTATTAAACATGATTTACCCCTTACCTTTACTCCTTAGAACAGCGCCGCAATATGACAATCAAAACAGAACATATTATCTTTATATATACTGCTTTATTTGTAACCATTATCTTATTAAACACCCTCAATATAAACAATCTTGTCAGGTTACAGTAATTTTATTCTGTTCCTCATAACTCTTAGACTGCTGCAAACTAATAACACTTTTGGCTGAACCTGCCTTTAGTCATGAAATTAGACATTAAATTGAGAAGTCATCATTCATTAATGAACACTTTTTTCCCACCTTGAAAGTTGACATATAGATGATGACAAAAACCATTATATCAAAGAACCTGAATTCAAGGTGGAGGGAGACTTACAAATGAGTATGTGTGGTAAAACTTGACAGTTGCTTTGGCAGTCCTGTATTTAGTGCATGATAAGAAAAATAAGGACGTAGTGGTTACTATTTTTTGAGTTGTTGTCAGAAAAAAGATTAAAAAACAAATAAGATTTGAGTTAAATCTTTAAGAATGGCCTTGTGTTTGACAGGTAGAAAAAGAAAAGGTGGTCATTTTAGAAAGATAAATGAGTATATACAAGCAGGGTAGCAACTGAATTTTTTGCAGAGTGAATGGAGACAGCCAAAGATGAAGCTATAGAGTTATTTAAGAGGCAGACTATAGAAAGAGCACATTGTGGAGGGGTTTTAAATCAGACACTTAAAATGTTATTCAGCTTTATGGCCCTAATGGAGTACTCACTCTAAATTATTCTTGCCTCGTTATAATTATCCACAGCTTATTCTGAAATATAACAGTTTTTCTACTATTCTTTATAAGGACAAAAAATTACCTAAACCACTTAGAAAAGGTCTTCACGTCTTAAATTCTGCTAAAACATTATATTTATACACAGCATCAGTTTTTTTTTCAATTCTCTAAACTTACTTAATTGCTAGTGTGGTAATTTAGGTCACATGGAACAAGTTATATATAATCCAGGAAGACCTTTCTTATAGTTCCTGCTTTTGTCCTCTTCATCTCACTGTCAGTAAGGTCCTTCACATTTCAGAGGATCTGGGGTTATATGAATTGTAGAATTAACATATAATAATGTAAATTATAATTAACAAAATATTAATATTAATCACTGCACATTGAGTGCTAGCTCTGTGATAAACATAAGGTGAAGTGCTTGTGTATTCTTTCCTTTAAGTCTCATGACTAACCAATGAGGTTGCCATTTCACTGAGGAGCAAACTGAAGCTTCAGATAGTTAAGGTCATATAGATAGAGACTGGAGTGCAGCTCTGTCAGATTCTAAATAATGTAATAAAATGTAAGGTTAATGAAATAACTGGTACCCTACTAAACCAAAATAACTCTTGTATTCTCAGAATGTAATTTAGACCCTGCAAAGAATGTAACATGCCCAATTACTATCAACATTAAAATGAGAAAAGCCATTTCATTGTTAAATATTCTATTACTGCTTTAAAATTCAATCTACACAGACATTTTTAAAACAAAGTATACAAAGAGCATAATTTGAATTCAAATGTTAAGTGCTTCTGATTCTAGGGGAAGCATTGGAAGTTGTTTGGAACCTTGAATGAATATCTATAAATTGGACATTTACATAAAAGAGGTTTATTTTTGAAGGCATATAATTTTGAATCTGCAGAGTATATATGTGCCTGTTTGTATATAATGAGTCAAATTGGAATGCTGTTACCTGTAAGAATAGGATCTGTCATCTTCAAGACTCAAATGTAACCCACGTTCAAACTATTTAATTGAGAAATAAAATAGTAACAGTGTGCTTCTTTTTTATGCTTTACATGGAATAAAATGTCAGAGTATCGAAAGGCTTTAGCAATTCTGCTTCTAAGGACTTTAATGACAGATGCAAGGCTAAAGCCCCATGCAGCATTGTGAAAATTTATCCCACATGTGCTTTAATTATATGTGCTAACTTTACAGACAAAGCCCAATTGTTCTAGCTGTCAGCATAGAGGATCAAATACAAATGTGAATGCATGGGGCACACTGTGCTGATTTTCCTAACATACCGCAAGTTTCCTATTTGACTTTCTTTAACATTAATGATGAACCTTAGACCAAAATGTTGATGAACAGAAGGCAAAATCAATTGTAATCCTTTGCTCACTTAAAAAATTATAGATTTTTTGCTTTATAAGTTGATAATTAACATAATTGGTTCATTTAAAGACATCATTAGTGTGTTTGTTTTCAGTCAAAACTGTCAATGAACTGGTGTTACATACAAAAGTTTTTAATATGAAGTACTTCAGGGGTTATATTAAAAGTAGCAGCACAGAAAGTAAGATAGTTGGATTTCTCAAGTATTCTTATTTTATGTGAAAAAAATCTAGTTTGTTCTAAAATATCAAATTAAATTATTTACCCTGAAATACGTCACCTTTATTTCTAGAGAAATCTTCTAATCATCACTTCTATCCAAAATCATTCCATCACTTTGAATTTATTATTATATTATTCCTGAAGTCCAGGGTGGAAAATTATTATTTCAGTCTTATATCAGAGATCAACTCCCAGAATCTGAAGCTAGTCAATGTCTCCAACAGTAATGTTTGCAGAAATTGCAAAATATGCATCTACCTGTGGAAGTATTCTAATGGATAAAGCAATCATATCAAAAGCCTTAATTCTTTACTCTTTTCTATATCCATGTTATTTGTCATATAATTTTGCCTTTCCACTTGTTTTTGTGTTCCTCTGCCTTCACCATGAGTATAATCTAGTGATGGCCTGTTAAATAATGAGGTAAATGGGGGAGATAGATCTACTCACATAAGGCCAGTCTGTAGCTGACCCTCAGACACATGAGTGATGAGCCTAGACTAAATTGGCAAACTATAGATTTGTGGACTAAATGAATACTTATTAACTTGGGGCACTAAGCTTTAGGATGTATTACTGACCATAATTATAGGAATAGATCATTAATTCACCTCACTTTCTTTTTAGTTGAATTTTTAATTAGTGTTTAAAACATTAGTGTTAAAACTGAATGAAGCTAACCTAATTTAAATATTCACATTTCATCATAATATTTTTCCACATTCTTACATCTAAAGAATATTCATTAACCTTAAGGTACATGTGGTTTTATCACCAGATAGGTATTCAATCACAGGATACTTGGTTCATTTAACTAGAATGCTGGCATGGAACATAGCTCCACCAATATCTTCTTACCTATTAATATAAAGACTAGATCTTTTTCTAAGTAAACTCCCATTTCCAGACCAGGTCCCAATTCTTCGAATTTAATCATTGTTTAATGGGTTAATTTGTAGTCACATTCAATTTAAATGTTTTGGAGCTTGAAAAGTTGCCACTGAGATCTGTAAGTACTATTAAATCTTTCTTGAGGGGCGCCTGGGTGGCTCAGTGGGTTAAAGCCTCTGCCTTCGGCTCAGGTCATGATCTCAGGGTCCTGGGATAGAGCCCTGCATTGGGCTCTCTGCTCAGCGGGAAGCCTGCTTCTACCTCTCTCTCTGCCTGCCTCTCTGCCTACTTGTGATCTCTATCTGTCAAATGAATAAATAAAATCCTTAAAAATAAATCTTTCTTGAAGTTACAATTTTTTGGAGTAGCTCTTGGTCTTACTGTGTTTAATGACCATCGGTGTTCCATATATGCATGATCTGTCTGCCTACAACAAACACAAGTTTGCAAACTTGTCCTCAGGCCAAATCCTGCCTGCCACCTGTTTTTTATTGTTATTATTACTATTTTCTAATTAAGTTCATTAGAATACAGCAATGCTTATTTATTTACATATTGCCCATAGATGTGTTTGTGCTACAATGACAGAGTTGAATAATAGAGACAGAGAATGACCTGTAAAGGCTAAAATATTTATTTTATGACCATTTGTAGAAAAGTTTGCAATTTCCTGGCCTATTACATCAAGTATTTATTTTTTTTAATTAGTTTTGAACATCAGTCATGCATTTCTCAATTTTGCATTGATTTTACCAAGTCCATTTATTATTTCTATGCATTTTGGTAAAAAAATACATTAAACATTTACATATTTTAAGAGAAAAGTCAGATGAACAGATGACAGACAATTGTATTGTCTGCCATTCATGAAGTAAATCAAGTCTGAATAATTCATTCGATTATTTGAAGTTCTCCATAAGTTGGCCCTGTCACTATACTACAGTTGATGCATCACTGTCCTTTTACCAGCCATTCTTTAAAATCATGCCTCTCTGAGAAAAGTTTTCTATTAATTTTCTACTATTCCTACCTCCTTCAGGTCTCCTTTTGAAATGTACTATTTTCTTATTTAATATAATTCAAGAGTTAACTTTTACAAGTATCATTTTTCTTGCTAATTTTAATCTAAAATTTTCAAATCATCAAGTGCCAACTACATGTTGATCTATAATGCAATTATCCAATCAATCATGTTTATTTTTGATGCCATATTTCAAGCAAAACATAATTTTATAAGTAAGCTATAAGTTCTTAAGCCAGTTGTAATCTTCTCATGTATTTTATATTCCCTAGGAACTGAGCAAATTGCTAGTTTCAGAGTTTAACAAACTTTTTTTGAATAAAAAAATGGACAAAGATTTCAATTCAAAACGTTTGAGATGCTCAGTGAGTTTACATTCAAACTTAGCACTAAATTAAGAGTTGGGAACAAAGGATACAAGGCCAAATAAGACAGTTTGAAATGAAAATTATGGACATATAAGAACCCATTCTTAGAACTAGCTATAAAATAACACTAAAATAGTACATTCTAGAAAAAGAGATTGCTGTATTTTTTTAAATAAGATATTTCTTTTTTTTTTTAAGATTTATTTATTTATTTATTTATTTGACAGAGAGCGATCACAAGTAGGCAGAGAGGCAGGCAGAGAGAGAGAGAGGAGGAAGCAGGCTCCCTGCTGAGCAGAGAGTCCGATGCGGGACTCGATCCCAGGACCCTGAGATCATGACCTGAGCCGAAGGCAGCGGCTTTACCCACTGAGCCACCCAGGCGCCCCGAAATTGCTGTATTTTAATGAATATATATTAGGTATTAAAATGAATCTGATTTATTCTCAATAAATGTGGAAACATAACTATAGCACCAATCTCTAAAATCATCACATCAAGCTGTGGAGAATGGCTATGCTTTATTTTTTTTCAATTACTTATTTAGGAATATATAGACATTATCAATAAGTAGCTTATCTAAAAACAGTTAAAGGATTTTTGTAAAGTAATTGAACAAGTTATGAAAACAAATTGGAGATGTAATTTTGAATACAAGTTTGTATTTAATTTATGATTACTAAAAATGTAACCCCCATTCTCTAACCATTTTATCAAAAACTGTCAGCTCCCTGCCATTCAGATATTAAGATTTTCAGCTACTCTTAATTAACAGGGAGAGCTTTGTGATGTAATGAGAGCAGTCTCATTACATCATATGAAAATAACCTAAGAGTGGGAAAAAATTATATGGAGATTAAATTTAAAACACTTAAATCACTTTGGGGGTTTAAGGTTGAAAAATATTGAATTTTTATTGCTAGTCAAGTTACAAGAATTAATGGAATACTCTTCTTAAAAAAAAAAGAAATTGGAATCTAAATGTTTTATTCTATACTATCAGAACCTTTCGAATGTAAAAACCTGATATTTAAATACCATGAGTGGAGAACTATGGTTTTCTGATCTTCCAGAATGAGAACAAAATTACTCTAAGAACAGTTTCTCTTAGGACATCTATCTTCTCCAATAACCCTTTGATTGTGCTATTTAAGAACAGAATAAATGTCATATTTCCAGTTAGATATCAAATAACAATTGCTAAAGCACTGAAATTGCTTTATTTGGTTTAATGTTTTGATAAAATGTTCCAACTAAAATTTCTTATATAATACTCTCATTTGTAAATCCTTTAAAAATCAGAATAACTTTGACTAATTACTGGAAAAGAAGCATTATATCAGTCTATATTAGAAGAGCATGTAAAAGGGATGGCTTAATTACTTTCTAGTACAAGAGATTTTTTAGAAAAAGTAATCAGAAAAATAGGAAAGAATACATTGTGAAATGCTAGACATAGAGAGGTACTCATTTTAATGCATTTGTTAAGATTTATGGCACAGATTCAGAAATCAATTTTTGATATTTCTATCACTTAAGATGGTGAGTAACAAGTAGTATTTCCTAAAGCAAAATTTATTGAATAACTGATTTAATTCATCAAGTCTTTGTGTGTTCCCTCAGAATGAAGACAAAAAGAGTCTGAAGGTGGAAAGAAACTATTACTGATAAATTTGCCTTTTGGGAGAGGCTTAAATATTAAAATTTCAGCATCATAAAAACGCAGGGAGATGAAATAATACGAAGTTTGATCTTGTTGGGTATTAGGAATGCAGGCAGAGATAAACTTGGGATAATGTTTTAGCCCATCAGGTCACAGGATTGAGCAGTAAATGTCTGAAAACACTTGGAGGAGCTTACAGTAAATTGCATGAGAAGGAAAGGAACAAGATAAAAGTGGGGAATAAAAGAGTAAAAGTGGGAAGACATTACGCTTATCCATCTTTAAAAGTGAGCTTCATGCATTGCAGGAAAATTTATAAATTCAATTCCCAGAAGTTTAAAATCTAATGTTGTTTAAGAAAGGGGAATGGATTTCTATCTTCTCAGTTTCAACCTGCAAAACTACATTTTATCTTCTTTTTTTTTCTTTTGAGAGTTAGTGTTTCTGCTAGTAATACCAATGTACTGATCATCAGTAGCATTTTTTGACTTGCTTTAAAGTTTCTGTGAAATCAAAGAGTAACCAAATAAATAAATTTATTCTATATTTTTCACTTACAGTGCATTTTTAAACTGAGATATTATCTGTAGTCTAGGTTGATTTGCAGAATGCCCGCTACCTCCCAAGAAGAAACATATGTATTTTGTTCAAATTAGAGAGATCCTTAAATATTTCATTTACTGAAGATTTCATTTTGGTAACAAAAGAACAAAAATTAAAACTTCATATATGTTAAGAGAAAATAATATAATTAGATCAAAATGTGTCATACACCTGGAATCCTGGTGGATTTATTTTTACTATCTTTGTGAGGTTCTGCTTCTATAGACATATCTTTAACTTTAAGGTTACAGAGATCTATAAAATGATAAAATAGTGGGTCATTAGACGGCACCTAATCTACCACTGCATTTCATGCAGGACAGAATGAACATCAAGATGAGGACAAAAATGGAAACAGAAAGGTACTAGAATCTAGGCATATCTTAATTTTAGTTGAGTTTGCTTTGCTTTATTTTGTTTATTATAATAATGTTATGAATTAAATTTCAGTTTTTTTCAAAATATCTTGAAGTCCTAACCCACCAGTGAATTATCTTATTTGGAAATAGGTTCTTTGAAGATATAGTCAAGTTAAGATGACTTCATTAGGGTAGATCCTAATTCAATATGACTGGTGTTTTTATAAGGGGAACATTTGAATACAGAGACACACTGGAGATGGTATTGGTGGAAGAGGCAGAGATTGGAGTGACCCATCTTCAAGTGAAGGAATATCAATTACGGATGATTTCCATCAGAAGCTAGGAGATGGCAAGGAAGGGTTCTGTCCTACAGGTTCCAACAGAAGTATGCTCTTGCTGACAGAGATTTCAGACTTTAAGCTTCCAGAACTGTGAGATAATAAATTTATATTATGTTAAGCCCTTCAGATGTGGTATTTGGTTAAGGTAGTCTCCACAACTACTACAGAGCTTAGTACCAGAAAGTGAGGTTCTGCTGTAAGAAGTACTTAAAAATGTGGAAGTGGCTTGAAATTGGGTAAGTGGCAGGAAGAATTGTGAGGTATTTAATAGAAAAATGTGGAAGTGGCTTGAAATTGGGTAGTGGCAGGAAGAATTTTGAGGCATTTAATAGAAAAAGTGGTTTGTCTTAAAGACACTGTTGGTAGAAATAAGGATTTTAGAGGCAGTTCTGGTAAAGACTGAAAAACAGCAAAGAAGAGCAATAGAGAAAGGAATTATTGTCTTAGAGAATTCATATATTATCATGAACAGGGTATTGCTACAAATGTGAATATTAAAGATGCTTCTGGTGAAGTCTCAAGGCATTGAGGAATCTGTTAGTGAACACCGGATGAAAGGTGATCCTTGCTGTAAAGTGCAGAGCATTTAACTGAATTGGCTTCTTGTGTTAGCTGAAAGGCGGAACTTTTATGCAATGTATTTGTATATTTAGCAGAGAAAATTTCCAAGCAAAGTGTGGAATGTGCAACCTTGTTTTTTTTTATTGTACTTATAATAAAATATGAGTGGAAAATGATAAAAGAAGGGGTTGTTAAGCAACAGAAACCAGCTTTTGATGATTTGGAAAATTCTTAGCCTGTCTAGGTAATATGCTCTGCAAACAGGGCAAGATTATAGCTCGACATACATTTGCTAAAGGGATCAGGTGTGTGGTTCCTGGATCCATCCAACCTTCTCAGCAGAAGCTAAGAATAGTTATGTAGTTATTCAGGAAAATTCTGTGGAGGACTCTTGTCTGATGGTTGAGGCCACCATGAATTGCAGGGGAGACTAACAAGGTTTTTAAGAATTTTGTACCCACTAAAGCATTGTCAGCCCATACTGAAAGGGACTGACATAAGACAGAATGAAGGCAACTTACTTACAAAGTAGAGTGATGAATGTATAGGCTTGCACTGCTTGGTGTGCAAGTGGATAGAGCTGCCACCCCAGCAGGCCCAGAGAAGGAAGCATCAAACTGTCCAGGATTATTCTGGTTATAATCCTGGTTATAATTAATAATAGCCAGGATTATTCTGATTATTCAGGTCTGAAAATATAGTAGAAAGTTTTTACTGGGCTGCAGACTTGCTTTAGATGAGTGACTCCTTTATTACGTTTTCTCCTTTATGAAATGAGAGTGTTTATTCTGCATATGACCTACTATTGTATTTTGGAAGCAGATAACTTATTTTTTAGGTTTCACAGGTACATGGCTGGAGGGAAATTTTACTTCATAATTAAACATATCTATAGACTCACCCATACCTGACTTAATATGATTTATTATATGAGATTTGGGATCTTTTGCTTCTGAGTTAATTACTTTTAGGTATGGTTTTTGAACTTAGTTGATGCTAGAATAGGTTGACTTTGGGGATAACATGATGGAAAGTATTTTGCAAGTAGAAAGTATATGAATTAATTATTGCCTACTTTTCTTTAATTTTCTAAATGTATTTAATACTAATTGATCCTAAATCTTTCTGCCAATACAGAAAATTTCACTCTTAAGTGTTTTTAACAACACGAACTCATATATCTATTTTTTTTTTTTGTATACTGGGGGCCTTTCTAGTCTAGTCCTTTGCTCATTCCAGTCTTTGTATTTGCTATCTGGATTTTCTGGATGCTGTTCTTTTGGGATTTCACTTTATCCACTTTCTTATCGACTTTCTTTTTATTGGATCCCCATTTTAGGGACTCTACACCTTCACATTTACTGTCTCATTGTTATAGGGTGTATCTTTTAGTAGCTTCCAGAGAATGGGTGGATGACAGGTGAATTAGCCAAACTTTAATAAGAAAAGCCAAACTACTATTGGTGTTTAACATAAAGATTTTCTATAGGCCTCAGTCTTTCCATAGTTGTAGGCAATGGTGGAACATCTTTTGTAAGCTGGTATTTCTACATCTGGTGTAGAGCCTAAAGTCACTATAGGTTAGTTGGATTGGCAGTTAAGAAGGAAAACTGGAAGCGCAAAACAAAGATAAATTGGAATCAGGAGGACAACTGGAACATGCAAGAGCATACTAGAATTGTTTTCTGTCCCTTCCTACCTTGATGTTGTGGGTTGCTTGCAGAAGAAATTATTGCACATTACCACAGAGATACCTATGTGCCTGCCCTTCCAAATCTAATGCAGAATATTTCTTGTAGCTAATATTAACCTAATGCCATACAGAAAAGGAAATGCTGGAAATATTTAGTTGGGTTTTGAATCTAGTGGAGGCAAACACATATATTAACATCTACAATATAATCTTTAACCTACAAAATACTCTGTGTATGGATTTATCATTTGGCATGGTTCTTATCAGTTAATGCCAATTTATAGAAATATAGACAGAGCATACTTATGAAGTAAGGGCATTCTAACAAAGGAGTTGGTGGCAACATGTTAGGATTTTGCTTCTTTCTAAAGGGCTACTGCTCAGATGAGGGCAAATTTGGTTTGATTGTCCTTCATGAAAGCCAGTTTAAATTTTTCTTATATTTTTATCAGTTAAGTCATTTTGTGAGGGATCTTTGGCTTTAAAAAATGATAGTTATTAATTTTGAGTAAATGTTTTGTGGAGTATGAATTCAAAGTTAATAGAGTAAGAAATACTTGAAATTTCAGAACTATAACAAACCAGTGCTTATCAGAATCTATTGCTCTATCTAGAGTTTCAGTTTAATGAGCATACTAACATTTCAGCATCCATTACACACTGAAAAAAAGTTTTCAATAATTAAGGATAATTGGCAATAGAAATAAAATGAGCAGATGAAAATGACTCTGCATTAGACTTTGGCAGTCTGCTCTTTCAGTGTGTGCTGGAAAAAAGAGAAGGGAGGATGATGATTTTAAGTAGCAATCCAAATTGGTCAACTGTGTCCTTATTATTTTGTACTTTTTTTTCACACTCTGTACTTCAGCTTCCATTTTTAAATTATTTTATAAAGTTTCCTCAAGTTACCCACAAAACACTATTGTTAAACTTAAAAACCAATCAAATTATGACTTTATTTAATGGTTATACAGTGTCATTTTGTGTCAGTTAGCTTTAATTTGTAATATCATTTAAAAAGCTAAATCATTTTGAACAACTTACCTAACACAGAACACCATTGTTTATTATATTTTCCAATACAAGGCCATTAAACCTAACTGGTTTCATTAGGGAGATTTTTGTCATTCAAAAGTAATCTTCAAAATGGCATATTTGAGGCTTTATTTTATATTGGTGCCTGTTGGAAAGAGGAATATCTTTCATGTCACTAGAAAAATGCTAAGAAGTTACATCGCAGTCTACTTGGCTTGATTTAAGACCAGATTAGGTATTTGTCTACATTAAGTTTATTTCTGAATGTCCTATTACATTTTCAATAGAAATATTTGAGCATTCTGATTAAAATAACATTTTAATATTCTTTTCTAAGTGTTTATGAAGTACTTAATAAATAAAAACAATAAATAAAAACACATGCAGACTCATGTGCACACAAAGACAGGCATGCAAAGACATATGTAGGCATATGCACACATGTAAGAAAACACAGACACAAATGTACTTACCTATGTGCATGTTCTCACATGTAATGAAGGACACATGTATTAAAATTAGCATTCGTAGCATCACCACTGCCAGGGGCTAACTCTGGAGAAAATTATTACTTGAACTGAGGAGGAATTTTATCAACTGTGAACCCAAGTGAATAAAAACATGACCAATAAGATATCTGAAAGGTAGGACATTGTCTTATACTTTTGGAATTTGCTGTCAGATTTCCTCCTGTTAGAGTTACATACCAGTAAACCTCTTAATGTCAGATTTACTTGAGAGTGTTTGTTAAAATTCATATTCACAGACATTA
Organism: Mustela lutreola; assembly: GCF_030435805.1. Classification (NCBI taxonomy): domain Eukaryota; kingdom Metazoa; phylum Chordata; class Mammalia; order Carnivora; family Mustelidae; genus Mustela; species Mustela lutreola. Next base: position 41,892,294 of record NC_081300.1, read on the forward strand.
TCAAGACCTCCTGAATCTTACATGTTGTGTGGCTTAGAGATACACAACTTTCTTGGAGACATAAGCTGCTTTGGTTGCGTACTGAAATGTGGAAATCATTGTGGGGCAATGTTGGCGCTGTGTGTTTAGGGCAGGCATAGTATTAATTTCCACCCTCTCTAGTTTAAAAACAAACTTTAAACTATAACTCTGAGGAAACAGCAGTGAAAGAAGAAGAGAGAATGGCAGGTGATACATTTTATTCTTTGATTTTGCAAATTTCTTTAATGAAGTGTTGTGTTGATGGCTTAAAAGAAGTAGAGGGAAGTTGGGGAAGTAAAGGATAACAAAAAGAGCACTACAGGTAAGCTTTTGGTTTCATGTCAGTTCTTCTCATGGATGTCCCAAGAGACAGGCAGAAGGGCTAGGAACCTATTCCAGATGGCTATCATAGTGCTACATTAAGGAAGATAATGGAAATTGTACATGAACCTATATATATCAAACCATTCATCAGATATGGAGATGAGGGGAAACTAGATAAACAGAGAACAGGATCAAAACAAAGCAAAATTCAACATCTTCTCTCTTAGGCCATGCATTCATTTAAAGGCTATTCGCTGAGCTTTTCTTATATACCAGATACTGATGATAATCACACACAAGAACTCATGTTTCCACGAAGTTTACATTTTAGTGGTGGGAGACATACATGATACAAAATAAATAAGTAAACAAAGAAAGTGGTAAGTGTTATGATAAAAGAATAAAGCAGGAAGAGATAAACAGTGAATGTAGAGGTAAAAATACTATTTTTAAAAAATATTTTATTTACTTATTTGAGAGAGAGAATGAAGGAGAAAGAGAGCACAAGCAGGATGAATGGCAGAGGGAGAAGCAGGCTCTCACTGAGCAGGGAACCTGTTGCAGGACTCAGTCCCAGGATTCCAGGATTATGACCTGAGCAGAGAGAAGCTGATCAACCAACTAAGACACCGAGACACCCCAAAAATAATATTTTAAATGGAGGATTCAAAGAAAATATCTCTGAGAAGGTGACATCAAGCATAGACCTAAAATGGCAAGAGTACAAACCATGGACATTTTTGAAAGAGTAACATTTGCAACTGAGAAAAGAGCAGATACAGAGTTCTAAAGTGGGAGGTTGTTAACATGTCTGTAAAAGCAAGGAGGTCCTGATGGCTGGAGTAAAGTGAGAAAAAAGGGACTAAGAACATACACTCAGAGAGGTAGGGGTTTGAAGACCAGGGATTTGGAACACAGTTTTTGCTATGTAGCATCTACACATGAGTACTGAGTCAGATGGCAAACTAAAGATTTTGAGTCAAGAGATGACCTGATCTAACATCCTTTAAGATGGAGATTCTTGGCTACTTTTATTAATACACTATAAATGGAACAAAGGAGAAGCAGGGGAACCATTAGGAGGATAATGTAATGATTCAGAAGAAAGAAGGTAGCATCTCAAAAGTCCTGCTAGTAACAGAGATGAGATGAAGAAATTTGATTCTAGGTACTCTTTTTTTTTTTTTTTAAGATTTTATTTATTTATTTGGGAGTGAGAGAGAGAGCATGAGAAGGGGGAGGATCAGAGGGAAGAAGCAGACTCCCCACCAAGCAGGGACTTGATTCCAGGACTCCAGGACCATGACCTGAGCTGAAGGCAGTCACTTAACCAACCAATCTACCCAGGTGCCCTGATTCTAGGTACTTTTGAAAAACCTTGTACTCCCTCCATCCCTCTATGACTTAATGGGAAAGGTACCTCACTTCTGTGGTATTCTACCCAGAACTCCAGTCTAACCATGAGAAAACATCAGACAAACCCAAATTGAGGGACATTAAAAAAACAAAACAAAAACAAAAACCTTGACGAGTGTGCCTCAAAGGTCAGGGAAATGGCTATCAGACACATGAAAAAATGTTCATCATCACTAGCCATCAGGGAGATTCAAATTAAAACAACATTGAGATATCACCTTATACCAGTTAGAATGGCCAAAATTAACAGGACAGGAAACAACATGTGTTGGAGGGGATGTGGAGAAAGGGGAACCCTCTTACACTGTTGGTGGGAATGCAAGTTGGTGCAGCCTCTTTGGAGAACAGTGTGGAGATTCCTCAAGAAATTAAAAATAGAACTTCCCTATGACCCTGCCATTGCACTACTGGGTATTTACCACAAAGATACAGATGTAGTGAAAAGAAGGGCCATCTGTACCCCAGTGTTTATAGCGGCAATGGTCACGGTTGTCAAACTGTGGAAAGAACCATGATGCCCTTCAACGGACGAATGGATAAGGAAGATGTGGTCTATATACACTATGGAGTATTATTCCTCCATCAGAAAGGACGAATACCCAACTTTTGTATCAACATGGACAGGACTGGAAGAGATTATGCTGAGTGAAATCAGTCAAGCAGAGACAGTCAATTATCATATGGTTTCACTTATTTGTGGAGTATAACAAATAGCATGGAGGACATGGGGAGTTAGAGAGGAGAAGGGAGTTGGGGGGAGTGGGAAGGGGAGGTGAACCATGAGAGACTATGGACTCTAAAAAACAATTTGAGGGGTTTGAATTGATGGGTGGGTGGGAGGTTGGGGTACCAGGTGGTGGGTATTATAGAGGGCATGGATTGAATGGAGCACTGGGAGTGGTGAAAAAATAATGAATACTGTTGTGCTGAAAATAAATTAAAAATAAATTAAAAAAAAAAAAGGTCAGGGAAACCAAGGAAAGACTGAAAAACTGTCACCAACCTAAAAAAAAATAAAAAAAAAAATTAAGGAATAATTATGACTACATTTGATGGGAGATCCCAGTTTGGATCCTGGAAGGGACAAATGGCATTATTACAAAACTTGGTATAATTTATATCCAGTCTGTGGTTTATGTCATTATTCCAATGAAGATTTTAGTCTTAGCAAATGAACCATGATAATGCAAGATATTAACATTCTGAGAAAGAGGTGAAGGATATACAAGAAATGTATCAACTAGCTGTGACTTTTATGTAAATCTAAAATTATTCTAAATTTTTAAAATATTTTAAGTAATGACAGGATTCAAGATAATTTGCTGTGTGATATAAAAGAAACAAACAAAAAACATTGAGGGTAACTCTAAGAATTTTAGTCTGACTACTTGCAGAATAAATTTCCTTTTACATTATAAAAAATATTTTGCCTTTTTAAAATAGTTTCTTAGATTTTTTTTTTTAAGATTTTATTTATTTATCGGGGGGGGGAGAGCGAGCACAGGCCGACAGAATGGCAGGCAGAGGCAGAGGGAGAAGCAGGCTCCCTGCCGAGCAAGGAGCCCGATGTGGGACTCGATCCCCGGACGGTGGGGTCATGACCTGAGCTGAAGGCAGCTGCTTAACCACCTGAGCCACCCAGGCGTCCCAGTTTCTTAGATTTTTTTTTAAAAGATTTTATTTATTTATTTGACAAAGAGAGAGAGAGCGAGCACAAATAGGCAGAGCAACAGGCAGAGGGAGAGGGAGAAGCAGGTTCTCCACCAAGCAGGGAGCCCAATGTAGGGCTCGATCCCAGGACCCTGGGACCATGACCTGAGCTGAAGGCAACCGCTTAACTGACTGAGCCACCCAGACACCCCTCGATTTTTTTTTCAAAGCACAAAATTGAAATCATAGCAGAGAATTACAAGAACAAAGAAAGAAATATATAAAAAGACAGCAAGAAAAAGAGAAAAACATACTGGAGAATTAAACATGAGAAAGACAAAATTAGAGTGAGGTTGAGCAAAATAGAAAAGAAAGGGTAAAATGAATGTTACTGAATTTTCTGGACTATACAGATTTTAATGTTTTTCAGGAAAAGAAAGTATAGATTGGACTTAATATTAGTTTGAACTACGTTTCCTCAAAAGTACTTCACTGCTGAGATTGGACTGCTTGGTTCCAATATCTATAAAGGTTATACCTATTTTTTTAATCTTTACATTTTCAAGGACAATAAAAGAAAAGAATATATGGTGCATTAAATCTAATACTACAAAATTAGAAAACAGGAGAATCATGCTGGTAAAAAAAAACACAACTGAATAAGAGTATGCTTTTATAATTAATTACTGCAGAAGAGAAATTTAGAAAACTGGCATCACAAATCTAAAATAAATGGATATGGAAATGTATGCCAAGAATTCATATATAGTGATGTAATAGCAAGTGATTGGCTATAGAGAATGATTTTGTTTGATTACTGAGGGTTTGGGCAGAAAAGTATATTCTATATATGGTGTGTCAAAAAACAGTGAGCCTTCTAATAATAAAGGGATGAACATCAAATGAAAAGAAAAACTAGTATAAATCCTTAAGACTGTAACTAACAGGGTGTGTATGAGAAAAGAAAAAAGGTCAACATGATTATAGTGTGGAAGGCGATGTGTAGAGAAATATGAGATGGAGTCACATGGGTAAGAAGTTACTAGTCATGGCTCTTGACCCTTAAAAAAAAGATAATTGAGTTTTTAAAGTGCTATTGTAAACCTTTAGATTATTTTTAAATAGGAGAGTGATGTGATCTGATTTTTATCTTTTAAATGTATGCTTCGATTGTGAAGAACGGAATTTGAGGGATCAAGGGAGAAAAGAGGCAACTTAAAAAAAAAGACTGGCAAAGAAGCTAAAATTTCTAAGCAAAATACACACACACACACACACACACACACACACACTCTTTGAAAAGAATTAAGAGTAGGGTTCGTATTACCAAAATTAAATGTCATGTACTAACAGTATCTGTTAGCATTCACTGAATGTTTAATGTGCCCCTATGTTTACCGTCTTCTCATGCAATGATGTTGGGTTATGAAAGTTGTTTTGGTCTAATTCTTCTGAGCATAAATGAAGTGAGGCATTTTTTGGTTTGAAGCAGGTAAGAGATGATATGTTTCTGATTTACTTTCATCCCCACTATCATAATTTCAAGGCCAGGCTTTCTATGGTATAGCCACCAAATGAGTAAGATACCTTTACACCATCAGACTATATCTAATCAATAAATTAGTAAATCTTTATTGTGTTAATAATCATCTTTATTATTGTTCAGATTTAAGTTTATCAGTTTGAGCAGCTAACATTAAATATTGTAATTAATACATGTACCTATTAAAATTATGTTTATAAAATTAATAAATGACTTGAGTCAGACAGAGATCATGATACTGTGCTTAACAATAAAAGTTGATATGAAACCATCCATGTGCCATGATCTAAACATAGTAAGGTGAAGTGCACATAATCAAAATAGCTGACAGATTATACCAACATGGTAACCATGTTTATTACTGAACAAATGATTTTAACTTATTTTTATACTCTGTATTCTCTCTCTCATCCATATGTATATATATATGTACATATACATTTATTTTTATACTCTGTATTTTTTATATTTATAAAATATATTTAATTATATTTTATATATTTATACTCTGTATTCATTTTTATACTCTGTATTCCCTCTCTTCCACATATATATATATATATATATATATATATATATATATATATCAGGGTAAATTATATATGTATTTTATATTATATTTATATATTATATATTATAAATATACAAACATATTTATATATTTATAATTATATATTTATATATATCAGGGTAAATTATATATATATTTTATATTATATTTATATGTTATATTATATATTATAAATATATAAATATATTGAGATATATATACTACTTATATATCAGGGTAAATTGCATTTATAAACAAGTCATATATATTTAGCAAGAGAAAAAGTATAATTAAGAGTAGTTCTTAAGTAAGCAGAAGCATATTCTCCTCTGTTACTTAATAGCTGCAAGACCCTGATGAATCATTTAGTTCCTTGAGCCTTAGGACTCTTATTGTTCAATGGGAACAATTCCTTACCTGAAGAAAAGCAGGGGGGCTTATCTAGGTCAGCTTTAAAAAACCATGAAGATGTATGCTTCTGTGTCTAGTCTGTATGTTTTTTAGTTAAGACTCATTTTTATCTTCTATTTCTTTATGAAATCGCAGGAGCTGTTCCACTAAATCTCATGCGGTATCCTCATAGATATAAATATTGTACACATTATATATAAATCCAGTAACTTTGGCTCATCTTGAAGAATTTTCATCAAGTTTAGTTATTTTGTGTATCTCTTTCTGAACTATCCAAGTTATTCATTTATATCTCAAGTGGAAAATAGAGTTCCAATATTGTTCTATTTAATGCTGGCTATGTTTCAAAATGACAGTTTTATTTATATAGTATTTGGAAAACAATATTGAAAGTACAGCTGAATCACATGCATATGTATTAAATGCATATGCATAATCATATATATAATCTATATGTAATATATGTATATATAATATGTATAATTTGTATATATAGTGTATATATAAGTATATATACTGTATATATAGATAGTGTCTATATATATGGGGTGTGTGTGTGTGTGTGTGTAAATATATGAGAGACTTAAAATATTTTACATTTGAAGAACACTGACCAAATGTGGAGGAGACACACTAGACTGATAGGCAGAATTTCTTGTTCTCAGGGAATTCAGGATCTGAGATAATGCAAACACTTGATGAGACTGTATATCCATTTTATTGAGGAGAAATTTAAGATTATTTTTATGAAGACAGATACATGAATGTATTAAATGGGGATTACATATGAGTAGAAGAAAAAAATAGATGCCAAATTATATTAACAATTTTCAGGGTTTAATTCTATTTTAAATGCTTGAGATGGTTTTTGTTCCATCTTTGGATTGTGACTGATATAGCACTCCATATAATTTTAGCCCTCAAAATATTGAATAACTTTTGAATGCTTTATCTAAGAATTATATTTCTAATTCAAAATGTACACTGTATTCTAAATAGTGAGATATCCATTTTCCTGAAGAAAACATATTTGAGAGATATGTGGATATCAGAAGAGATAATATACTCATAGAGAACTTCTCATCAGGCTCTAGAAAAGCCCAAAGGAAGAATAAATAATGCCAACTTCACTTTCTGTGTTCTCACATCAATAAAGGCATTGATTTTAATGTCACACTAGAATTGTGTTCTCTCTCATATTTTAAATTTTAATCAAGTTGGGATTAATTGGTAGCTCCAAGTGATATTGATCCAAGACCTCATCTGTGAAGACTCCTGGAAATGAAAGGATTTGAGTGTACAAATTCCTATGTATCTCTCCAAGATCAAATGCTGTGTGCAACATAAATTCTTTCATTAATGTTTTTGGGGGTGATGATTTTCAGAGTTGATAATACTGGTTAATTATAATACATATTGCACAAGTATTTGTCATTTTTGATGGGTTCTCCATATTATATGAGCATCTGGAACACAGATTTACAAAAGTACCAACTTCTACAGAAAAAACTCAAGAGTTTCACTTAGTAACTTCAACAAAGTATTAATTTCATCTATTCTTCTCATTATTTTCATCCTTAAAAATATTTCAAATCCTTATCTGTCCATGCTTCCATGCTTTTGCAGGCCACTGTTCCTATAAGATTCAGTTTATTGCCTCTCCAGTTCTCAGCACATCTCCAGTCCTGTTTGCCTGTGGAGCCAGCAATAGCTCTGTTACAAACTGAACTCCTCTGCATATGAAAACTTTTTAATTCTACATAAGGGTGTATTGAGACTTAGCAGTTGTGATTGATTTAAAACTGTAATACCCATAAGGATCATTTTAGACTCTGGTTAGAAAGAAATTTGTAAGCCACACAATCACAGATTTTGATTCGGGAGACCCCAAAAGCTGCATTTTTAACCAGATTATCAGGGAAATCTTTCCCAAGTGAACTAAGCATAACCATTCAAGAAATACTGGTTTAAATTAAAGAAATCCCTCAGCTACAAGCTTAGAAATGCCAAGTTTAAAAACTGTGGCCCCAGCCTCATGGAAAAAGTCGTTGGGAGTGGGTGGGGAGGGAGAGTGGAGTGATATCATCTCCAGTATGAAAATTTTGAGCTTATGTCCTTAATATGGTCTTTTAATTTACTTATAAAACATATATAATGCCTTATATAACAGGTTATGTATATTTTAAAGAAACAAATAGAAATGGAGAAACCAAGGGAAAAAGCAAAAAGCAATAGAAGAGTCTATGAATGTTCCACCCATTACTTCTGTGTTCCTTAGGGGGTAGACACCACACATTGTAGATCACTAAGAACATAATCCTAGAATAATGTAGGGGAAACTTAGAGTGCTTTTACCAATTGCAGTAAGTTTTCAGGGTATTTCTAAACAACTAGAGAAGGACATTTACTCAAACTAGAAAGGCTAGCTTGGAAAATGCTTCTCTGGGTGGTGAGAAGGGATTGGTCTTAATGGATGAAAATGGGGAAAACATTCCAGGACAAACAGACATAAGACAAACAGGGAAGCAAGATGCATAAGCAGTTCAGTTTGGTGAATCATCAATGGCATGGTTGGCCAAAGTGGCAAAAATTAAAGCAATAGAAGTAAGCATGGTCAGAAGCCTAATTGTTCAATGAGACATATTAGAGTCTGAATGTTAATCCTGTTCATGGTGGGAATCACTGAAGAATTCATAGAAGCGAAGCAATGTGTTTGACTAGCATTTAAGTCAATTGTACAGGTGATGGATTTGAGAATATGAATGTTAATCCTGTTCATGGTGGGAATCACTGAAGAATTCATAGAAGCGAAGCAATGTGTTTGACTAGCATTTAAGTCAATTGTACAGGTGATGGATTTGAGAATATGACCGAATTAGAAAACTGAGTTAGAAGCTGTTCCATGATATAAAGTAAGAAATGATGAGTGACTGAACTAGGGCAGTGGAAGAGATAAGAACTTAATAAAAGAGAACATATGGTGGGTAAGGAAATAGGAAAGGGACAACTCCAAAGTGTCTGTCTTCTTCCACTCATTGTATAGCAGTGCTAAAAAATAAAATGAGATTTGTATAAGGGTTGCTTTTGTTGTTGTTGTTGTTGTTGTTTTGTTTTGTTTATAAGGGAGGAGGATATATGAAAGGAAAATGAGGCATTTTTGGATTTTCCAAGTTTGTGTTTCCTAAGGCCATCCAAGTGGAGATATTCAATAAACCTTTAGCAGTTGGAGCTCGGGGGTGGGGAGGTCCTTGGCTTGAAATATATATTTAGTAGTTCTTTTTATATAAAAATAGTTGAAGCCAAGGTGGTAGATGAAGTCTCCCAGAGGGGGTATGGAAATTGGGAGGAGGACCAACATTTGTCAGAGAAGATGTGCTCCGGTAGGAGACAGAGCAGAAGCCATCAGAAATGCAGGTAGGAAATAAAAAATATGTGGTGTCAGTTAGAAAGCAATATCAAGAGAAAAAAACTGTTTTTAGCATTGCTGAGTGCTACTGAGAGACAAGGTTTAACAAATGCTTGAAATGTAACTGTAAGACTGGTGAGATGTGGAAAGAGAAAATGCTATATTGTTGGCCTTAGGAGAACAGATGTAACAGACTAGTGATTCAACAATCAGACAGCAATGAGTTGAGGAGGAAATAAACTATGTGTTGGTAAATCTGGGAAATGTAGATTAATTTTAAGAAGTACAGGTGGAAAAGTTAACAGATAAATGAGATCGTATCTAGTAAGTATTTTGGGGTCAGGACACACAGCACACACACACAGACACACACAGACACAAACACACACACACACACACACACACACACACACTACCCTTCTCTTTGTAGAGGGAAAAGAAAACAATTTGCTTAGTTAACTAATAGTGTGAAGAAAGAAAATGATAGATAAGGCAAGATTTTAGAGGAGGTGGAGGTAAGAAGAAAATGAGTTAAGAAGTTCAAAGGGCAAAAATTGATAATTTCACCTAAAAAGTAAAGGTTCTTTCATCTTCTGAAATGTGAAGAAAGGAAGTACCTGATGTTTTAGATAAGACTTCATGTAAGGGAAAAAAGAAAGACTAAAAAATAATAGTCTCAAATTTATTGCAAAAATAGAGATCAATGTTATTTGCTCAAAGTGAGGTAGGGACTTAGTAGTTGGGAGACATAAAGGCATAGTGAAGATCAGGGAGAGTCAGGGATGGAAAAGGCGTACAAAGTATAAGCAAAAGGGTGGGTGGCCCTGATGTAATACACTTAAGTTGGAGACAGTTTTAAGGGTACAAATTGGTAATGTTCATTGATTATTTTCCCCCAGCAAATTTTCACTGATTGGGAAAGTAATGGATAAAAAGATTTCTAAAGTTAGATTTTGCTCTATGAATGAAGGAGAATGATAAAATTTCAGGAAAATCAAATTTGCTAATAAAAGCTTAAATGAACAATCATAGGGTACAGTAGTCTATATTGATGACAATTTTCTTTTAATATTTGCCTGTCATCTGTTTTGAATTCTATTAACTTTATTAAATTATTAAAGGCATATTTAGTTGTCTTCTTGACATCTGTAGACTTAATTATGAAATCCTTTTCAACTTCTAAAACAATCAAAACCTCTTAGTTGAATGTTACCAGCACCTGGTTTCATTGATCTTCTATACTGTTTTTTGTTTGTTTCTGTATCATTTATTTCTGCTTGGATCTTTATTATTTCTCTTCTTCTGATGATTTTAGGCTTCATTTGTTATTCTTTTCCTAGCTCCTTTAAATGTAAGGTTAGGTTGTGTATTTGAGATTTTTCTTGCTTCTTGAGGTAGGCCAGCATTACTGGATACTTCCCTTTTATGATTGCTTTTGCTGTATCCCAAAAGTTTTGGACCATCTTGTTTTCATTTTCATTTGTTTCCATATACATACTTATAAAATATTAATTTATTTTAGTGAGAGAGAGCAAGCAAGCAGTGGTGGGGCAGAGAGAGAAGAAGAGAGAGAGAATCCCAAGCAGACTGCAATGATCATGGAGCCTGATGAGGGGCTTAGTCTTGACCCTGAAATCATGACCTGAACTGAAACCAAGAGTCAGATGCTTAATTGACTGCACCACCCAGGTGCCCCTTCATGTATTTTTTATTTCTTTTTTTAATTTCCTGGTTCACCTGTTCATGTTTTAGTAGGATGTTCTTTAACCTCCATGTATCTGATCTTCGCAAATTTTTTTTCTTGTGGTTAACTTCAAGTTTCATAGTATTGTGGTCAGAAAATATGCATGGGGTGATGTAAATCTTTTTATGCTTGTAGAAGACTTTAAGTCATTATTTTAGAAGAATGAATTGCTGGCCAAAACATGATGTAGTGTCACTAAAGTTATTTTTCCCCAGAGAGCAAGTTTCCTTTCTGTAAGGTGCCATGACCAGGAATTGGGTTGGTTGCTGTTACAAGAAACTTCAGAATGAAGGACTTCATTAGGGGATGTCTGTGTTTCTAAGACGACAGATGACCCCCAGTCTTACACCATTACTGCTTTATATACAACCACGGTAAACAACACACTGTCATACTGTGTTATAGAGTGAAGGTGAACAACTAATATTTACAGAGTGGTCATTCTGCCTAACATTATGCAGAATATATTTTTCAGTAAGGTACTTCTGATGAGCATTTTTATGGATTTGGATATTTTCATGTGTTGGGTCTATTTTGAAATATGCATCATTAGTTTTTCTCTGATACACTTTTAACAATCCTCAATCTTGCTTTTCCTTTGTATCTAGCCAGCCCTTTAGCCACTGACAAAGAAAAGTAATAATTCGTTTTTTTTGCATATTCCACTTCACAGCCACTCTTCCTAGGTTGACTACCATGCAGAGACATTTATAAATTGATTTTGATAAATATATCTCTCTTTCCTTAATTGAGATATAGTTTATATTACAATATACAATATTATATAAGTTTGGTCAAATAAAAATAACATGCTTCCCAGGATAACATAGGTAAAAGTTATAACAGTATGGGCCTGCTTTGTAAAATTCTGTGCATGCCAGTTTTGATTGATAAAATATTATTTTTGTCTTAATGTGTCTTTTATGTTTGCCTCTCAGAAACATCCTCTTATTTCTCTGCTTTACTCTATTATGCTGGAGATGACAACTGTGGGCTCCACTTCTCAGACTATATACACTTTGTTTTCCTTTTAGATTTGGCCAGTGGAAGACATTGGGAGGAGGTCAGAGGACAGTGAAAAGAAGTGAGGCATTTTATAATCTTTTTTCTTTATCTATGGCAATACAACGCTTCCAGTTACTGCATTGCACTAGAGTTATCTCTCCTGTTTGGAAGTCTTTTCCATGGCACCGTCTTTCAACTGGGTTCTTGTAACTATTGTCTTTCCTTTGCCACTTCAAACCTAGGGCTTCTAAAGGCTCCCTGCCATTGCATCTCACTGCCTCTTATTAGTTTACTTATTCCTGACCACACCTATGTAAATATTTTCTATGTTAAATTATCTTTGCCACCCCATTAAATCTGCTGTATCACTTTTTTTAGTATGCATTCTGTTTTATGCTAATGTATTAGTCAATATAAAAGTCAATATATTGACTAATATAATTAGCTATATGTTGTATATGTATAGCTAAGCTAATTTTATATAATATCTATAATTATATATAATTGCTAATATATATATAATAGCTCTGCCAACATTTATAACTGAGCATCTAGCTTGTGAATAGAAGTCACCCCAAAAGTAAGCTATCACATTTTAATCCTTGATTGGAAGAATTAGCATTGGAAAAACCATGTGATATTCCAAATATTTATAATGTACTTCAACTATTTCTTTACTAATATTTCTTTAATACTGTTTATATTTCTTTAATACTGTTTAGTAGTTTATTGACTGTTGTATTAACAAGAGTGACAAACCATTAACATAGTACAGTTGAGTCCGTATCACTTGTCATTCTTCATTATTATGTGGTGTTTTCCTATCAGCTGTAAGAACAAGTCTCCCTTACATAAACATAGTGCACATATGGCAGTGCTAATAAATGAGCAATTGCAGCATACTAAGCCATTAGGAATACATTTACTTGGTTCCAAACATGTGTTCTGTATAATGACATTGGCATATACTATCAACTTAGTAGAAATCCTGCCAAATTTTAAGCAATATGGAAGAGTAGCATAATTATGATAAAAAGAATAGTAAAGATGGCCAGGATACTGCTACTGGTACCCTGCATTCTTCATCTCATTTAGTAATCATAACAGAGCTAAGATTTAAGCACAGATATTATGGTCATAACATGAAGATACTAAGGATCAGAGGAAAATAGGAAAAAAATAAGGTGAAAAAATAAGGTGAAAAAACTCAAGGATAGAGGGTTTGGACTACTTATTGCCTAGCCTATTAACATTGGAGCTACAGCCTTGCACTATCACAAATGTTGGAGCACTTGGGCACTTGTCATTTCATCCCTTTCAAATTCAGATATTCTACTGTATGTCATCTTCTCTATTTTAGCTACTTTTGCTAATTTACCAATTGGACTGCAGTAAGATACACCACCTATTGACACTAACAAGTTTTCACTGTCCATGTGTTTGTGTATCATTTCCTAACTCAGCCAGTTAGATTGTACATTTTATCGTTCATAACTATAATCACTGCCATGCTTATATCCTCAATTCATTTTTATAAGAGATAAACTATGCTGCTTTTTTATAAGGATTCTGGATTTAATTTTGGATCTTCCAATATCTTGAAATGTATTTTTTAGAATAAATTTGGTGAATAGTAAAGTGAATCCAGGCAGATAGCTCTGAACTATAGTTTAGGCAGAGAAAATTTATGGAATGATATCAATTCCTTGACCAAAGCCTGGAAGAAATCAGAAAGATGGGTAAATAGGAGGAGGCTTGGGATTCTGCATTTTTGAGAAGCTTCCAGGTAATGACGCTGCTGCTCTGAGGACCACAGTGTGGATAAGAAAAGACTGTGTATTTCGGAGAAGTGGGGGTTGTCTTTGAAAGGAAAGACAAAAATAGGTCAGTTTGTTGGTGAGGTTTCTCTTAAGATGAAAAAGGCATTAGCACACTGGTACATTGATAAGAAGGAACTGGTGGTGAGAGAAAATAGAAGATAAAAAAGAAGAGGATAGTAAGATTATAGGTGGTTCAGGGCCTTCAACCAGAAGAAATGCAGAGTACAAGTGGAGAGACAGGTCCCGGAGTTTAAGAAGGGGCCAATTATCTCCTCTGAGACCTTTCTGAAAGTTGGAAACAGTTCCCCTATATGTTTTTTGCTGACTTAATTTCTGATGGATCTTTGAGGAACTATCCTTTAAAGTTCATGTTCCCCCTTACTCCTCTTTCAGGGCATTTTATTCAAATTTGTTCTAAATCTATCTGCTGGTTGTATTTTTGTTTTGTTTTGTTTGTTTATTAAGCTGCCATTGGATATTCATTCTTTGATTTCTTTCTCTGCTTCAACTCTTGTCAAAGAAGTCATTCTCACTTCTTGCATTGGTTGCAGCAAATCCTGCTTCCTTCAAAAAGGCCAATCTCTCTCCTTTGTTTATTCACCTGAAAAAACAAAGAAACAGTAACTAAACTATACACTAAGTGCAAGTTACCTCTTAATGGCTCCGCACTCTAGAACTCCACATAAAAAAAGACTTTCAGTGTGGCACTACAAGACATAAAACCAGCTGACTATCTTCATGTTAAGCCCATGACTCCTAAACTTATAGTGGACCATTGGTTCTGATTGGCTACTCTACACTTCTCTTATTAATTTATAGTTCCATTCTCTTGTGTCCTCCTTTCAAAATCTTCCTATATTCCTTCACCAAAGTCCTCTCATCTTATTTCATTAATAAAATAATGCAATTTAGAAAATACTATAATAGTTTCATTTTAACCCATAGCTATTTATTCATGTTTATGTTTATAAAAGATAAATTATGCTTTTTTTCCACTAAAGCCAAGCCTGTCACTTGGATCCCAACACCTTTAACTACCCAAGATATCACTCTTTAAATTTTCTATTGCTCCATACACCGCATCAATCTTTTTAAAAAGATTTTATTTATTTGTTTGACAGACAGAGATCATAAGCAGGCAGAGAGGCAGACAGAGAGAGAGGAAGGGAAGCAGACCCCCTGCTGAGTAGAGAGCCAGACCCTGGAATCATGACCAGAGTTAAAGGCAGAGGCTTTAACCCACTAAGTCACCCAGGTGCCCCACATCATCAATTTTTAAGCAACGTTTTGAGTTGTAATTTTGTATGATAGAATGCATCAGTTGTAACTGTACAGCTATATGCTTTGGAACACAAGTATATGCTTTGGAACCATCACCATAATGAAGAAATGGAATAATTCTATCATCCCAAAAATGTTTCGCCATATTCCTCTATAAGTAAATTCCCACAATTCTGGTGTTAAAATATCGCTGATGTGCTTTTTGTTACCATGGATTACTTTTGCTGACTCTTGAATTTCCAAAAGTCAAGTGGAAACATAAAAGTATGCATTCTGTTTATTCATGGCTTCATTCTTTTTCAATTATGTTTTTGATTTACATCTGTGTTTTGTTGATCTATAGTTCATGTCATATCAGTGATCTAATGAACTTCATTGTATGGCCATTTCAAGATTTGATTGCCCATTTATATGTTGACAGACACGCTGTTTCTATCATGAATAAAGTTTCTGTGGGAGTTCTTGTACACGTCTTCCTGTTAGATGTTTTTATGTTTCTTAGATGGATACTAAGGAAAGGATATTTAGGGTTATATAGTATGTGCATTTGTGACTTTATAAGAAATCACCAAATTGTATTCTAAGTTGAGTGTGACATTTTACATTCCTACTAGTAATGTGTGAAGATTCCTGTTGCTTCACAACCACGCTAAAACTTGTTATTGTCAGTCTTTTCAAATTGTAGTCAATCTAGTTGATTTATAATGCTATTTCATTGTGGTTTCAATTTGCATTTTCCTGCTATTGATGTTGAGTATCTTTTTTTATGTGCTTATTGGTCACTTGCATACCTTCTTTCAGATATTTTGGGCTGCTTTTAAGAATTGTCTTCTTTAGATTGAGTTGTAAGACTTCTTTCTGTTTTTAAGATACAAGGCCTTTTAACATATTTTTTTCTTCCATTGTCTTGTGTGCCTTTTCATTTTCTAAATGGTGCCATTTGAAGAGCACTTTTAGTTTCAATGAAATCCAATTTACCTTTTTTTTTTCTTTTATATGTCTTTTTTTGTGTGTGGGTTTTTTTTTTCCTAAGAAATTTTCACTTACCCTCAAACTGCAAAGACTTTTCCTCTGTAAAGTTTTCCTTTATTTAAACTATCTATGACTTTAGCCTTTATTCATGATTTATGTGTAGGTCTCTATTCAGTGAGAGTTATTTTTATATACAGTGTGAGATAAGAGATAATGTTAATTTTTTATATGAATATTCAGTTCAGCCAGCATTATTTCTTGAAAAACAATTTCCCCCGATGTTGGTGCTTTTTTTCAAAATTAATTAAAAATATG
Organism: Mustela lutreola; assembly: GCF_030435805.1. Taxonomy (NCBI): domain Eukaryota; kingdom Metazoa; phylum Chordata; class Mammalia; order Carnivora; family Mustelidae; genus Mustela; species Mustela lutreola. The sequence goes on from NC_081300.1 coordinate 41,908,752, forward strand.
TGCCTTGGGGGAAGCCTGGGTGGCTCAGTCCCTTAAGCGCTGTCTTTGGCTCAGGTAGTGGTCCCAGGGTTCTGGGATTGAGCCCTGTGATGATGGGCTCCTTGCTTGGTGGGGAGTCTGCTTCTTCTCTGCCTGCTACTCCCCCTCTTTGTGCTCACTCTCTTTCTCTCTCTCTCCGTGTCTCTCTCTCTGACAAATAAATAGATAAAATCTTTAAAAAAAATGTGTGCCTGACTCTATTTCTGTGTTCTTTATTCTATATTATTGATCTGTATGCCTATCCTAACACAGCTACCACATTCACTTGATTAATGTAGCTGTATAGCATGTCTTCACTTCAGGTTGTAGAAATCCTCTAACATTATTCTTTGTCTTAAAAATTGTTTGGGGAGTTGAAGTGCTTTGCACAAGGTACCACATTAATTTCTACAAAAATACCCCCTGGTAATTTGAATGAATCTTGTTAAATCCATAGAACAATTTTAGTAGAATTAACATCTTAATATAGAACTTTCCATTCCATGAAATTTATATATTTGTCTATTTATTTATTTCTTAAATAGCTGTCAGTGACATTTTGTCTTCCCCCACCCCATCTCCCCACCTCTTTGCACTCCTCTGGCAATGCCCAGTTTGTTCTCTATATTTTTGGGTCTGTTTCTGCTTTTTTTCATTGTTGTTTGCTTGTGACTTTGTCATTTTTTAATAAAGTAATCATAACTGTCATTTATATATTGAACTTCAGTATTTCAAGTTTGTCAAGATATTGCATTTGGTACCTTAAACATTTATTTTCAGTTATCTGTTGCCAGTTTACAGTAATATAATTGGACTTTTTAATATATTGACCTTATACAAAATGAACTAGATGAAGGTATTTACGAGTTCTAGGATCTTGGGATTTCTATGCATATTTTATGTCACCTGTCAATAATGAAAGTTTTATTTTCTCCTTTCAAATCTTTTAGTCCTTAATTTTCTTGCTTTATTTCTCTGGCTATGCCCTCCAGTATAATAGAAAAGGAAAGTAGTGTGAGCAGACATTCTTGGCTTGTTAACTGCTCTTATGGATAACACATTCAAGCCTTCAGCATTATATATAATGAAGGCTATCAATTATTCATACTTACCCTTTATCAGGTCAGGGAAGTTCCCTTTCATTTTCAGTTTGCTGAAAAAGTTTTATTTTCTATGTTTGTTTGATGGTTTTGTTTTGTTCAGTTCTGTTTTCAAATCATGCAAAGGTGATAAATTTCTTCAACCATACATTTAGATCATACATATTTTCTTTTGTTTTGAGAGATAGTGTATTACATCAATTGGTTTTTGAATGTTAAACCAACCTATGTGCTATTAGTAGGTACTCATTGTTATGATGTATTAGCATTCTTGTGTATCATTCAATTTAATTTGCTAATATTTTGTTAAGAATTATAATATCTACATTAATTGGGGTTGTCATTGTTTTTATTTTCCCCCCAGAGAGCGAACTGTTAAAACATATCCAGGATGCTATTGACTTTTTAATTGTATGATTAAAGCTTCCAAGTATGTAGAGATATGCATATTTATACATTGATATGTTTATACAAAAATTTTAAATTCTTATGCTTGTAACCTGTGTCCTCTTAATTGAAAGGACATTTAAAACATGTTCCTTTTTGATAATTGTAATTGGACATTCTTCTCTTATACAGTCTTACACTTTTAGCCTTTTGCTTGGGAGTTCTGAAGATGTACATTAACATAACTAGTGATAATTTTTTTTTTCTTTTTTTTTTAAAGTATAATTTTTTATTTTTTATAAACATATATTTTTATCCCCAGGGGTACAGGTCTGTGAATCACCAGGTTTACACACTTCACAGCACTCACCAAAGCACATACCCTCCCCAATGTCCATTAACCCACCCTCTTCTACCAAACCCCCTCCCCCCAGCAACCCTCAGTTTGTTTTGTGAGATTAAGAGTCACTTATGGTTTGTTTCCCTCCCAATCCAGTTTTAAGTAAGTCTCTTGCTATTTTTTTTCTAAATGGCCCATGTATGTTTGTTATGCTTTTTTTGTTTGTTTTTTTCCCTCATTTTTTTCTCATTTGCTGGTTTATATAGATTGTGTACTTTTTAGTATTCCATTTTAGGCTTCCATTTCTTTTGACAAAAGTGAATGATTCTTTAGTAAATTATTAAATTTTTAAGTATTCAAATATATATCCATATAATTTGACAGATTACTCTGAAAGTTAAAAAAATTCTCTCATTTTTGTTGTTTCATCTTTAATATTTTCAATTTTGTGTGCTTGTATTGCTTATATTGTCTCTCATTTTTCATAATTTGTCTTACTTTTAAAATTTAGCTTAGATGAATTCAACATTTGATTTTGCTCTTCTCCTTATTATTGTTTCCTTTTACTCTTCTTATTGTTGTTATTTTTCTAAGTTCTTTATTTGAATTGATTATACAAGTTAATTCATTGTGTTCAAGAGAAACTCATAACCATAAGCACTTATATTACTAAAAATAATACCAAAAGTACATAAGTGCATATGGGACTTTGGAAAATTTTTAAACTAATGATCGATAGCCAGGAATATGAAGAAAACATACTAAATGTCCTCTGGGAACCTATTGGTGCTTATTTCATTTAACAAGAGAATGACTGCTAAAAAGTTACAGGCACAACAGATATATGAATACTAAAGTGAGTGAGTGTAACAATGATATGCATTCATTGTGACTAACTTCAATGTCCATTTCTACAAAATGAGGATGATACCAGTCTTGATTTATTGTGATGAGGATAGAATGATAAATAATCCTAGTTGTAGTGGTAGTAGTAGTAGTAGTCTTCACAGTAATTTTATATCACATACAATATTCTAGACACAGACTTAAAGTTTTTATAATCCATATGCTTGATTCCAGTAAATATTTCTTTCTTGCAGTTTAAAGATTTCATAAATTTAATGAGTATGCTACACAATTTAAATATAAAATGGTTATTGACTGAGTTTTATTTTTTATTGGCAGGGTTTTATCTGAGGTTCGTCAATTTAAGGCCTAGGCAAAAAATGAATAAATATATAAGTTATTTCAAAGAGTACTACTAATGTACTTAAATATCTCAAATAAGGTGAAATTAGAATGAGAACATACATCCCCTGTTTTTCAGCAGGTTATCCTGTTTTTCGTTGTCATTATGCTTAATTAGAGCTTTAAACATATGTTTCTTGAAAAAATTATATCTCTGTCAACTGTTGTCATTCAGTTTCCAATTTCATGTCACTCTCAAGTAATAGAGTACTTGACAATCTTCTGACAGAAACCCAACTGTCAGACAGCTATGCTGATTGCTACTGCTTCCCTTCAACCTAATTAAAGATTTATTACTTTCATTGGTCCAAATATAATATTTTCTGTTTCAGTCAACTTTGGCCCGTAGGTGCCCAATATAATAATGCTATAATTTTTCTCTGGTCTCATCCATTTTTTTCTTCCACATGCTTGAGACAGAATATCTTTGTTGTTGTTTTTCTATGAAGGTAAACTTAATTCAAAATACCAAGAATCTTTAAGGGTTTTTCTATAATTTATATCACACAGTATATATATGGCATTGTATACACAAAAAGAGTAGTCATTTTTTTTTAATATAACAGAACACACAAAAGTGGGCTAACTATAATTTTAATAATGAGTCTTTGCCTTAACTTTTAGATACATAACTTTTAAGTTTAGAAATGAATATAAATGTGTACTGTTAACAAAAAAATGAGATATACAGAATCACTACCAATTTTTTGCTTTGCTGTACACCAGCATATGCATATGTGAGTATGATATTTGTATTTATTTTTTGTTGTTGTTTCTGTGACAATGGTTCTTGGTTATTTTGTCTCTATCGTACATGAGATAATCAAGCCAAATTAGAAAGTGTTTACTGATTTTTATTAGAATTCTGGAGTTGTTTTTATTGAAGGGGGATAGATAGCTTTAACAATCTAAGAGTTAGAGATATACTTACTTGGGATTATACCAAAAAGATGCAATATCTCGTTTTAACCTTATTCTTCTTAGTTAGTACTGCCATAAAGATATAATTGCCCTAAAATTTTTAAGTATAAGAAAAATCTCATTTATAGAGAATTGCTAATACCATAGGAATCTGCAATTCCTTTATAAGAAGTTCCAAAGCTTAATGATTTTGAAGAAAACAAAATATATTAAATTTAGCAATACGTCACACATTTATTTTAGAATAATTGGTCTATGGATGGAAAGGAAAGTTTCTAGTAGCACCCTAGAAACATATTTATGTGCATGGATACACACATACATACACACACACATACATACTACTCTGTAAATGCCCGAATCCCAGAAATTCTTAGATACATTGTTAATGATAATGAGACTGTTCTCTTCCTGAGTTGTTTATTACAAATAATTTCATTGTAAGAGTGATTGCCCTTTACTCACCATTATGCACAGGAGGAAAAAAAGAAGGCAGAGGAGGAGGAGAAAAGGGGGAGATGGAGGAAAGGAAACTATATAAATATATTCCTGAGTCAGTATTTTGAAAGAAGAGTGTATGTACTTGGTGATTTTGATCACATTTGTTTCTTCTAATATAATAGGGTGCGCACCTAGTCTGTTTCCTTCTAAACATTACAAAATAGAGGGCGCTGGAGCATCCCAATCTGAAACAGTTTCCATTCAAACTACACTTTTTTTCAGAAACAAATTAAATCTCAGTTCCAAACAGCCTTTCTATTGCCATCAGAAGGTACATTTATAAATTGTGTTTTTAACCTGAAAGAAATACTCAGGGTGAAGCTTAGCTGTACTTAATCACCAATAGCATTGGTAGGAGTAAACACAATTTACATTCATTATGCTAACCTGATAAAGGAAGTGGTTTCACACAACCATGAAAGATGCAGTAAACCAGAGCTAATCATTAATAGAAAAGTCAGCCATATACAGTCAGCACCCTATGTATTATTTAAGAAGGTGCTGGCTTTATCTGCATGATGTGACAATACTGATTACAATTCTCTAAAGCTACAAAAATGATTGAGAATCTGCAAAAACTTCTTGGGAAAATTCATGAAAATTATATGTATGTATATACTTATATATTTATGCATTTAATTTCTGGGAAATACTATATTAATAATAACTATAAATTAAACATAATAATTACACCTTAGTGGAAAAAAAATTTAAATGGTGTCATAAAATTTCACATATGTAAAATATTTAAAATATAAACTAGAGAAGCCTGTTGGATAATTTTATAATGGCATATACAGTTATTTACTTCTAGTTATGTCTTCTAGGTGACCAGTTCAGATTTGAGTTTCATCTTAACCTATTTTATTGTCATACATCTGGAAGATGGCTGTTGCTTAAGAATGAAATGAAGTATTCTTATCTGACTCCAACAAATGTAAAGACTTTCCCTAGTTTTTCTAGTTTTCTTACCTATCTAGGATGTAGAAAGTAAAAATCTTTCAGTATACCCTAAGCTAAAATTTTTAAAGGTGGAGGATGTGTTGTCACATGTATAATTTAAAGTGTTATACATATCTCAAAATATGGGAAACTATCATGTTCATGTTTGTCATCAGTATGGTTAAAACAATTCTCCCATGAGTTAAATTAAATACACGTCAACAGGAGAAATATATATTTTTTACAGATCTATATATTTACTTGACACAGAAAGACACAGCGAGAGAGGGAACACAAGCAGTAAGAGTGGGAGAGAGAAGCAGGCTTATCGCTGAGCAGAGAGCCTGATCTGGGCTTAATCCCAGGACCTGGGATCATGACCTGAGCAGACACTTAACCAACTGAGCCACCAAGGTGTCCCAGGGAAAAATATAATTAACTGAGCATGATGTCTTGCTTAAAAGTCAAGAAGTTGTTGAATCTTGGCAACGATCACCTGTAATATGAAATTTTTATTCAACTTGACAGGCCCCAAAATAATATTTATAATTTTCCTTCCTTATTGTAATCAAGCACTAATGAATATGACTACTACTAACCAAAACATTACTTCATCCATTTTTAGTAATATGTGCAATTGTCACTTGTCTTAACCTATAGACCTGTGCTAATAAAAATATGTGTAGCCATTAGCAAAAATAAAGTTAGAAGTATATGAAATCATTATATTACTAACATTTGCAGAGTAGGTCCATTTACAACACTATTTCATTTAATACTCATAGGAGATACTTGCAGTATTTTCTCTGTTTTATGAATAAATAAACTTTAAGTGGGGATAAATGTGCTCTGAAGTACATATGTATGATGGTGGAGTTTTAAAAAACGTGTTACCATCCAGAAGGTTATTGATGTTAATGTTAACTCAGATAAAATGATATTTTGGGATATTATGAGATAATTAAATTGAGTAGCAGTGATCAATGGTTGGAAAAGAGTAGTGACACATCTCAGTATGACAGGTCAAGAGAAGCACTGATTGTCTATTCTAATATTTTTATAAATTGCATGTTCACTTGCTTCTGACTTCTGCTTTTTTCCTTGACTCCACTGGTGTCATAAAACTGCTCTGCTATTAGCACAGTGCTTTCAGGAGGCCACCTATAGATTGACAATGTACACTGATTTTATATAGATCAATACATAGATAGATTATGTATTGATATAATGCATACATATATATCAATCATTTGGATCTTACAATATGTGGATTTGCCAGTCGTAGAGAATACATCTTCCTGAAGATCTTGGGTTCTTCACATCATTCCTAATTTTGTATATATAGGTAGATTATGTCCTTGTTTTGATTCTTTGGGGACAAGGTTTCCTACTTCATAAAATTCTATTGTTTTATTATTTATTGCATCAAGTATTGTTTTAATTGATGGGATGTCAAATGTATTAACGATAGATTCTATGAACCTGTATAAAACTCAGTCTAAAATTAAGAAAGGTAAAAATTTACCTTGGAAGCCTCCTGTCTCAAATTTCTGATACTTTAAAATGACCACTGCTGATTGCAATTCCAGCTATTTACTCTGTGTCATATATTTGCGTATACACTGTCTTTTTTGTTCCTAATACAGATATGTGACTTTATAAATATTCCTTCTTCATGCCTATGTATATATACATATATATGTGAAGAATCTGAAAGGCTAAGAGACCTTTTGTGTGACAAAGATTTTGTGTAACAGAGAAAGATTTATTGTCATTCCTGTCTTAAACTTAGTAAATTTTCTATGAATATTTAATATTTATTTGTTCTTTATAGATATCAAATAGGAGTTCAATATATGTTGAAAACAGAATTTACATTAATAGCCTTACTTTTCATATATATATATATATATATATATGTGACAATGGCCTTAGATTTTTCAAAGCATTGTCTTAACTATAATTTGAAGAGTTGTAATTATCAGAGTGCAACTAACCCTCATGGGAATTTCTGGATCATGAAATACAGGGTGAACTTTGGAATATCATTTGTTCATAAATTTAATATAGAATAATATTTATAAATCATACATATTTTATTTCCTGCAACTATTTGCATTTTATTTAATTATTCAGATTCTTTAAACTTAACATACATATTGCTTTATGAATATATAAAATTTATTGTTAGATATAAATATACATTTCTTCATGTTTACTTTATGTATATATTTTGTTCCTCTTTTGTTTGGCTCTCTAATTCCTCTGACTTCTCTGCAGTTAACTTCCTTGACTCATTTCATTCACAGCCTACATGAACATCTTACAACTGAATTTCTATATATTTTCATGTATTTTTAAGCTATTTGAGTTACTTTCCCATTGTATTAAAATCCCCATGCATTTCACAAATAAAATCTGCTTCTTATTAAGTATGAGCCTTTCAGTATGTCCTGGATTTTGTTTCATTTGCTATATACTTTATTTGCTATATACTTTTTTGGTGAATAGCAGTGAGTATTTATATCTGTGTTAGTAAGTAGGGTAGATAGATAGAATTACAGACAGACAAATCTTTCTTTTTTAAATACTAACAGATTTGGTAGTAAAACTTAACTAGTTTCCAGGGTGCCTGGATGGCACAGTCATTAAGCTGCCTTCAGCTCAGGTCATGATCCCAGGGTCCTAGGATCCAGCCCTGCATCAGGCTTCCTGCTCAGTAGGAAGCCTGCTTCTCCCTCTCCCACTCCCCCTGCTTGTGCTCCCTCTCTCACAGTCTCTCTCTCTCTGTTAAATAAATAAATAAAAATCTGAAACAAAACAAAACAAAAACAAACAAAAAAACCCTTAACTGGTTTCCTTAAATTCATGAATTTGACCTTTTTTCCCCCCATAGCCTTAATTTATTTTTTATTTTTTTAGCCTTTTAATTTAAATAACTATTGCAAACAACTGAAATTATTTAAAGTAGATAAAACTCAGCTGTGGACTTTTTTTTTTTTTTTTTTTAAGGAATGAAATTAGGACAAGTTGTATACTAGAAATTAATATAACATTGTGTGTCAAATACATTGAAACAAAAAAAAATCATCTTGTGGTTTAATAATCCTCATTTTTTGCCTTTCTATTACTAAATATGAGTTTTTGTACTTTTTTATTCCAGTGGTATGATATTTGTTTTTTCATGTAATATTTTTATTAGAATAGTCAAGTTAAATTTTATACTTTTTGTGATAATTAGTTCTTTGCCCAGTGATTTTAGACATCTTTTTTCTAATTCCCAATCACATGGATTTTTGTTGGTGTTGCTATTGATTTCTAACTTAATTGCATTTTGATGAGAAATTTGGTTTATATGAAACCAAGGGCATATAAATTAGATAAATTAAATTATATTGTCTAGTGTGAAGAGAGTTTACAGAAATTTTTTTTTAATAAATGTTCTATTTGTGCTTGAGAAGTCTGTTGTTCAATTCTTAAATATTATATTCCAAAGGTACCCAAAATTTTCCTGATAAATTGAGCATATAAATTGCTCAACTCAAATTTTGTTTCTAATGTCACTTTTATTTATTTGGTCCATTTATATCTAAAAATTGTGCTCAAATATTCCCGTATGTTCTTAGATTAGCCAATTCGTACTACAATTGGATTTGTGAAGTCCTACCTATTTTATGTATTATTAAGCTAAGTTATTTGGCATTTTGACTGTTTAATATCTTTCACCAGCTTATTTTTTTCCATTTTTTAATTTTAATTTTTCACCTTCCTGCAATTTAATGTTTTAGAAATTGTCCGTGTAAATAACACATTTAAATTTTGTTTTGTTTTCTAAGGTAGTTTTGTGAATTTAATCCACTTATATTTTTTCATAATACTGACATCTGCCTTGATATTCTTTTTTTTTTTTTTTTTTTTAAATTTTATTTATTTATTTGACAGACAGAGATCACAAGTAGGCAGAGAGGCAAGCAGAGAGAGAGAGAGAGGGAAGCAGGCTTCCTGCGGAGCAGAGAGCCTGATGCGGGGCTCGATCCCAGGACCCTGAGATCATGACCCGAGCTGAAGGCAGCAGCCCAAACCACTGAGCCACCCAGGCGCCCCATGCCTTGATATTCTTTTACCATGCATTTGCTTTTTCTTTTTATTTATGTTTAAATTTGGTTGCTGTTACCCACTGCCATCTTTTTAAACTTCTTTTGCAAGGATTAAATTTCTTTTTAATATTTTTTGCCATTTTTTATAAAGATTTTCTTGCAAGTTTTATACTCTATAATTAGTCTTGTCTGACTAATTTTAGCAAAGGCTAATTTATGGTTTTCTAATCAGTTACTTAATATACTTTTGAACCATATTACCTACTATCTACATTATATGCTATTTTGAGTGACTGTTGTCTATCTTGTTTCTTTCTTTGTGTTAGCCATTTTTATATTATTGTATACAATCATTATGTTGATATATGCACTCTTATTGGAAATACTTACCAATGGTGTTGCTCACCATTTCTTTCATTTTACATCTTCTGGTAGGGATCATTCTTTTCTGTAGATTAAGCATCTTTTATCATTTCCCTTAGGTAAGATTTGTTGAAAACTTTTCAAGATTTGTCTAAAAAATATCTTTATTTTATTCTATAACTTGAAAAATAAATTCAATTTTATGTATAGAATTCTAAATGCCTGTTCTTTTCTCTCTACATATTAAAGATAATACTGCATTTTCTCATTCTGTTTTTTTTTTTTTTTAAGATTTTATTTATTTGACAGACAGAGATCACAAGTAGGCAGAGAGGCAGGTGGGTGTGGGGGGAAGCAGGCTCCCCACCAAGCAGAGAGCCTGATGTGTGGCTCAATCCCAGGACCCCAGGACCATGATCTGAGCTGAAGGCAGAGACAATCCACTGAGCCACCCAGGCACCCCTCATTCTAATTGTTTTCACTGAGTGTTAGGTATCAGTCTGTTATTTTTCTCATGTCCCATAATCTGAGATTTCTTGCAGGTTGCTTTCAAGATCTGTCTTGCCTTATCTTTAGTTAATTAATTAATGAATTAATTTGCATATAGTTTTACTATTATGCCTCTAAGGTTAAATTTATTTTTATTCTCCAACTTTGGATTTGCTAGGTTTCCTTGATCTAAGAATTGGTGTCTTTAATCAAACAGAAAATCCTTGGTCTTGCCTCTTTGAAAATTCCACCTTCCTTTTTATTGTACTATACCCAGCCTCATGCACCTGTGGCCCAATTCTTAACATCTATCAACTTCAACTTTCCCAACTATAAAATAGCTATTATGGTAGGGCACCTGGGTGGCTCAGTCAGTTAAGTATATGCTTCAGCCCAGATCATAATCTCAGGATTCTGGGATCAAGCCCCACATTGGGCCCACTGCTCAGCAGGGAGTCTGCTTGTCCCTCTCCTTCTTCCTCTCCCCCCACTTATGTGTTCACTCTCTCTGTCTCTCTCTCTATCTCTCAAATAAATAAGTAAATAAATAAAATCTTTAAAAAAAAATAGAATAGTGATTATGGTACTCACCTTAAGTATTCCTTATAAGGATTAATTATGTTGTTTTTAAAGCACAGTGCCTAGTACATATTAGCAGCTTCCACAAGTACTTATAGAAAAAACTATTTATTAGGAAATGTTGGGGTGCCTGGGTGGCTCAGTGAGTTAAGCCTCTGTCTTCAGCCCAGGACATGATCTCAGGGTCCTGTTCTCCGCTCAGTGGGGAGCCTGCTTCCCCTCCTCTCTCTGCCTACTTGTGATCTCTCCCCCTCTGTCAAATAAATAAATATAATCTTAAAAAAAAAAAAAAAAAAAAAAAAAAGAAAATGTTTAACAAGGCAGAATTAGGTTAATTCATAAACTACTGTGTATTTTCTATTTATGTGACTTAATGAAGGCTGAATTTAATTTGATTGGATACTAAAAATATCTAATGTGCTTAGAACACATGATTAACTTAGAAATGTTAAACCTCAGTATTGGATGACTTATCATATAGAATATTACTTATGGCCTCAAAACAAACAAACAAAAAACACAAATTAGTAGTCTGTTATCACAAAATAGCCTATGTTTGGGACTTGGCAGTGCTTTGTCAAAAGAAGAGTCAATGGAAATGAAATCAGTAACAATATTAAGTGGTTTGTTCACTTAAAGTGGTTGGATTGTGAAATTTAAGAAATGGTTTATATTTTTAATGTTATAATAATAAGTTCATTTTGTTCCTTAATAAACTCTTGTTTACATACTCCAGGTACTTTCTCCCTTTTGAATGGTTTCTTTGGCTAACCTAAGAATTTACTTCTTTTTTATCAAATATTAGGCTAACCATTGATATTTAAAAAATTTTTAAGGTTAACTTGAAAAATTTGGTATGATGGAGCTTCCAAAGAAAGTTTCCTGAGAGAAATATTACAAACAATTTTGATTGCTTTATTCTATTACAGGAGCTATTTAATTGATATTTGCAGCTGTGTAGAGAGAAAAAGAGAGGAAAAGAACTGATAACTGAATAGTACTGGCTTCTTAAATATAATTCATTACTTTATTGTTGTTGTTACTTTCAAGTATCTTATATTTACTACATGGAAAATATAACTGCATTAAAAATAAGCATAAGTGACTTAAATAAGTAAGCACGCATTTGAAATGTTTCAGTGGTGATATATTTTATTTATAAATGTATGGTCTAGAAATTTTTAAAATTAGTATTAATTTGGAACTGTAGGATATATTAAGTGTCATCAACACTGGTATTTACTACTTATTTCTCACAGGTCCAAGATACATACCTGGCTAAGTTTAAGTGTGGATATATAACTGGCTTCAGTATAACACACATATAACTGGGTTACCTTCTAATTCACATTACAACCACTGATGTATGTGCAGAAAATTATTTTATTTTTTTAAACTTATTTTAGTCCTTCCTTCTATCTGTCAACTTCTGGAAATAAAGTAAAATAAAACAAAAATATTTTATCAGGTAAATATTGACCTGATCTCCAAAATTATAAAATACCTTTTCACATTACTTTTCTCTCCCTCTTCCTTAAGATGGCATCTAAGTTTGTGGGTGAGAGTTTTGCATGTTCCCTTGGCATTGAAGGAACAAAAGGGCCATGGAAAAGGGGCAGTACTCTTGCCTTAGGAATCCATAGTGAGGTAAACCCTATCAAGGTTTTATTCCCTGACTACATGCCTGCCTGAGATTTTGCCCTGCTCTTTATGTCTGAATAGTCCCTGTGTCCTATCCTTATCCTTTGTGAGATAACATACTTGTCATTTCCTCTTTCTGCCCTAGAGCCATAATGGTGGTCTAGGTATGTAGAGAGGGAGAATAGCTAACAGAATGAACCAAGCCAATAGATATTTCACAATAACCACATCAGTTATAACTATATATACATACATGGGTGGAGAAAAAAGATTATCTTATGAACCAAAAGCCCAGTCCTGCTCTATTTTTCCACCAATTCTTATTTATAACAAAAGAAATTATTTTGAAAAAAAGTTAAAAAAAGAAATTATTTTGAATATTAATTTTAAATATAAATATAAATTTATTTTTAAATATAAAAATGTTTAAAATCAGTGTGGAAATCAACTAATGCTCTCCTCATTTAAACTTACTGAAAACAATTTGGGAGGGGGGAATAGAGGAATTTAAAAATCTCTGCCAAAAATAATTAAAAAAAATAGGGGCACCTGGGTGGCTCAGTGGGTTAAAGCCTCTGCCTTCGGCTCGGGTCATGATCCCAGGATCCTGGGTCCGAGCCCGGTATCGGGCTCTCTGCTCAGCGACGAGCTTGTTTCCCTTCTTCTCTCTCTGCCTGCCTCTCTGCTACTTGTCATCTCTATCAAATAAATGAATAAAATCTTAAAAAAAAAAAAAAATCTCTGCCACTTCAGTGCACTCACATAGGCTAGTAGGTTAGCAGAGCATATCCAGAAGGCCCATTCATGAAGGTAGATTTTTGGAGAGCTAAACTTTTGTAAAACAATATAAGGAAATTTGTGTTTCTGACAAAAACCAGAGAGATAGAGATTTGAAAAATTAGGAGTCAGTGATTATATAGAGGAAGAAATGGCAGCAAGCAGGATAGCAATGTGAAAATCTTTATCATCCTCCAGTTCTGTCCATGTTGATGGGAAAGATTCTGGACTCCAGGAAACAAACTGAGGGTTACAGAAGGGAGAGGGTAGGGGAACAGGGTAACCAGGTGATGAGTATTAAGGAGGGCATGTGTTGTGATGATCACTGGGTGTTATACACAACTAATGAATCATTGAACACTACATCAAAAACTAATGACGTACTATAAGTAGGCTAACTGAACATAATAATAATTAAAAAATAAAATAAAATCTACATCATCCTAAAGATTCTGCAAGGGCTGCTACACACACAAACTCATTCTACAAGTGAGCCTTTTGGAAGAGCAATTAACATAGCTGGGTGGGTACCTTGAGAGTTGCAAACTTATAGGTTACATGATTGATTCCAGGAAATGATTCAGTGCCTATATTGACTAAAAACTGTAAGCCATTCTAAGTTTTTGAATCCTCAAAAACAAACAAACAAACAAACAAACAAAATAGGGGTGGGGGGTAAAACACAGAACTGAATCATGAAAGTGTAGAAACCATAAGAGACATCTGGAGAACCATGTATTTTTAAAATGTCCTTATTTTATTAATAATATAATGCATAATAAACCCCCCAAATAAAACCTTACTTATGGCTCTGTTTTTCAGTAATTTAGGGCTATGATATTTGGTACCTGGAGTAGACTTGAAGTAGATATTCTGGGTAGGATTTTGGAGTTTATTGCCCACTGGCTTGAAGGAAGTAAGAGCCCCTTTGCTGGTGAGAGTGATGGAAAAAGAAAAGTGACCTGAGAAGGAGGAAAACAAAGACAGGGTAGAATACATTAGAGTTGCCTGCAACTGTTCAAGAAATCATTAGCTGTGGTTGGACACTTGAAACATGTCAAGACTATATGGAATCACTATGGAAGAGAACATTTGATCAAGAAGATCAAGAGGGAGCAGGTTACCTGACGGATCGTTCCAGTCTCTAAATTCCACTGATAAAAGTTCAACCCAAGGGGCATAAATCTACGAAGTCACAGGTTAATTGATGCATGACTGGGGTAACTATTGAATGTGATTTCCAAGGAGGGTTTAGTGTACTTACATTGACGGCAGAGCTGTATGTTGACAAAATTCGATCATCTTCTATCTAGGGAGCTTTTACCTACGGAGGTTCATGTAATGGGTGCTGGTTAATGATATAGGTATCAATCCCTTTGTGAGTTTTGTGGTGGTGTAAGATTCTGTTGTGGTTAAAATAGACTTCATAGAGCTGATGGTTTTGATGGAGATGAGTTATGGCAAAGATCTTTCCCAAACATAAGAATAATGAGAAATATGAACCAAGATCATAAAAGATAACAATTATCAAAACAAAATGGGATGAATTAAAAGCAGAGACTGAACAATGTGTGTATACCTATTTTCATAGCAGTATTATTCACAAAACCCCAAAGATGGAAGGAACCTAAGGATTCATAGAAGGGTGAAAGGATAAATAAAATGTAATATGTTCATACAGTGCAATATTATTCAGCCTTAAAAAGGAAAAGAATTTTGACACATCCTACAACATGGATGAACCTTGAAGACATTATACTAAATTAAACAAGGCAGTTACAAAAGGACAAGCAGTGTATAATTCCATTTATGTGAAGTACTCAGGTTAGTCAAATTCATAGAGACAGAAAATAGAATGGTGGTTTCCAGGGTCTAGGAGAAACAAATGGAGAGTTATTATTTAATAGGTATGGATTTTCAGTTTGAGTAGATAAAAAACTCTGCAGATGGATGGTGGTAATGGTGCACAACAATCATCACTAAACTGTATACTTTAAATTTGTCAAAATGGAAAATTTTATGTTAGATATATTTTTATGTTTTACCACCACAAAAATGTATCACCAGAATAAAAAATGAAATAGGAAGGAAAGTTTGAGAAAATAAGTTTGGGAAAAAAATAGCCAAACTATGGAAAGAACCTAGATGTCCATCAACAGATGAATGGATCAAGAAGATGTGGTATATATACACAATGGAATACTATGCAGCCATCAAAAGAAATGAAATCTTGCCATTTGCAACAACATGGATGGAACTAGAGCGTATCATGCTTAGCGAAATAAGTCAAGCAGAGAAAGACAACTATCATATGATCTCCCTGATATGAGGAAGTGGTGATGCAACATGGAGGCTTAAGTGGGTAGAAGAATAAATGAAACAAGATGGGATTGGGAGGGAGACAAACCATAAGTGACTCTTAATCTCACAAAACAAACTGAGGGTTGCCGGGGGGAGGGGGTTGGGGAGAAGGGGGTGGGATTATGGACATTGGGGAGGGTATGTGATTTGGTGAGTGCTGTGAAGTGTGTAAACCTGGTGATTCACAGACCTGGGGATAAAAATATATGTATATAAAAAATATATGTTTATAAAAAATAAAAAATAAAAAAAAAAAAAAATCCATTTTTTTAAAGATTTTTTTTCTTGTTTATTTGAAAGAAAGAAAGAGTGAGTGATAGAGAGAGAGAGAGCATGAGGAGGGGAGAAGGAGAAGCAGACTCCCTACTGAACAGGGAGCCAGACGTGATGCAAGGTTCAACCCCAGGACCACGGGATCATGACCTGAGCTGAAGGTAGACGCTTAACTGACTGAGCCACCCAGGTGCCTTGAAAAAAAAATCCATTTAAATTAAAATATTGTTAGATATATGTAGTATATCTGCCCTATGTAAGGTGCTTTAGGTGAAATAGAAATTTATCACCAACCAGCTGTGAATTCTTGGGTATGTCAATCTGCCTTATCATCCCAAGTGTGATAGTTCAGATTAGATGAATTCCAGACTTTTTACATCTTTAAATACACATTACATCTCTGATCTCACTCAAATTAAGTTGATTCATTGTATTATAGAAAAACATTGCAGCTGTAATTCAGTCCCAGCTGTCTCCCCTATATTATCCATCAGTGCATTACCTGGGTCTAGCTCTGCTTAGCACTTACCATTCTCTGGAGACATCCTGCTGTATGAGATGGTCTTCTTCAAGCAATTTCCACATTTTTCTCTGGCATGTTTATACTTCCAAAACTAGAAAGTTCTGGAATGTGTTTCAGAACAATTCTTACAGATTTTAATATGATTTTACTCTCCCCTTTTCCCACATTTCCATGAAAATGTATTTGTGTGCTAGTCACAGTTTCTCTTGTAATAACATATATATTTTACTATAATTAGTGCCTTGAACTAAGAAGTGCTCAATAAAGATGTTGAGTTACTCTGAAAAGCAAGTGATATATGTGCTTTGTTAGTTATGTCTTCTAACTAATTTTTAGTTTTTATTTTCCTAATACTCACTTTATCATATAACTTTATTAAGAAATAGACATAGAAGAAAATAAGGTAAATATAAAGAGACACTGAAAAAACTTCTGACATCTTATTTTGATTTAAAATATATTAGAACTATAAGCCTAGTAAGACATAGGATGAGTAGAAATGAAATTGAATTATGTCAATACTTTTTTTTCCTTCCTTGTTGTGATTGAATTTCACATTTGGGAAAAAGAATAGTAATTGCACATAAAACTGTTGTCATTTCTCCAATTTGAATAAGATGAAGTAAAGAAAAGGTGGATATTGGTATGTAGCGTGATAATATGTAAGGTATAAGCCAATGAAAATTTTGTAGAATATTACTCAGTCCCTCTTTAGACATCTAACTTTATAAATTTGGAGAAAATAAGAAAGTTGATAGGACATAATATTTATATGCTTATATTTAAGTGAAATTTTAAACAGTGTCATTACAGAGTACTATACTAATATTTCAGAGTTTCAAATTTAGCTTGGTAGGATAGCTGCAGTTATGTGAGAAGACTGGTACTGTTAGTTAACTATTGGTTAACTAACAAGTTTCAGGCAAACAAATAAACCCAAGTTTGGTTTAAAAAAAAAAACAAACTAAAAAAAGGGGGGGGTGCACCTGGGTGGCTAGTGGGTTAAAGCCTCTGCCTTCAGCTCAGGTCATGATCCCAGGGTCCTGGGATCAAGCCCTGCATTGGGCTCTCTGCTTAGCATGGAGCCTGCTTCCCCCTTTCTCTCTGCCTGCCTCTCTGCCTACTTGTGATATCTGTCTGTCAAATTAAAAAACAAAAACAAAAAAACAAAAAAAAAACCAGACTGGAATATAGTAGTTTATTTATCAAAAACATTATACTTATTTGACAGAGTGAAGGAGAAGAGAGAGCATGAGAGAGAGATCCTGAGCAGTGTGAGGGGTAGAAGGGGAAGCAGACTCTCAGCTGAGCAAGGAGCCAGATGTGGGGCTCAATCTCAGACCTAAGCTGAAGGCAGACAGGTAACCAACTCTGCCACCCGGGCACACTGGAATATAGTAATTTAAATGAAAATTCTTAAATCACAGAGCATACTTCCAATTTGTGTGTGATTTACAGAAAAAGAATAATGAATCAAGTTGGTACATCTCTTAAAGCCATATCACTTTCAATCACCAAAAAATGATAGGAAGAAGTTACTGAAAACAAGCTCCAATTGCATAATATTCCCAGGGCTTATGTTAGCAGTTTTGAGTATTATTAAGATGGATGTATATAGACCTACAAATCTCTCTGATGAAAACACATCTGAATGAAGAAAATATTAATCTTAAAATGCTGTAAAAGCTTGTATCGTTAATATGCCCTGACAATGGTGTTAGAGTTGTTTAGTTGTGCTTATCTAAAGCTTCCCATCTCGAGGCTAATGAAGATATCCCAACTGCTTTTCTACAATGTCAGTAAAGAGCTTTAATAACCAGAGATTAATCAGTTTCTGAGGCAGGAATCTTTAGGGATATCAACCCCATTAAGGCAAGGAAAAGAAGTGGCAAAAATTTTTGCCACCAAATAGAAAGAAAAAAACAAAAAACAAAAAAACAGGCTAAGAGCACTTTTGCTCCTTAAAGAAATTGCAAGGGAAAGGGTCTTCGATTTAGTGGTGCATTCACTTAATTAAAATATAGTCAGGATTTTTATTTCCTTCTCAGTGTAAATCACTATTGAGAAAAGTATCTGTCACCTCTGATATTCCCTGGGCAATAAATTTAAATGAATTAAATCATTTCACTTATTCAGGAATTTGGGAGAGTGATAGGCACTTGCCAATGGACTGTAGAATTCCTGGCTCATTGATTTTTAGATGCCAGAGGAGATTGGAGAGGCTGTGAAATGATTTGAGTAGAAATAAAGAAGTAAATCATTCCAGACTAGATTTGCCTGTTTATCTTTTTTACCCTCTAATCAAACATGGATTATAATATTACATGTACATAGTAGTAAAATAGCATTAGTATAGATTGTTCTATCCTTCTGCTTAAAGCTTGTAAAGTCACCATAATTTTAAACTATACCTGAATTGGAATTTAGCCTTCAGTAGAATCCTTTTAAAATTCTGACATATCATTGATCAATCCAAGTCCCTTAAAACTAAGGTGGCTATCTAACTTATTATTTCAACAAGGCCACTTTTGAAGATGAAAGAAAGCTCTGGTCAGACTAGAATATATGGTCACTCTAAAACTGAAATATTAACAAATATGCATAATATGACTATTGGTAGGAGTTGGCTCAATTCCTCAAAATTGTTTTTAAAGTATTGGCTAAGCTGCTGTGACAAACCAGGCAATAAAATACAGAGACTCTTACAGAACACACAAAGAATTGCAGGTAGTTCAGAATTCCCAGGAAGATCTATTTCTTTGTTCAACATCCCCTTAGTTTTCTTGCTTTCCTTGGTTAAATGCAGTTTACCAGCAGCAAGACCATATTCCAGACTATGAAATGAGATACAAAGTACTTAGCTTTTAAGGAAGTGGCAAAAAATTGAATACTTTATTTCTATTTTCACTTCAGTAACAAGAGCTTAGTCATATGGCCATATGTAGCCTACTAGTTATCAGACCTATTAAAATGTGGATGTGGATGATGAGGGATATTCTATTACTAGAAGAATGGGAGTTGGACAGTGAGTGTTTTTTTTTTTTTACAAGATTGTTTCTCAAATATGATATGCTGAACCATCAGAATTCCATGGACTGTTAAGTTGTATGGATCTGACCACCACCCTGTTATTCTGTATCAAAAATCTTTGAGAGTGAGAAACAGGAATGGACATTTACTACAAACTCAGGGTACTTATAGATAGGTAAGATTGGAACTATAATCTTTAAATGATTATTTACATATCATGGCTTCATTTCATGTAAATAAAAGACAATTTAATTCTTCTTTTGCAAAACATGCTCCTCTTTTAAACTACACGCTAATCATTTTCACCTATACATAAATGAAATGAAAAAGATTATGTTGAACCATATTATTCTCCTTATGAACCACAACATTTTCATTACTATATTTCTGAAAAAAAAAATGCTAACCAGAGTGGCTAGAAATGAGATTTCCACCATGATTAGTTGAACTTGTACTGATGTTAGTCTACTAATGTATGAAACAAAAAATAGCAAATCAAAAATTACCCTTCATACAAACTTTCAGTTATAAAATGAAAAAGGTCTGAGGATCTACTGTATAACTTGGTAATTATAATTAATAGCACTGTATTGTGCAATTTAAATTTTCTAAGAGAACTTAGAAACAAACAAAAAAGAAAACAAAACAACAAACAAACAAAAACAATACCAAATAAGGAAAACGTGTAATGAAATGGGGATAGTACTTTACCTCTGTGGTCTTCTTCACACTTTTCCCAATCTCTTAAAAAATAACCTGAACCCAATAACAGAAAATTATCAGACAAGTCTAAATTGAGAAGCACTCCACTAAATCCCTGATTAATATTCCTCAAAACTGTCAAAGTCATTAAAAACAAGGAAAGTCTGAAGAATTATGATAGCCAAGAGAAGCTTACGGGGATCTAACAAATAAATGCACTATGGTATCCTGGATGAGATCCTGGACCAATACAAAGACTTTGGTAAGAACTAAAGGAATATGAATACTGTATTGACTTTAGTTAATACTGATGTACCAATTTGATTCATTAATTGTGACCAAAATATCATACTAATGTAAGATGTTAACAGTAGGGGAAACTGTGTGTGAGGGGGTGCGGGTAGGTGTATATGAGAATTCTCTGTGCTATCTCCACAACTTTTCTGTAAATCTAAAAAGATTATAAAAACTTTATTGAAATAGATAGTCTTTGACAACTATTTTACTGTACAGCTTCTAATAAAATGGTTGGCATGAGTTTACAGGATATGTTTTACAAACACATTTATTAAAATTTTGGAATTTGTTCTTTGGGTGTTGAGTTTGCTAAGTTCTTTATAGATTTTGGACACTAGTCCTTTATCTGATATGTCGTTTGCAAATATCTTCTCCCATTCTGTCAGTTGTCTTTTGATTTTGTTAACTGTTTCCTTTGCTGTGCAAAAGCTTTTGATCTTGATGAAATCCCAATAGTTCATTTTTGCCCTTGCTTCCCTTGCCTTTGGCGATGCTCCTAGGAAGATGTTGCTGCGGCTGAGGTCGAAGAGGTTGCTGCCTGTGTTCTCCTCAAGGATTTTGATTGATTCCTTTCGCACATTGAGGTCCTTCATCCATTTTGAGTCTATTTTTGTGTGTGGTGTAAGGAAATGGTCCAATTTCATTTTTCTGCATGTGGCTGTCCAATTTTCCCAGCACCATTTATTGAAGAGGATGTCTTTTTTCCATTGGACATTCTTTCCTGCTTTGTCAAAGATTAGTTGACTGTAGAGTTGAGGGTCTATTTCTGGGCTCTCTATTCTGTTCCATTGACCTATGTGTCTGTTTTTGTGCCAGTACCATGCTGTCTTGATGATGACAGCTTTGTAATAGAGCTTGAAGTCCAGAATTGTGATGCCACCAACTTTGGCTTTCTTTCTCAATATCCCTTTGGCTATTCGAGGTCTTTTCTGGTTCCATATAAATTTTAGAATTATTTGTTCCATTTCTTTGAAAAATATGGATGGTTATTGTGCTACATTTATGTACATATGCACATACATATTATAGTGCTACATATTGTTATATTGTGCTACAAATATGTAGTCACTTCTTTTCAGGGACAGAGAAAATAAGTCAACTTCTTAGTATAATGTATTGGTTGCTTTCAGAGGAATTTTTGTTTTCCGAATGTTTAAACTCTTAATTCACGGCTATTAAAAAAATATTTTTCAGGATGCCTGGGTGGCTCAGTTGGTTAAGTATCTGCCTTTGGCTCAGGTCATGATTCCAGGATCCTGGGATTGAGTCCCATATTGGGCTCCCTGCTAGCAGGAAAGTCTCCTTCTCCCTCTGCCTGCCTACTTATTCTCTCTCTCTCTGACAAATAAATAAATAAATAAATAAATAAATAAAATTTAATTTTTTTTTTCTTAGAACATCAGTAAATCTGTAATTTCAATCGAATATCCACTTTATCAATTAGTAAGGAGACCAAATTTAATTACAGTGATTCAAACTTTACCAAAATGATAATAGATATAATTTCTGATTTAATAAATAACTACTACTTCAGGGGCATCTTGGTGGCGCAGTTGGTTAAGTGTCTGCCTTCATCTCGGGTCATGAACCCCAGGGTCCTGAGATCAGACCCATGTTTTCCCTCTCCCTCTGTATGTCCCCTGCTGGCACTCTCTCACTTTTTCTCTCTCTCTCAAATAAACAAAATTAAAAAAAAAAAAAAAAAGAATAGGAACTTCTCCAAACACAAGTACAAAAGTAATAATCAACACACATACTAGTGTACTTAATAAAATAAATATTTTTGAAGGTCTGTAATACTTTGTGTTTGCTTAAATATTCTAAGAAGACAACATTTAAAATTAAGAGAAACAAATATAATTAGGTTTTTGACATTGAAGCATTTTTGGAAAAAATAGAATAGAACCTTTAGATTTGGTGGAGCTTCAGGTGGTTGATATTAAAGTCTAAACTAGAATATAATTGAAATATTTATTACAGGCCTAGCTAGATACTTAACAGTTGAACTTTCTCCCTTTGCAAGTCCATATGTTCTAAAACTCATAAACATTGAATGTGATGCTTAAAAAAGCTTCAGATATCATCTTTCTTTACAGAGTCAGAACTAGAACATGGTTCTTCTTATTTGCAAAATAATACCTTGTAGACAATGTTCTCTTTTTGATAATAGTTCAAATAGCTACAATGTGTTCATTGTCTTTCTGTGATCTGGTGTTATAAGAAGAATGCAAAGGAAACTATATGAAGTGTATATAGGCACTTAAAGTTTTATACCTGTCTTGGCATAGGGTAGTGTTTTCTAAATTTCCAACAAAATGAACAAAGTTAAAATTATATTGTTTTAATGAACCACATTCAGTGTTTAGCAAATTTTAACTTTAAAGGGAAACATTCTGGGACACCTGGATGCCTCAGTCAGTTAAGAATTCTGCCTTTTGCTCAGGTCATAATCCAGGGTCCTGGGACCAAGTCCCACATGAGGCTCCCTGCTCAGTAGGGTGCCTGTTTTTCCCTCTGCCTGCCTCTTGCCCTGCTTGGGCACACTCTCCCTGTGTCTGATAGATGATAGATGATAGATGATAGATGATAGACAGATAGATGATAAATGGAAACATTCCATTTTAAAGATTTGACAGTACTCTGAAGTGAACTGTATTATCCCTAAAATTGACAGATTCTAAGGGGAAAAAATGTCGTTGAGTTGCTTCAGAGTATTCTTATATATATTTGATAGTGAAGCCATAGCCAAATCTCTGCCTCAGAAATGACTCACAGTGGACAAGTTGCTTGAGGAAAGTAACACAAAAGGAAATGACCTGCATTAGTCTCTAGAAATCAGTAAGTCCAAATGATGTTCTGAGTTAATAATCTGGAAACAAATGTGAACACTGGTAGGATCTCAGGCTTGCAGAAAGATGCTGACTGGAATTGGGACCAAAATTAATGTTAACAAAAGAAAAGGAAATGGAGAATGGGTTTGTCTAGAAAATTGTGGATCTGTATATATAAACAAAGAATGGAAGTATGGCTAATAGGGTTGGTTTAATGGAAGAATCACAGAGAAATATTTTTAGTCTCAGATTCCTTCAAATAAACAAAATAAAAACATTGCTCTTTTGGAAAATTAGTTTCATGTGCCACTTGGAAATACAGACATACTATGAAAATAAATGTTTTAACTCTGATGCAATAGAAAGGAACTTTTTTTTTGGACTACTGCAAAATAATTTTAAGCAAGTATGTTACATAAATATTTAAACAAATACATTACTGTCTTATTTAAACAAATACATTATATTTAAACAAATAAATATTTAAACAAATACATTACTGATTGGTCATGGGTAGAATGGGGGAAAGATTGCCTTATCCAGGGTTTCTGCTGACCCCAAAGTAAGATCTGAAACATGTTTGGCCCTTCAGGAATTGCCGTGAATTATAGCAAAGGACTTAGGACTTGGTGGGAAGTCCCACATAAAGTATATGACGTTAGGTGAGGAGATTCTTTTCAGCAGTGACAGTTCATAAAGAACTCTTGACATCATAGGGCTATTTGCCAGCAGGTGGGTTCTGAAAGGGGATCTGGACAGCACATCATAGAATCCACTATAGCTTTCCATATATGGTACTTTTAAAAAGCTTACAAAATGTCATTGAATTATGGCAACAAATGATCTAAGCATGAAGTTTCAGATATATATTTGGTATTTGTATAATCAGTGTTAAAACTTGAGGTTAAAACTTCAACAATAAATTAATTCATTCAATGATTTACAAATCTGATATATGTCAACCATTTTCCTGAGGATGCAGATATCGATAAAGCAGGACCCTTCAGCCTGGTCAGGAGACACTAGCATGCAAATAGGTAGCTGTAATAAAACATTGTAGATACTATGGTAGCAGCATGTATCAAGTTTAGGGGAGGCAAAGACAGTAAGTATTCTATGTAGGAGATAAATAGGGAATCTGGTAAAATTTTATAGCAGAAATAACCTTTGAACTGATTATTAAAAGAACAAGAAACGTTGCCTGAACAAATGATGGGGGGGAAAAAAGAGTATTTATTATAGACATTAGAATGAATTTGGTAGGCACTGGATAGCATGTGCATGGGGCAAAATGCATTGGAGGAGTGAGGGCAACACAGACTGGGACGTATAGTCACGTATTAGGCCCTGGAGAGCCTGAAGTCTTTTTCCAGGAGTGAGAACTTTGCCTATGACAAATAGGAGAGTCATTGAAGGATTTTACACAGGGATAAGTATGACAAAATTTAAACTTTAGAAAGACCATTCCTGAAACTATATAAAGAATTAAAGAGAAGACTAGTTAGTAGGATGTTAGTGAAGAAATTGTAAAAGTATTAAATAAAGTGATAAAAGGAGGATTTAAAAATTAAAAAGGAAACATTGAAGAACTATGTCAACAAAAGAAAAATTTAAATTTGTATTTTCATATAAGTTTTTCTATCCAAAAATAATGTACTCTTTTCTAATTATTCAATTCTAATTCAGTGAGATTTTGAAATTTACTTAATAAATTTATGATTTACCTTTCATTGTCAAGAGAGCAAACCTGAGTCACCTGACTTCTTTCTTCCCTGACAATAGTCTTCTGGGAAATAGATTGCAAACCAGCTGTTCAGTCCCTTTATTCTCAGAGATGATATGATGATCATCATTTGGCACATTAAAAAAAATTAGATTACTCCTCGGGTTATATTTCCATAAATGAAACTCTTTTGGGGCACCTGAGTGTCTCAGTCATTAAGTGTCTACCTTTGGCTTAGGTTATGATCTTGGGGACCTGGGATCAAGATATGCATCAGGTTCCTTGCTCAGTGGGGAGGCCTGCTTCTCCCTCTCCCATCCCCCCTGCTTGTGTTTCCTCTCTCTCTGTGTCTCTCTCTGTCAAATAAATAAAATCTTTTAAAAAAATAAATGAAACTCTTTTGTTTTCATACAGGTTTTGAAAGGTTTTGCAAAGTTGCTTTCCATGAAATTTTTCTGAATTTTCATTGCAATCAACTGCATATAATAGCACTACTACTGCAGCATTGATGAAGTTATTATTAATTTAAACTACTTCTGTTGCTTAATTGATATAAACCTTTTTATCTAGGTTATTATATGATTTGAACTCAGTAAGTCAAAATCGTATTTCAACCTTATTCTCTTTTCCATAGGATTTCTAATCTATTTTGTGAGCTCCTTGTTTGTCTTTCTTTGGCAAAGTTAGAGCAGGATCCATAACTTTCTCCATAATGTTTACATATTTAACATATATTCTCTTTTACTTTTTCCCCTTAAATCTGTGTCCAGTATAACCATCATATCTCTAAACTTCATTTTACTAAGAGATTGATCCATTCTCCAGATTGGGTATCTTCAAGTCTTGGAAGGTGCAGTGCAAGATGGGAATGAATTCTTCAATTTCCCTTACTCAACTCCTAGCCGATTACCCAGCTCCTGCGTCTGACTTCTTCACTGTCATACTTTTGGGGAGGTATCATTAAAGAAAAAAAAAAAGTGGAACATACTCTTTGCTCTGGTGTTTATGATCTGATTTTAATACATAAATCTAACTCTTTCTTAGGGGACAACTGATTCCCCCACCCCGGAAATACTCTTGTTAGTATCTTCCAGTTACAAATCCCCAGATCCAAATACGTCTTCTCCAGATCTCCCATTATTCCCTGAGAATTCCCTGAAATCAGTGATTTGTCCTTTTTTTTTTTTTTTTTAATTCTCAGATGATATTCTTAGAAATATTCCCTCTCAAGATGCCTCCAGACCATGTGATCCCCTTACTCAGGTACCTTTGTCTCTAAGTTGGTGGAAATATTGCTTTTTCCCAATGCACTACCACCACTCAGTCTCTGCTTTACATCTCACTCCATTTAGCTACAGCCTCTCATGTCATCTTTATGATCCCTGGACTGAAACGCTCTGAGTAGTGATGCTCTTGAAGGACCTGTCTCTGGCTTAATGGTTAGGAGAAACACACTCCTCCTGCCTCTTCCCTATAGATAAGGGTAGACTGTACCACCCATACTGACAAATCCTTGCAAAATAATCTTCTTCCTTGATTCTTCTTTGTCCCTTAAAACCAGGTTGCCAGGGGAACCTGGGTGGCTCAGTGGGTTAAAACCTCTGCCTTTGGCTCAGGTCATGATCCCAAGGTCCTGGAATCGAGCCCCACGTTGGGTTCTCTGCTCGGCAGGGAGCCTGCTTCCTCCTATCTCAATGCCTGCCTCTGTGCCTACTTGTGATCTCTGTCTGTCAAATAAATAAGTAAAATCTTAAAAAAAAAAAAAAAACAGGTTGCCAATTACTTTACAGAACTTTTTTGATAATCTCTTAGAACATCTGTATAGGTGGCCTTAACATCTTACATATGATATGGGGGTATTCAACAATTACTGTATTTCTGTTAGATTTGGAGTTGCTGGAGAAACTTTGAGAAAATGAATAACTATGAAAATCCAGTTACACTTGATTTCATTTTTCTTTACTAAATCTCTTTCATCTTGATTGAATTACCTGTATTTTTACCTGAACCGTTTTTTTCCTTTAAGAACTTAATTAATTGCATTTTATATTTCTTCATGGTGTTGCTATTTGGTTTCATCAGGGACTTATTAAGTGGATATATTCACCTTCAGAAGTTGTCATTGATTCTTTCAGCTTACTTAGTAGTAGGCACTGAAAGAACAATTCACTGATGCTTATTTTAATTTTTTCTAGAATAGAGCTCTAAAATCCTCTGAAAGAGAAATGCTGAATTTATGTACTGGTTGTCTTATGCACCTTTGAAAGCAAGTAATCTAATTCTATACTTAAATGCATCTAGAAATCTAGAACTAAAACTTCTATTGCACAAGATTTTTAGTTATATATATTGTATATTTAAAATACATAGAGTGGATATTATTATAATAGGGGAAATGGTGCATAAAGATTCGCCACTTATTTTTTATAACTAAATACTATTTAGGTCTTGAATCTCATTTTTATTATAAAAGAAAAGCAATTCTTGAAAATTCAAAGTGAAATCACTAATTCCATTTTTCCTTTGTTTTCCTTGGCATAAGGAGTTCAAGATATCACCCTCACTATTCTTCTTTTCTTCCTGAATAAGATTTAGAATTGAGTAAATGCTGGGAAGAAATAAAAGTCTTGCAAAGAGCTGTGTTGTTATGACAGATATGAAAATGCAACACTCAGATTCCTCTTCAGGAAAGGACTTGCTGCCTAGCTATAATGAGGGTGGTTAGTTAAGAACCTCAATCTTTATCTCAGCTGTTGAGTCCAGGTATCACTATTTTCAGGATAGACCCTGCTAAGCAACACAGTAGTATCCAGGTATCCAGCCAATAAAAGCAATGTGGTCTTCTAAAGATCTAGTCATTTCTACCTGAAATGGATCTAATTGTTTGTATTTGCTTTGAAGATTTCTGCTGGATTGATGGGGACTTTGTTAATAATCATCTCCATTACTAAAGGCTGCCCCTGCTCAGTCTTGTTTCCTCTCTTTCACTAATGTTATTCCTCAATAAATATTTGTGCTCCTAACTATATCTCCGTGTCTGCTTCCCTGGGTATTCAAAACTAGCATACCTCCTGTATATAAGGAGGGCTTCTATGGTTTCTTCTTGGATACTATTTTTCCTATGTCTGAGTTTGCTACCAATGAAATTTAGTGATTTATCTGCTCTGTTGTTTCTTTGGTCTTTTTCTTGATTTCATCCTTGATGAAAGAGCTTTGATCCTTCCGATTGGGATCATGATCTTCAAAGAAATACAGCTGCCAATTTCTTGATCTGACTTAGAGGCCTCACCAATTCCACATGCCCATTCCTTCTTTTCCTTACTCCTCATGGGAAGTATAAGAAACTTTTGTGTATGGAAAATTCAGGGGAGGAATGACTTGGTAGCTCTTTCTAAATATGAGTTGATACAGTGTCTGGTATAAAGTTACTGCTATGCTTTACATTCAGTGTTATTAATGTAGTTTATCTTCACAAAAATAGTTGCTTTCCCTGACGTCAACAAAAAAAGAAAGCAAAATTTTTCTCAGATCTGGTTCACTTTGCTTTATGTTTCTATTTCCTGATACCTGAGTCTAGAGCCTGAGGCAAGTATTTCCTACTCACAATTCTTTGCTTCTTCTTTCCCAATCATCCTTTTTAATGAGAAGTGTTATCACTTGGCTGAATTGTAGGATAATGGATATATAGTGAGAGCAGGGCAGAGAAAACCTGCCTCAGCTATTTCAGAACAGCCTTCTATGTTTGTCTTCCTAAGATCTCTGTGCCTTATAGGTGAATTTGCTTGTACCATATGTTATTTTGAAGAGTATATTTGCCTGCACTCCATGTTGCTCCCAGTACTCTTAGCAGGCTCTCCTCTTTCCTTACCCAACTATGAAGCTCATATGAGAATACAAACTGAGCATTGCATAAAGATAATCTTTGATTTTTAAAAAAGCAGATTAAGAAAATACTATTATTCATTTTGTTCCTGTATTTTTCAGTTAAACATTTTAATACCCTTTCATGTGGATACTTACAAAAAGAAAGGAAAGGAAAGGAGAGAAAGTGAAAGGAAAGGAAAGGAAAATGGAAAGGAAAAAGCAAAGGAAGGAAAGGGAGAGAAAGGGTGGAAAAGACAGAGGGAAGGAGAGGAAAAAAATGCAGAATTAGGAAACTATGTTTGCTTAAAACCTGCAAGAAATTTAGGCTGGGGATGGGCCTGAGAGGTAGTTTTACAGACACAAACTCAAGAGTATAAAAAATTTGATTTCTTGGTATGTAGAGTTATAACAATATTTATTTCACAATAATTTCACTTAACTGTTAAACCCACATTTCTATTGATGTTTTTAAATTGAATTTTGCCCATTAATTGTCAGCGTAGTGATCCCAGCCCTTTTTCTCAGTCTTGGATTTTTTGGAAAAAACATACTGATCCAATAAAGATTTTTCTTCTGTTTTTGCTTCCTTCCCAAGGGAACATTTAAATTCCCGAGTGTTTAAGTATGAGCTGGGCATCAGTATGAACAGTCATCAGTTTCTTCAGTTTTATTTCATTTTATTCTGATTTCAACTAATGATGTAATATTTTATTTTTATCATTTTGTCTTTCCCTATTGCATCTTTGCTGATCTCTGGACACCAGTTAACTAACAACAGAGCTAAATACCATCCATATGCAATGTTGGTAATTAGGAGCACAATGAAATTATTATTTTCTGCAGCATCGGTAACCTACTATTTTCTCAAGCCTCTGTTTATCTCCCAATTTTTGCTAAGGACTTTTCCTATCAACTCAGCAAGGAATATTTTATTCTTTAAACTCAGGATCCTAATTTTATTTTTATCAGCAGTCTGATATATTACTTTTAATTTTGATTATTTATATGCTCAAAGTTTTTCATGTAGATTTTAAGCATTTGGTATATAGGATCATTTATTAAACAAACTTATTTCACTTTAATACCTGTCTATTTTATTTAAAACCCTGTATTTTTAATACTTGCCTATATATTATCACTCACTAAATGTGATTTAACAAAAATTATGGCTCAAATGATGAAGGTTATGTTTCATAGGACATGAAAATATATCCTAGGGTAGAAATTAATCTCTGCAGAGGATTTTGAAGTCTTTAAGAATAAAAGACTTTTGTTTTATTAATGATTACTATAATACTGAGTTAAAAGTTATGTTAATAATAGGATTTAGATCTGTTTAACTATGTGCACCAAAAGTAAAACCATTATCTGTGTTTAATAGACTGCTCAACAGAAGTAACTACTTAAGAAATCAGTAAATTAATCTTTATTAAATAATCAAAAACCAGTTTTAAGAAAAGTATACAAAACCCATAAATAAGGTAATCAATCAATATCCCTATGAGGTATACTAGAACATTTCCTAATAGATCCATCTAAGACTAATCCATTTAGAAAAATGTAATGATGTAGTATTTACTAAGGTTTAGCCTTTTTAAATTAGTTGTTGACTTATGTAAATTAGTAAGATCCAACAGATTTTTTTTTTCTTCTAGTATTAGACAAAATAACCACAAAGTTTTTGTTTTATTATCCTGTGGTGCAGTAATTTGTTTTAGATTTAAGTTGGTAATTTCAGTATAGTATTCATATATGTCTGTATCTTTAGCTATATTTATATCTAAATAAAATAGTTTTCATGCTATTGTTGATCATCTATTTCATCTTCCTGTTCTCTTATTGATGAGATAAGATTTTGATACATCCTCATTCTGTATATGTGTAAAAACTGTGTGTTTCACATTTTTAAAGTTATGGCACTGATCATCAATAAAAATAATTGGACCAGTTTGTGTTTATAGCTACTCATTTTGCAAGATTGTATCATTACATTTAAATGAAGAAAAAATGCTTAGGTCTATTTTAAAAACACAGGGAAATAAAATTTTATTACTCGTCAATGATTTCTCCATATATAATACTAAAAAAAAATCACATTAACTTCCCTTTTTTACAGTCAGTAGGCATGGCATTACACATCTAACATTCTGATATATAACTTGAGATCTTACAGGAAAGTGAACAAACTCAACTTAATCTGGGTTAGAAAAAAAAGTACATCCTTTCTGAATCTGGCTGTGTTTTTAAATATGTTTCAAAGTATTCTAGATTTTTCAAACAAGAACTAAGGGGGAAAATATTGAAAATAAAATATTAATTAATTTAAATATATTAAATGATTTTTTGACATTGAAACTAACATTAGCATAGATGCACTGTACATTTATCTTGACCCTCTTAAACATCATCATTGCTTTATTAATACAGAGAGGGGAAATACAGAATTGTATTTATTAATACTACTCAGTGCTGTTTGTGGATGGTATACAAATTGCAATCTGCTTTTAAAGCATTTCTCTCAGAGCTACTTAGGCCAGAATTTGTTCTGTAAGATTTCTTTTAACAGAAAGGGCCACTGGTTGTATAAAAGTCACTTCATATTCCAAAATAACTTAATGTTAAATTAAGTATGCTTAAATAAAATGATAAAGGATGTTTACTTATGCATTTAACTGGTTACTAAATTAACAAAGCTGCTGCATATTTTTTTTTAATTTTTTATTTTTTATAAACATATATTTTTTATAAACATATATTTTTATCCCCAGGTCTGTGAATCACCAGGTTTACACACTTCACAGCACTCACCAAATCACATACCCTCCCCAATGTCCATAATCCCACCCCCTTCTCCCCAACCCCCTCCCCCCGGCAACCCTCAGTTTGTTTTGTGAGATTAAGAGTCACTTATGGTTTGTCTCCCTCCCAATCCCATCTTGTTTCATCTATTCTTCTACCCACTTAAGCAGCTATAAAGAACTTAGCTGCTGCATATTTTTAAAAACAAAATGTTTCATTGAAATAATGCACATTTATCTTTCTCTTTTCTATTCTGGGTATTTTGTAAAGTCACTTCTTTTCACATTGGCACCAGGGGATGGCCAAAGAAAGAGAGAGAAGAGCGGAGGAAACGATGGTTTTACTAACCTTCAATAATACCCAACAACAGAGTTAGATAGTAACTCTATACATCATAATATTTCTGCATATAACATGTGGTTTATGTGCTTTTAGGATAGTTTAAGAAGAGTATAGTAAAGAAAGAGGCAAGGGAACAAAAAATACATTCCTGGAAATATTTTGGTTCTTTTGTTTATGAAAAGTGTTGTACTATTGCTTCATCACTTTTCCCCAATAGAGTAAATCAATTGTAGATCATATGGGGTACATCACTCTACTATAAATGTTAACAAGGCTGCTAGAGATTTAGATTGCGACTAGATATAGTCAATTTACTAAGTTTCTTTTGGTAATATTTTTCATATTATGAGAAAAATTAATTTTATTAACAAATTAACTCAAAGTTGATCTTTTATGTGCTTTTTATGATTTATTTCATTTATGTATTTGGAATTTAAAAGAAAAAATCTAACATTTTAAATTTACACAATTAGACAAATATTGGTGAAAGAATTGGTGTATTTTGTTAAAAACATCATTAACAACAACATACTACTCTTGTAATGCATGTCAGAAGTTATCATTTTAATGAGCTAGCTCTCATTGCCTCAAATTTTTAAATGACTAAACTAGCACTTCAGGCAACTTTAAATAAGTTGTCCAAATTTCTATAACTAATGAGTTGTAGACACATAATTTTTATTGAAGTCTTTAGAACTGTTAAGAGTTCAGGCTCTTTCAACAGTATAAACCTGAAAATGGTATATATTTTATACTTAAATATTATATTAAGTAATATATTAAGTATTATTTAAATTAAAATATGAATTCAAAAATTGTATTTACCATTTTTTAAATATGTGTATCAGTTGATGTGAGATATTGTCAGGGTGCAAAATTTAGAAATCAGAGTCATCTGTGTAAATATGATAGTGGAATCTGTAAGAACTGATGAGTTAACTGAGAGAGAAAATGTCTCAGGATCCTTGAGCACAATGGTCAAAAGGAATTCTTGAGACATTTTATGGTACAATTTAGCAAGTTTATTTATGTAGCATGGGCAGAACCTGTGGCAGAAAGAGCTACACTTTTTGTTGTACGATTATATGCTTAGTGCTCAAGGAGGAGGACTTGCAGGGAGTATTAGATCATAAATGTCTTTGAATTTCTACTCCTAAAACTTCTTTCACAAGATATGTCTAGTGGTTATTTCTCAGTTTGACATTATCTATCAGTGAGGTTCATAGGCAGTCATGAGGCTCTTTAAAGCAGCGTTTGATCCTTGTTGAAACTCTGCAGGCTATAAGGTCAGCCTTCTGGGTTAAAGGTGAAAAATTTTCTGCTTCTATCCCTCCTCAGTAATACCTAAACCTAAGTTTCACTATGCCACAGACACCAATTAATAAGACAAAATAGAGCCAGCAATGCAGTAAGTTTATAAAACTGAATATGTAAAAGAGTAAAGTCAAGGAGGATTCTCTTATCCTTATCTTAGAAAGTAGTGGTGGTGATCAGTGTGAAATGTTCCAGGTAGGTTAGAAAATCGAAGACCGAGAGAAGCCCTATCTTTAATTTTCTCTTTAGTCTCAACGATGTACCTCTAGCTTGTAGAGGCGGCTTAGAAACTGCCAAAGCATTCACATGTGTTCCTACGGATCAGTGTCATGAGACCAGTACTGTGTTGATATAAGAAAGTTGAGAATATAGCAGAATCAATAGGGATATTTGGTTGATCTAGTCAACTGTTACATAATCTTTAACTACCTTTCGTCCATTTTCTTTCTTTCTTTCTTTCTTTTTTTCCGTTTAGTCCATTTTATAGACTGAGTTACAGATTAGTTACAGGCTTGGAATAAATTAGTTTAACAAATATGTATTAAGTGTCTAGTATGTCTCAGTACTAGAAAGATAATATTGATGAGTGAGTTGAAAAAATTCCTGCTCTTACGGAGCTGAAATTATAGTGGTGGAAAATTCAATAGAAAAATAAATATATAAACCTTTTTATATAAAATTTTTTATTTTGAAAAGTGCTATTAAAAATAATAATAAACAAGAAAACAAAAGAGACACAGAGTAACCAGTGATGTCATATGTTATGTAGCTTCTGTCTGATGAGAAATTAAGACATGAAGGAGAGAATCAATGGGTTCAAATTCTCTAAGAAGTAGATGTTTTGATGAGTAGATGTCTGGATGAGTCTGGAAGAACCCTAGGACTGTTATACAGTTATGATCCTGAGTCAAAGAGAAAAGAAGGAAAAGTTGAAAGTGAAATTATTTGGTTCCCTGGGCAGCTTAAGAAAAGTTTGGCAAGGTAAGTGGCGTCCTAGAACCTAAGTCATTTATCAGAAGATTACTGTGCCTCCTGAGGAGGACTCTGCCTCAGTATCCTTGCCATGCCCATCTCTTGACCAGGAGCAGCCTGTGGGAAGCATAGTCCTTGGAGGAAACTCAGATGAATTTCAGGGAACAGTAGCTGAGGCCAATATAAATTTCATTCTCCGTGGTTGGCTATCTGACAGATGAATTTTTATCGCTGCCCCCCAAAGTCAGTCAGGAGATGGAATTTCTTGGTAGAAAGGATACATGGCATTGAAATAAAAAAGGAGAATAACATATTAGGAACATAAAGAAGGCTGCAGGACCAAACAGTAGTATGTGAGAGGAAGTCTGTAATGACATGATGACAGGAAAAGTAGGATGGATTCACATTCCACAGGACCTTCCAGACTAGGATAAAAAGCTTTGATTTTTAATTTTTTATTTTTTATAAACATATATTTAATCATATTTTTTGAATTTCAAATTGATTTGAAATATATATAATTTAGATAATGAATATTTACAAAGTTTTTCACAGCCTTTCATGATTCTGTCAGAAGTGAAGGAAAATACTCATGCCATAATACTCTTTCCAGCATTGTATGTAGCTATTTGATAATCCTTTGTAATCACATTAGAATCAATGTGGTGAAACTGCCTTTAAAAAGTATCCTTCGTCTAGAATCATATCCTGTTTATTAATGCCTTGTTTTTTTTCTTAAAGATCATATAGCATTTACCTAATAATGCAAAAATTAAAATTATCTAAACATGGAAAATATACATTTTAAGATAAATCTACTTTTAGGCTGATAGATATTACTACTTATCTTGATATTTTACCCTGTGCCAGTGTCTTAAATGAGATTTTACCTCCTAGAAAATATAGTCTGTTTTATATCATTTCCTTTTATAACTCTAATGATTAAATTGTTTAGAGCAGTATGACTTTCTTGATCTTGTGGTTATAACCAGATGCCCTGATAGTCCCCCGAAGTATGCTAAATATTGACACTTACAATGAAGAGCAATTACACTAAGTCAATGACATTCTACTGGATAGCCTTAAGATTTTTTTGATAATTTCACTTAGCTATAGTGTTTTTTTTTTTTTCAGTTCTTGGTGAATATACATGCACAAAATATGTAAGATCTCTAAGAAGAGTGCTTTGGTGAGTGCTGTGAAGTGTGTAAACCTGGCGATTCACAGACCTGTACCCCTGGGGATAAAAATATATGTTTATAAAAAATAAAAAAATTAAAAAAAAAGAAGACAGAATCATATGCTTGTCTAGATTCAAGAAAGTATCTATGTAGTGTTGTCAATGTCTTCCATCATTAAGGGGCTTAGTGAATTTGAGCTCAGCCTTGTCAATCTAAACTTGACTGTCAGCAAATCCAGAAAAACTTATGCTTGCTTGTCCGATAAACACTTGTCACTAAAATTTTCTAATTAATCATGCCATTTTCCTTCAAGACCTGTATTTAAGTAAAATAATAAGCTCTTACTTAAGCATAAGACATGATTGCTATATACCTGTAAGATTTTACCTGTAAGAAGATTGAAGCATTTGTCCATATTATTGCCTCCTGAAATTATTTATACACTGACCATTAGTCTGGACTTTTCCATGGCATATTTCACTAGATTATTTTGAAGAATTCAGTAGGGGGACACATAATCCCACTTAACAAATGAGAACATTGAAGATCAAAGATTTTTTCATAACACGATAGGAAAGAGAGAAAATATTTGAATTCAGATGTAGAACCAATTTTTCTAAAATAAATTATATTTTAAGAAAGAATATTTTTAAAAAATATATTTCTTACCAATGTAAATTTTGCATGCTAACATAATATGTTGTGATATGGCCTAAGCTGATTTAGAGTCTTGAAATACAGAAGACAAAAATACTTGTTTTATGTTATATAAAATATATGCTATATATATGCTATATACTTTATATAACATAAAAAATATGTCTTTATGTTATAAAGAAACATAAAGGATAGAAGAAATTTTATGTAATTAAAAATAATAAAAATCAGTGGATAATAAAAATGTCCATGAATAAATTGCTCATATTTAGACAATTTATGAAAGTTTTCTAACATGTATGTAATTTTATTTTTTTTAAGATTTTATTTATTTATTTGATAGACAGAGATCACAAGTAAGCAGAGAGACAGGGAGAGAGAGAGAGGAGGAAGCAGGCTCCCTGCTGAGCAGAGAGATGCAGGGCTCAATCCCAGGACCCTGGGATCATGACCCGAGCTGAAGGCAGAGCCTTTAATCCACTGAGCCACCCAGGTGCCCACTTGTATGTAATTTTAAATATTTGAGTTTTACTTTATTGACTTAGAAGGGATAAGTTAGAAATAGATTTTGATAGACATCCTATATATGTTATTATTGCGATTAAATTAATGCTTTTTTTAGAATGTTACTGTTTATTAAAAAAAATACATGTGATCACTGCTAAATAGTATAAACAGAAAAGTCATCACTTTCATGCAGAATAGGAAGAATCTGTGATGTTTTGGTAAATTTTCCAGAGTGGAATCATGAAAATATAGTCACTGAAAAAATAGAGAAATAATATTTATATTAATGGAACCCGTTAATTAGTTAACATCAGAGATGCCTAAAATATGAAAATAAAGTAATTTTGGTACACCTTAAATATTTTGTTTGTAAGATAAAATATGTAAGAACAACACAAATACTTATATACCTTATGTGCCAACGAGCTAAAGAAATATAACAAATGCTCCTCAAAAATTTTTGTGACTTACATTTTTCTCTTATAGTGTCTTTTGATAAGCACTTTTTCTTATTTTTAATCTAATTCACTTTATTACATTTAAAAAATATATTTCCTTAATTTATTTAAAGACACTTATCTACTCTTAAATAACGTATTCTTATTTAATCTTTTCTATTTTTTTATGTTCAGTTAGCCAACATATAGTAGTACATCATTAGTTTTTGATGTAGTGTTCAATGATTTATTAGTTGTGTATAACACCCAGTGCTCATCACAACTGATGTTCCCTCCCTCCTTAATACCTATCACTCGGCTACCCCATTGTAAAGATCTCATTTTTCACTTTTCTGTGATTCATTAGAAACATATTTTACAGTATAAAATAAAATAAAATTTTTCATACAATATTTTCCCAATAATATAAATGAAAGAAGCCATACATTTCCAACAGAACTCAAATACCATTTTTTGCATATATCTGTCTCTGTTTTTTCTACTCTTTAGTTCCATTGGATGATTTAGTACCTCTATGCAAATGTTATGCTGTCTTAATAGGGTATTGTAACACTTTTTTTTTTTTTTTTTTTTTTTTTTTAATTTTTTATTTTTTATAAACATATATTTTTTATATACATATATTTTTATCCCCAGGTCTGTGAATCACCAGGTTTACACACTTCACAGCACTCACCAAATCACATACCCTCCCCAATGTCCATAATCCCACCCCCTTCTCCCCAACCCCCTCCCCCCGGCAACCCTCAGTTTGTTTTGTGAGATTAAGAGTCACTTATGGTTTGTCTCCCTCCCAATCCCATCTTGTTTCATTTATTCTTCTACCCACTTAAGCCTCCATGTTGCATCACCACTTCCTCATATCAGGGAGATCATATGATAGTTGTCTTTCTCTGCTTGACTTATTTCGCTAAGCATGATACGCTCTAGTTCCATCCATGTTGTTGCAAATGGCAAGATTTCATTTCTTTTGATGGCTGCATAGTATTCCATTGTGTATATATACCACATCTTCTTGATCCATTCATCTGTTGATGGGTATTGTAACACTTTTTTATTTTATTTTTATTTTTTAAAATAAATTTAAATTTTATTTGTTTATTTGACAGACAGATCACAAGTAGGCAGAGAGGCAGGCAGAGAGAGGAGGAAGCAGGCTTCCTGATGAGCTGAGAGCCCGATGCGGGCTGGATCCCAGGATCATGACCTGAGCCGAAGGCAGAGGCTTTAACCCACTGAGCCACCCAGCGCCCCTGTAACACTTTTTTAAATTTACTAGAAAATGCTTCCATATTTTATTCTCCCTTTAGTGCCTTGACCTTTCTTGGTCTTTTGTCCTGCTGCATATGTTTTGGAGGAAATTATCTTGTCAATTTATAAAACAAAATACAAAACGTCATGGACAACTTGGCTTATCCCAAGAAAAGAAAACGTACTTAGTATTAGAAGTTATATATGTAATTCATCATATTAACAGTTTGAGGTATAAATGATTGCCTTATTTTATCCTGGGTTTCCTTTGTTTGGATCATTTTAGGTTTTCTTCGCTGCAAAACATGTAGCAATTGCATAAATCATACATTTAAGAAAATATTTACAATAGTAATTCTGACCAGTTTCTTTTTTTAAAAATTTCTATGGCTTAACATTTCTGGGAAAAAATGTCTTTTTTTTGTGGTCTTACTAGACTCCCTTTGCTTTACTCATACCACTTTTCTGCTTTAAGGATTTAGAAATTGTGTTGTAATGTTTCTAAAATAATTAAAACTAATTACTTTCATTCATGGTCATTGATAAAGTTATTAGATAAATCCAGCCCTGAACTTTAAAACCTGCATTCTTTTAATAGAAATTCCTTTTCCAGATCTACCATCTGTTCTTTGTATTAGAGCAATTTAAATTATCAGAACATTCATGTTTTTTTCTGCAAAATGGAGCTAGTAATACCAATAATAATATTAGTGAAAAATAACTGGCATAATGCCTGAAACAGAGTAGGTTTGAGAAAACTATTGATTAAATAAGAATGTTACAATAATTAGGACAAGCATTATAGTAGCTTATACTATAAAGATGTTTTCAATGTCCTGAGAACCATTTTGTGAATTACTTTATCTCTGTAAAACCTTATGTGATAAAGCAAAACCAACATTTTGTTATACTTGGGACTTGACCCATTGGCTCTGTGGCTTAATATCTTTATAATTTTGGAAAATCACTTAACATCTCTTTGTCTTGGTTTCCTCATAGCTAAAATGTTGCTCATAGAGTTGATGGGGGGAATTAATCTGAGCTTTAAAAGCAATGCCTGTAACATAATGTGTTTTATTGTTTCCTAAAAGATATGCATTAGCTATGCTCTACATCTGAAACTAATGTAACATTGTGTTACATTAGTAACATGTTACATAAAGAAAGGTACATGTTAATATTTACAGTTGGAAACACTTAAGGCACAGAGAAAATAATTAAATTGCTTACTGTCATTATTATTACTATTAGGGGGCACATATTAGATTCTTCTATAATGTTTTAAGATTATCTATGATACTATCATTTCTTAAGATTGTCTGTGATACTTGTGCCTAACAAAAGGAGGAATTTAAGTTTTGCAGTTGTTGTTTAAAGTTTACAAAATACATGTTATAACCGTGGCTAGTAGAATATGGAAACCTGATAGTGGGATTAATGGATCATGGAAACACTATACAAATATATTTCTGTCATTGAGCAAAATAATTCTGTGACATTTCAATGAAAAGGGGGAAAAAAGGTAAAACAATTCATTTTCAATTACTGTTAAACATACACAAACCCAGTCAAAATAAGTACCTTGAACTTTTAAACATTGTAACAACACCCTATTTACCTGGATCTGCCTCAACATCATATGCTTATGACACACTGAAAGGTGATTGAAAAATAATGATTTTTAAGCAAATGTGGTGATAGGATTTGAAAAATAGAAACTGAAATTTGAAAAGAAAATCTTAAATATACACAGTCTGCAAAGAAAAAAAACCCTGAAATATTATCAAGTGAAAAAATGGGAAAGCCAGGTGTATGTAACAGAGAAAGGGCACACTCCTTTCTGTTATATGTAGACAAAATGGATTAAATCAGCAAACATGAGGTTTTTAATAGAAGGGGAGAGAAGGAAAATAAGAATTCGCTTATATTTTTTGGCTTGTAAATGTATTTGTTTATTGGTCAGTTATAGAAAGAGGTTTATGAACAGATTAAAAACAGATGCTTCAGAAAACTATTAAAATTATCCTAGAGTGTTAAACTACTGAAGTCTAATCTATCATTTTTGTTTAGTTTCCATTAAAAAAGGACTTTAGTAATAGAATAATATTCTGAGTTACTTTCCATGGGAAGCCATTTAGTATTTCTCTTTAGCTTTTTTCAAATCTCTTGATTTAACAGAGTAAACAAGGTTTAAGTACAAACCTAAAGGACAGCTTAATCTTACAATCATTTTCCCTTATGCTGCAGGCTTCCATTTTAGCTTTATTCATTACAGCCCTAAAGCTTCTGCTTTCTAAATGTGTAGGTTAGAGAAAGTACCTTGAAGCTCACCTGCTCAAGATTAATAATATCACTCCAAGAAGATTAGAGCTATTACTCTTCCTGACCTGATCCAAATGGTACAAATGGGATTTTAAGGATGATATCTGTTCAGAGATCTAACGGAGTGATGAGGTGGAGGGGATAGCTACCCTAAGGAATCAGGGAAGATAGACTGTCAGGGTTGTACAGATGATAAACCATTAGCTTTAGCTATTACCCAAAGAAAAGATTATAGCTATAAATAAATTCATCCAGGCCTTTAATACAATAGACAGGGAGACCAATGGATGGACAGGCCAGGAACATAACTATCATTTAAAAAGAAAGCCTAAGGTAAGATCTTATTTCAGAAGCAGAATTGTAAGTAATACCAGATAGGAAAAAAGAGAGAGAGAGAGTGAGAGAGAGTGATTTAACTTAAAATCTTAGGAATGTCAGTTTAGAATTTAAAAAATAAATCATTTT
This sequence comes from Mustela lutreola, assembly GCF_030435805.1. Lineage (NCBI taxonomy): Eukaryota > Metazoa > Chordata > Mammalia > Carnivora > Mustelidae > Mustela > Mustela lutreola. Next base: position 41,950,027 of record NC_081300.1, read on the forward strand.
TCAGAAATTATGTTCTTGCCCTACTTTTAGGTTATTGTGGTTTTGACTAAAAGAGTTTTCCACTTGTACAATTAAAACTCCTTTATGATTGACTCTAAGAAGCATTCGAAAATATGTAAATCTATTTACGTTACAGAAGAATAACTACTGAAATTACACACAGACACACATTTTTCCATGATACCCTGCATGGGCATCATCTTAAGTGATTTAAATTACACTCATCTAAACTCTCTTCAAATCCTCTTCATCATTCTGGACTCCTTCATAACTTTTTGGGGCACATCTTCTTGATCACCTAAAAAGTACATTAATCTGCCTTTTATTTGCTCTCACAGCACCATCCTCTTTGCAGAAAATATTATGGTTGCTCTCTTCAAGCTGGATTTTACAAAACATTCAGGAATATATTATGGGAAGAATCTTCTAATGTATTATATATTTTAAGTATATTACTTATTGGTTTATTTTCTCTTTGTCCCCACTTAAATATCAACTTGTGATGCTGTAACTCCAGAGTGTGGAACAGTGCCTGAAATTTGGTATGAGATTGGTGCATATTTATTAAATGAATTACTGAATGGGCTAATAGATAGTAAATTGCCCATTCATCAAACATTAAAGAAAAATTGGTTATAGAGATAATAAAGGAGAGGAACAATTCAGTAAGACTTTTTGCTTTTTAGGTAGATCAAATAGTTGACAGATGATGCTATTCATAAAAAAGAGAACACAAAAAGGGAAGGTAACTATTGAGGAAAGAGAGAGGTAATGAGGAGACTGTTTGATATATTGACTCTGAGGTATCTGTGAGATGTTTTATAGAGTGATTTCCAATAGGCTTTTAGAAAGGAACAGCTCAAGCTCAAGGCATGACTGATTTAGAAAGGAAGATTTAAGCATCATCAACATGTGGGAGGAGGTCATTGAGCACATGTGAACACCAGCAGAGTGGCAGAAGATGAAATAGATAAAAACCATGGACAGAATTTGACAGACTTTATTTCTGTTATTTCAATAGTAAGCAAAGAGAAGTGGACAGAAGTTGAATGCAATATATTAGTTTCTAAAAATATGACTCAGATTTCTTTGATTTAGTTGTACTTATTTTCTGAGTCATAATTTCTAATATCATCTATCACAATACTCACAAATGTCATAGTTGTCATTTTTAAAAAATTTCTGCAAATATTAATGAAAAGAAAAGGAATGTAGGTAGACGGTGAAGTATGCATATTGTTGCTGACTAATTAAGTACTTTCTGAAACTTTTCATTCTGTCCTGTAGTTTCAAATTTTTTATTATAGTTGTACTGATAAATAAATATTTCCTTTAGAAGTCTTCAGACAAGTATTATGAATATAAATATGAAGAATGGCAGTATGGTATTTTTTTACTTTATAACATGCAAGGATATGAAAATTATTATATGACTGTGTTAAAGCATTTTCTATTTGCAACTTCAATTTTTATATAATTAAATAGAAAGCATAGACTGACAAGGAGATATATTCTGTAAGTATTTGAAGATTTTTCTTTGTCTATTAATGCTTTCTAAAATCTGGATTCAGTGATTCAGGCTAAGACCCAAAATAAGTGAGTACAACATCAAATAATATTGGGAAATTTTATTATCCATCAAAATTATAAAGATACAAATTCATTTTCTGTTGCTATCTCATACTACCTTTAGAAAATATTTTTAAGGCATCTGTTTTCTTTTAAAATTCTTTTAAATTCATGTTTTCTTCCTAAGTTATGTGTGTTTTCTTGGCATGCATGTACATTTTTATAAACTATATTCAAACAGAATAATCACATTGGCAAGACATATGACAATAGCAGAAAATAAAGGAAGTAAATAAATGAAGAAATAAAAATATTAGAGTAGAGCTCTTTCATTCAGGCAAATGTGACATAAATCTTACAGAACTGAATTAGAAGAAATTAACTGAAGGGGTACCTGGGGGGCTCAGTCAGTTAAATATCTGACTCTTGAGTTTGTCTCAGGTCATGATCTCAGGGCCGTGAGATCCAGCCTCACATAGGACTCCATACTCAGTACAGAGTCTGCTTGTCTCTCTCCCTCTGCTCTTCCCCTTGGTCACACATGCGCTCTCGCTCTCTCTCAAATAAATAAATAAGGTCTTAAAAAAATAAATAAATAAAAGATGGGACACTTGGGTGGCTCAGTTGGGTAAGCATCTACCTTTGGCTTGAGTCATGACTCTGGGGTCCTGGGGTGGAACCCTGCCTGCATCATCAGCCTCCCTGCTTGGCAGGGAGTCCGCTTCTCTTTCTTCTTCGGTCCCTCCTCCGGCTTGTGCTTGCATGCTCTCTCTCTCTCTCTCTCTCAACTAAATCAATAAATAAATAGTCTTTAAAAAAAAAAAAAACAATTTTTTTTTTTTTAAGAAACTAAACTGTATTACAACATGTCTTTATTTAATCTAATACAATACTCTGTCAACTCTGTACCCAGTTCTTAGGTAACTCAAAGGCCCAAGCCTAATCCAAAGTAGAGTGTTTTCAAAAGATAGCTACAATGCCCAAGTCCTATATAAGAATATAATAATATTTTGCAAATGTCATGTACTCTTTAAATGTTACCTTTTAAAAATAGTGCTACTGGGTCTCTGTTCAAGAGTAAATTTCTCATGAGATAAAAGAGATAATCAAGTTCAACACAACAGAGTTTGAACCTAGAAGAATGTGTTAGTGTCAGTCCTTGATTTCCACTTTGGAGTTCAAGAAATAGGGGCAGGTAGCATACTGGTAACAGAAATAGAACCCTGGCTCCCAGTACTCTGGAGAGATGGTCTGCATGACTGGGGAAACATTTTTGTCCCTTATCACTCCTATCAACTTCGTTTTTCTTTTTAAGATTTTATTTATTTATTTGACAGACAGAGATCACAAGTAGGCAGAGAGGCAGGCAGAGAGAGAGAGGGAAGCAGGCTCCTGGCTGATCAGAAAGCCCGATATGGGGCTCAATCCCAGGACCCTGGGATCATGATCTGAGCCGAAGGCAGAGGCTTTAACCCACTGAGCCACCCAGGTGCACCAATCCTATCAACTTCTATTAAGAGATAACTTCTTTACTTAACTCTGGTAGAACTAATACTCTGTAAACCATATAAGTCTCACTTTATACCTATGAACCCCTGTCGAACACCTGGTGGGCATGAGACACTGTATTTGTGATATTAGTATATATTGTATAACTTGATTCCTATTATAGATTTGTAAAGAGATTACTACCCACACTATACATGAGAAAATGGAGGAATAAAGAGGGAGAGGCCTGAAGATCACACAGCTTGTAGGACAGAGTTTGAACAAAGGGCTTCTGATACTTTGTCTTGTGATCTTCATGTTGTTTTATTATTGTTTGTATGTTTTTTGGCTTCCCTAGTAGAGGAGGCCTATTCTGGAAGTCCTAACAGTAGAGATAGCATATCAAGGCATATTCCATTGATATTTTTCTTTGTCATTTTCTGATCACTTTACCTAATATATAATAAAAAGTATGGTGACAAAGTGAATATTTTGTTGCACCTTATTCTTATATTGATATGCTATTTCTGTTTGTATTTTGTATTTTTCATCTACTTGATTGTGGACATAAATAGAATGTCCAGCTTTTATTATTAGGGGAGAGTTGCCATTCATTAATTTATTAATTCACTCACTTAACAGACTTATATAAACAATTAATATGGGTCAAGTTTTTGGTAGAAACAAGAGTAAAATAGTCAGAAGAAGAATGTGCTGGCTATGATAGTGTCTACTGCAGAGAGACAAAGACCAAATAATCACAGAATTAAATATAAAGTTATAACCATGGTAAGTTCTGAAGAGGATATGAACTAGTGAGAACAAATTGAGAGTCTGTATACTTTTTAAAGGATTAGTAATGCTTTCCTGAAGAAGTGATGAAGGAGAACATAAATATCGGTGAGAGGAATTGAAGAAGTTTTTGATGTAAAATTAAATAAATTAAAAAGGGAGAGGAGGAGGGAGTATTTCAAAGTATATCAGCTTATGAAAGGACTTGGTTTTGGGTAGGAAGCAGGGCATTCTCTTCACCAAGGACTGAAAAAACATCCATGTGATAATCTGCATGGAGGATGAGGAGAAGTAGACCGTAAGATGATCTTTGACAGCAGGTAGAGGTGGTAACTGCATGATATAGTTCAGAATAATGGCATTCATTATTAACCGTATTAAACGAGATGTTGAAAATTTTAGTCTCTTTTATTTGCTTTTTTTCATTTACTCTGTTGTGAGGACAATGGACTTAATGGGGGTCAGAATGGGTAAGGGTAGTGCAGTTAAAAATATATTGACTTAAAAAAATATATTGTCATAGTCAATGTTGGTAGTCTGGGTTATGCTGGCATTAAGTAAAAAACTGTGAAAGGTATATGATGTTACTCTTCCGGCAAGCTAACGAGTTAGCCTGCACAATTTCATATATATTTTGTGATAGTTGACATGAGGCTTCCAGGATCAGATATGCATGCAGTTTATTACTGACAGCAAAATGCATTAGCTAGAACAATACCTTTGTGTGGATTCTCCAAGTCTTAAGCCTCATGGGGCAATATTACCCACATGTGCAGTAGATTGTATGCAGCCCAGGAGAGAAAACCTGAACTTAGAAGACTCAGAGTTTCTATAGGACAGCTAGCACTTCTATCCAACCTTCTCTTCAGAGAAATTACATATTGGGCAGATCTCTTCCAGAGAAAAAGAGGAAGTTTCTTTATGTGTTTTCCCTTGGAAAGAAAGCAGCTGTTTCTAGGGAGAGAAGAAGAAGGTCTCATGGCTCAAAAGGTTCCCATTGTTTCTGTCTTTAGGGAGGAGATACTACCTTTAACGTCAAAAGCTGCCTGTTATGAAGTTATTCTTTTGGTATATTGTACTCAGAAGGTTTGCAAAAGTGCCAGAATTATGAAAAATTCTCGCCTAACAGGTATTAGATAAAGATATTTATATAAGTGAGAGCTAACTTTAGTAACCTCAAATAATGTAGACCTCTGAGAAGGAGCAAGACAGACCTAAACGACTTCTAAGTATGTAAGCATGTATGACTTATGTTATATAAGTATAGTATCCTCAGATAATTATTAGTTGCCTGAAAATAGAGTTTGTTTCAGTTATCTGCCATAGCATAACAAAATATCCCCAAATTTAGTGGCCTAAACAACTTGTTAACTTTGCTTGGGATTTTTAAAGTCAGAAATTGAGGATGACTCCGATATGAACATTCCAGAGAGTTTCTCAATGAGAAGAATAACACAGAATGTGTTGCTGTTTTTAATCTAGTGCATTATTTTAAAAATAATAATTCTGTGAAGAAAAGTGTACCATTTTCTATTGTTACAATAACAAATCTCACAAATTTAACAGTATAAACTACAAGCACTTATTATCTCAGTGTTCTGTAAGTCATATTTCTAGGCGGTCTTGATCAGAACTATGATTATGGTCTTAGAAGGCCAAAATCAAGGTGTCAGTTGGCCTGGATTCTTATTTGGAGGCTCTAGGGAAGAATCCACTTTAAAGACTTATTCCAGGTTTTGGGGCACATGGGTGGCTCAGTGGGTTAAGCCTCTGCCTTTGGCTTAGGTCATGATCTCAGGGACCTGGGATCGAGCCCCGCATCAGGTTCTCTGCTCAGCAGGGAGCCTGCTTCCCCTTCTGTCTACTTGTAATTTATCTCTCTGTCAAATAAATAAATAAAATCTTAAAAAGGAAAAAAAGACTTATTCCAGATTTTTAGAAGAATATATTTCCTTCTTATGTTTTCCATTGTCCCTAAGCTAGCAAAGGCACTTGGAATCTCCAATTTTCCCATCTGCTAAATCTTTCTGACTTGTTCTCCTGTTCTTACCTGGGAATAAGCTCTACTTTTATGGGTTTCTGTGATTACATTGGGCTTACCCAGATAATCCAAGATAACCTCCCTATTTTAAGATCAACTGATTAGTAACTGTACTAAATTGAATGGTATACCTCTAAATGTGACCTTATTTGGAAACAAAGCTTTTGTAGATATAATTAGTAAAGTTAAAAGGAGGTCATACTGAATTAGGGTGGGCTCTAATTCCAAAGTGACTGGTGGAGAAGAGTAGAAGAGATATAGCCGCAGACAGACACAAAAAAGGAGAAGGTTGTGTAATAACCAAGACAGAAATTGGATGCATATAGCTGCAAGCCAAAGAATACCAAGGATTGCCAGAAACCACCAGAAACTAGGAAGAAACAAGAAAGGATTCTTCTCTAGAGCCTTTAGGGGTGGTGGATTCCTGACTTCAGACTTCTAGCTTCCAGAAGTCTGAGAGAATTTTTTTTATTGTTTTAAGTTATTAAGTTTATTATAATTTGTCACAGCAGCCCTAGGAAACTAATATAATAATCTTATTTACATCTGCAGTCCCATTTGCCATGTATTACAATTGCAAAAATATTCATGAGCATGACACTTGGGCTGAAGGTTATGGTGCCCAAATTCTGCCTATCCGTGGACTCCATGATCCACATCCCTATCAAATGCAAGATATATATTCACTTCTCCCCAAGTCCTAAAAAGACTCATTATAGCATTAACTCAAAGTCTAAAATTTCATCCTAATACCATCAACTCAGAATTCCCAAATCTCATCTAGATTTCATCAGCTCACAAGGGCCACATCATCTCAGTAATAGAAATTGGGTGCAGATGAGGTGCCCCACCACAACTTTCACCATCTGTAGGCCTTGAAGCTAAGGAAACGCATGATCTACTCACAACACTCCCAACATACAATGGTGAGAGAAGCATCAGATAACTAGATATTTGAGTTCAAAACTGAGTGAATGTAAGGAAAAAGGAAGCACTGGTTCAGAGCCCATCTGAAATTCAGCCAGGAAAAGTCCATCAAGTCTCCAGGGCTGGGAAGAATCTTCCTGTCCTTCTTCCTTCCACCCTCTTGTCTCTGTTCTGTGTTCAGTCCTCTGGGCTCTTGGTTCTATACTCCCAGGAGGTATGCTTCTCTTTTCATACAACTGGGTACCTTTGCAGCTACATCTTTCTTTTTATGCTGCTTTCCGTCAGTAGGGATTTGGGGGTTAAGCAGCCTTCTCATATTCGTCTTTGTCCCTTTCCTTTCAATCTGAGTTGGCAGATTTTCTGCTGATACAAAATTCTCAAGAAACTGGTGGGTTTTGTGTGGATTTATCAGGACATCACTCCGTTGGAGCAAAGCTCTTCACAGATCTTTCTTCAATAATCCCTTCCCTACCTTTTTTTTTTTTTGGCTTCTGCTAAGATGAGTGATAGGCAATATCCTTAAAATGTCTGAAGAGCCTCTGATTTGACTGACTGATTTGATTTTGTGTAATTGAATACTCTGCTCTATGGATTTTTCTTGTGTTTCAAGACATTGTACCACCATATCCTCAGCTTTCTCTGTTATGCTTTCCAAAGAAATCTCTTGATTTTAGTGACTTTTGTCATCTGGATAGGCTGAGGATTTTCCAAATCATAAGTTCTGGGTCATTTTTGTTTAGCAGATTTCCCCCCAATTTGCTACCTCCCTCATTTTACTCTAAGCAGTATCTTCAACATTTTGAAAATCATATTCATTGCTTACAAGGTCTGCTTTTCATAGAACTCTAGGACACAATTTGCCTAGCCTTCTGAATCTTTATAACAAGGATCCTCTTTCCTATTATTTTCAGTAGCATTTTCTTCACTTTTTTTTCTGAGCTCTCCCTAGCAACACTTTAGTCAACATATTTCTTTTTTTACAGTCTGTTCAAGGCAATCTACGCCTTCTATTATGCCTCTCAAAATTCTCCCAGCTTACTCCCACTCCCCACTCCAAAGCCATTTCCATATTTTTAGGTAGTTGTTACAGCAACAAACTTATCATTTCAGTGTAACTGGATTCCTTACATGCAAGCTCATTTTCTGCAGAAAGAAGTTCTCAATGGGAAGAGTAGCCAAGAACTGGCATCTTTAATCTACTACTGTGTTTCTTTAAACAAAAACAAAAGGCTGATAACTTATGAAGAAGAGTGATTAGGCTGCCTAAGAAATAGGAAAACAAATTCACTTCCAATAATGGTTAAAATCATTTTATCAGTCTCTTTTTGTTTGAATTAAGATCTTCATTTTTAAATACTCATTGATTAAAGCAGGCTGAATGGTAACTTTACTTAGAGATTTGTTAATAAATCATTTGTTACTAACTGCAGTTAATATGAATTAAACCATATGTTTTAAAAGAAAAGCTGTGACTTGGACTTGTATGCAACTTATTCTGATACTTTCTTCAATTATTTAAAATTAGTGAATGCAACTTTTTGCTCTTGTAGGTTTGCTGTCTCTCATCTCATTGAAATTTAGCAAAAGACCTCAAAACTCACTCTAAAAAATCAGGTTAATTATTTAGAATTTCTATTAAAAATAAGAGAATGAGAAATAAACAATAATAATTTAAGGATTTCACAGAGATGACAAAAGGGGAAGATTAAATGACATCCAAAGGAAAACATGACCAAATGTGATCTTATTTAATCTCTTCTGCCTTCAGTAAGAAGGAAGCAAAAGATCAGGTTTTCTGTTCGAGTGACAGTTCAATGGTGTTTCATTTCCCAGGAAAAAAAATGAATTCAGAACCTGAGGCCTGAAATCAGGCATTTATGAAAGTTAAATTGGACTGTAATTTAAAAACTCAAAAGATAAAATCCTTGGTATTCTTAATGGTGATTTTTGAGAAAGCTACTTTTATTCTGGTAGAATTAAACTTTGAAGCAGTGTTTCTGAAAGAGGCACTAGCTAAATGTCCAGGTGTGTCATATATGTACATTTGTCACTTTAGAGATTGAAAACGGGATTAAGTGGATCAATATTAGTTGAAAAATACCACATTTTTAAAATAGTGGGTTTAAATAGGTTTGTTCTTTCTTGTCAAATTAAAATTTACTGTAGATGTCATAAAATGACTTTAATGATTATCTTTAAAACATCAGATCTTTTTATAAAGTTCCACATGGAGAAAAGAGAATTAGAGAAAAGCAGGAATTTATTAGAGGTCTTAAAGAAATGTTAAAAAAATAATGATAAGTCCTATCTAGTGGAAATGGGAAAATATGTTAAATGTATGTAATATACTCTAAATCCACCATATATATTCTACTAATTATATATATCTATTTATATATTAAATTTTATATTTCAAATATAATAATATAAAGTATATTATTATTAACTGCATTCACACATAATATAAATTATGCATATTTATATAAAAATACATCAATTTTTTAATAACAAGACACATTACTGTATATAGTTTAACTTATATACTTATTTATATATTATAGTGCTGCATATGTTATATAGTATTGTATAAAATATGAAGCATTGAGTTACAAAAAGTATACATATATATGTCACATATTTATAACAAAGTTTTCTCAGCATGTGTTCCTGTCCAAACAAAAGTAAATCTTAATATGCTTTTAAATACTGGTTAAATGACTAGAAATATAAATACAACTTGTTTTATTTATTATTACTGGCATATTGCAAACCCTGTATAGCCTTCCTAAATAATGTGTCTAGGCTGGCAAGTAGAATAAATAAAAATAAATAAACAAATAATGGGAAGTGAGAAGGGAAAACTTCATAGCACTTTGCAGAGACTTACAACTTGAGCCATGGTCTACAAGGTAAGACAAGACAATTGAACAAAAGTGGATTCAAAATAGATTCCCTATGGGTTTTCCAAGAATCAAATTTTGAATAAATTGTCCAGAAAAGTCAGGAGGTAGATCACAAGGTGAATGCACCTCAGGATCTTTCATTAACATACAAGAAAAATAATAACTATATATATGTATGTGTATTGTATTTGTCTATCAAAATATATAAGTATATAATATATTTATATATACCCGGATATATATTATATATATGTATTTATGCATGCATGCATGCTTATATCAGAAGTATTGATACATTTGCCAAATGGGACTATCTAGAGTTTCTTGTATTCTATATTAGTTGTATCTACATGGCAAAATAGATGATGTATGATATTTTCTGTTAACTCTACCTCTTGGTCTAAGTTTATAAAGAAAGTGCTGGGCCAGTACTTTAGATATTACCAGGAGCAGCAAGCAATAGGACACTAAATCTAACCCATGAGGCAATAATTTATGATATATATTGTCTAGTGAAAATATATTATCTATTATAGGACTATGGTGCTACAGAAGGTGGTTTATTAGAAACATGTAGTTATAATGTGTCGTCTTTACAGTATTAAAAGTTATTAAAAATATTAGCAGGGACTTCTTATTTCAGCTGTAACATGTAAACAGATAGGTAGTGGTCACTCATGTTCTTACTATAAGAAAAAGCTGGAAAAACTGAAAGATCTACAGCTTTTTTCTTCTTCTTTTTTTTGATCTGTCAGGAAGCTAAAGATACAGAGAAAATCATCACCAAAAATTGGAAGGGACAGAGACATTCAGAGAAATAAAACTAAGATATGCTTAGATGGAATAAATGCTGCTACAGACATAAGTGTTATGAATACCTAATTGACATTTTGATAAATTGGTAGAGGCTGACTGTGGACTATCATGAGTGTGAAAAAAAATGCTAGGGGTTTAATTTTTGTAAGCCCCATATTTTTGTGAGATTTATCTCCAGGAACCCCATCAGGTGCTCATATAAGAGAGACTTACATTCTATGGGAAAGAATTTTGGCAGTTTTATGCAGCTCGTGGAAGGTAACCCTCTTTACTTCAGGCCTTCCAGCTTTCATGTCTCACCAGGGGAGAAAAATTATAGTCAAAGGGTTTAGGACTTCAAAAGCTATACACAGGAGAAATACTTCTGATGGTTCAAGGTTCTAGTGGGGCAGGGGGAGGAGACAATGTGTATAAGAACAGATGGGTAATGTAAACCGAGATTGAAACTCTAAAAAGAAAAAAGACAAGAAAGTGCTAGAAATAAAAGCATTGTAACAAAAATAAAAGCTATTTTTGATGGGCTTATCCATAGAGTGAGTACAGCTTAAAGAAAATCAGTGAACTTGAAGATATGTCAATGGAAACTCCACAAATTAAGTGCTAAAAAGATGGGAGAAGAAAAGGGAAAAAGTGAGGGAGAAAAATAAAACCTCAGAATATCCAACACCGTTGGACAATTTCAAAATGTAACATGCATAACCCAAATACCAGAAAGATATGGAACATAATAGAACAGAAGAAATATTTGAAGTAGTAATTGCAGAGAATATTCCAAAATTCATGCTAGACACAATCCACAAATGCAGCAAGTCAGACAACACTAGAGCAGATAAATATCAAACTCTGCAACTAAGCATGTCCAAGTAAACTTCAGAAAATCAATGAAAAGGAGCAATATTAAAAGAAACTAGACAAAGTTGAGGGAGAGGAAAACCTTACTTATAGAAAAGCAAGAATAGTAATTACACTGATCTTCTCTTCATAATGCAAGCAAACAAAAACAGAGTGAAGTACTGAAAGAACAAAACCATCATCCCAGAATTCTGTGTCCAGCAAAATTATTTAAAAGTGAAGGAGAAATACTTTCTCAGACAGGAAACAAACAAACAAACAACAACAAAAAAAAAACCTAAGGAAATTCTTTGCTAGCAGACCTGCCCTAAAGGTAATGTTAATAGAAAGTTTTCAAGCAGAAGGAATTGAGAAGTCTAGCTCAGAAACCTGAAATTCATACACTTGAGAAACACTCAAAATAAACATGATCATGAAAAGAGGGGTCTCTTACACTCCAGTAAATGCCAGAGGCATACATCACTGCTAGTCTCCTTGCAGGAGAATCTTTTCACCTTTAAAACACAATTATTTCACTTTCCCCTGCTGCTACTAAGCTCTAAGAAAATTCCAGAGTCTTGGTGGTTAAAAGACAGACTAGAAAATCTATATATTTATGGTTATTCTACAGTGAACTAGAAAAGGAGGAAAATTTTATATCTAGATAGCAAGTGATATATTTGGATAAGAAAGCAAGGAGGAAAATCCTAGAGTAACTGAAGAAAAGGATGCTCAGGACATGAGAATGACTTTGAGGATTTACATCAGTCAGCCAAAGTCTGTTTTTCTGAATTCTCAGCATCTGACTCCTTCCTACTCCTTGTAAAACAACAGGAATTCCTGCCAACTTTGAGGAGACTATACTCCCATGGTGACTGGCAAGTAAGGAGAAAGGAAGAAAATGTTTTCTTGATTACAATGTAGAACTTGGTAATTTTTAAAAATTTTTTTTCAGAAATCTTATAGTTGACTTCTATAAAAATTAGTATTATTATATGGTTAGGGCTCTGGAAACTATACTGAATCCTCACCATAGCACATCAGCATGCTCTGCCTTTGTGACTAAGTTGCGTGAAGTTTTCTGAGATCCAGTATGGAACTGAGATAGTACTAGCTCCTTCTTTATAGAATTCCCATGAGAATCAAGTGAGATAATTGGTTTAAAGTGTTCACCACAGAGACTGCCATGTATTAAGTACTTAATATATTGGTTATTATTATTAATTTCAGTGTGTTATATTACTTAGAATTGTTTGTATACCTTCTATCATTTAAAAGGTGAAATTTTAGAATATATCCAAATCATATGTTGCTGCGGTGTTCTCAATCACTTAATAAGTATTTTTTTGAAAGACCTTATTTTTTAGGGCAATTTTAGGTTTACAATAAAGTTGAGAGGAAGGCGTAGAAGTTTCCACACTATCTCCTGCCTGACACATGCATAGATTCCCCATTTTCAACGTTGCTCATCAAAATGGAACTTTTCTTTTTTTAAATCCAGAATGAAACCTATATTGACACATCATAATTACCCAAAGTCTATAGTTTATGTTAGGGTTTACTCTTGGTGTTACATATTCTATGAGTTTGGACAAATACATAGTAACATATATTGATCATTACAAAATCATACATTTTTACTGCCCTAATAACCTTACGTGCTTTATTATTCCTGTCCCATTCCCCCTATCCCTGGAAACCACTGATCTTTTTATTGTCTCTATAGTTTTCTCTTTCCCAGAATGTCAGGTGGTTGGAATGTTGTAGTACATAGTCTTTTCACATTGGCTTCTTTCATTTATTCATGTGCACTTGAGGTTCTTCCATGTCTTTTCATGGCTTGGTAGCTCATTTATTTTAAGTGCTGAATAATTTTTCATTGTCTGGGTCACACATAATTTATCCATTCACTTACTGAAGGACATCTTCATTGTTGCCAATTTCTGAAAATTATGACTAAACCTGCTAGAAACATCTGAGCTTGGGTTTTTATATGAATATAGGTTTTAAACTCCTTTGGCTAAATACCAACAAGTGCCATTGCTGGATTGTATATTTAGTTTTGTGAGTATGTTAAGTCTTGTAAGATATTACAAAACTGTCTTCCAATGGCCCTACCATTTTGTATTCATAATAGTGTTTGAGTTCTGAGAAGGAAGAAATAATAATATTCCATATTGAAGTATATACAGTATAATAATTTTTGAGGTAGTCTTATATTTAAAATATCACAGTTTCCTATTAATGTGGCACACTTGAAAAGTCTAGTTGGTTACCAAATCCCCTTTGACCACACAGTATGTGGAGGCACCTAAAATGCAGAATACAGTGATTGCATATGATTATTTAGCAAGTTACTGGTGCAATGTACTCTCATAATCAAACCCAATAACCAGGTCGATTAAATTGTCACTGTCACTGTTCTCAGAACTGTATATAACCCATTCAGAGACCAGTGGCAATTCTGGAAATTTTGTCTTTTCTTATGTTGACTAGATTGAAATATGGGGAGAGCTACTTTAACAGTGTTTCAGGTTTAGGCAGCCATTTTAGGTGGGATCATACATTTTGTCAGTATCTTACAAAACTAAACATTCTTGACTTCATCAAGGTGGAAGCTGGCCTACATGGCACAGGAGGCCTACTTTTGTGAAGGCCACACAGTACTGTTTATGATTTCTCTTTCTTCATTCACTTATGTAGAAGGCCTACCAACCATGTCCTCTGAATCTTGTTTCCCGATACAGCTGATAAAATCATAGAGTGTTGCACATTACATTATGTTATAATCTGGCCAAATATCATGTAGTAGTACTGGCTATATTTTGTGGGAAGAAGGGCAGAGGCTCACAGGATACCAGTCTGTGCATTTGTGGTAAAGCAAATGCTGAGGTCACTGCCTATGATTTTCTGCCCTGCTCCTCTTAAAGGGCCATGGGATTAATTTATGATAGCTTTCTGTGGTTGCTAACAGTTCTTTATTTGACTTACTACATCAGTGAGATGTATTTGTTTTAAAACAAGCATCCTTGACTGCATTAATGAGATAACAAAACTTCCTTCCTTCTTCTAGGAAATACAAACTCTAAAAATCTTTAATCAAGAGAATATTTAGATTTGTAATTAAAAAATATGAAATCAATTTCTTTTTTATCCCACTTATTAGCTAGTAATAGTAGACAAGACATTTGATTTTCATTTGACTTCTTTGAGTCTCACTTTCATCTTCTGTAAAACAGAGATATGTGGAAAAGTAGCAACATATGTAGACATATTTTATAAACTGTAAAGAAATAACTTTTTAAATCTGAATATTGTAAAGAATTATTTAAATGACTTAGTGTAGGAACACCTGGATGGCTCAGTCAGTTAAGCATTAGACTCTGTTTAGGCTTAGGTCATGGTCTCAGGATTGTGATCAGCAAAAATTCTACGTGGGTTTCTCTCCTTTTCCCTCTCCCTCTGCCTCTCTCTCTAAAACAAACAAACAAACAAACAAATAAATAAATAAATAAAATATTTAAACAAATAAATGACTTAGTCTAAGGAAGAATTCATCCAGTTTCTCCTTTTTTAATGTTTAATTTCTTTTCTATAGTGTTAATGTGTTGAAGGGAGGTTTAACTTGCTCAAAGTTTGGGATTTACAAATGGTATTAAATGGGAACAATTCTAGGTTTTTTTTTGTGAGCGAATATATATTTCTTCAGGTTTTTTTTCATTTATTATTTTAACAATAGTAGCTCTTACTCTTCTCTTAGGTTTTGTATTCCTTTTCCTTAGCTTTTTGAGGAACCAGTTTCTTATGCAGAATATCTACTTGGTTTTATCAATTTTTAGGATAATATTTTCATACTCAATCATTTTATATGTTGCTTAAAAAAATAAAAAAAGCACTATTCCAGATTGATTTGTAGAGCCAGAATGAATTGCGAAGACATTTATAGAAACATCTTTTCACAGCTGACTAACTGAGGCACAGAGAGACTAAGTGGTCTGTGCAAGGTCACTCAGCTAGTTTCGGTGAATCTGTTCACATTCCCTGACTAGGCTAGTGATCCATGTGTTTTTCATAAGATCATTGCTTCAGATAATGACACAAAAATACAAAAATGGTGTCAACTATGTGATAGATTTATTGTGCCTTAAAGGAAAGATCAATCTTAAAGAAAAGAACTTTCACTTTCTTCATCATTTGTAGTCCTGGGCTTCCAGCACCTCTGCTGAAATGTGTCAACATATTCATTTGGGGGAGAAAGATCAGTGAGTTTTCTGACATCAAGCACAGAGAATATCTTTGGTACTTCTTAGCTCTCATTTTACTCTTGTCATCTATACTTAATAGATTCCCCCAATGAATAGACACATGAAGAAAAAAATTCTACAATCAAATCACCATCACTTCATATTGACTTTTCAAAACAAAAGCTAGCTATATATTCACAACCTATACATACACACACATATATATATATGATAAGTAATTATAAGTAACTACTTATATTCAGCAGGATTTCTGTAAATTGAATGTACCTAAATTGGGAAAGTAAATACATATTTCTGGTCCTATTTTTAAAACAAGTTTCTACTTTCAGAAATCTTATTTTCATGTTCATGTGCTGCATTCATTTTCTGTATTCTAATACTCTTTTTTATTATATAACCTCCTTATTAAGACTAAAATATATTAGGAAATATACCTTATTCAGCTTTACTTTCTTGCCAAATAAAATGCTTTCAACATAATCAGTACATAAAAAAGACATCTCTGCTCATCTCATCTGAGCAGAGGACTCTAACATCTATATAAGCAATCCTTGTCTCATACCTCAACCCTATTTTTTTGTTCAAAAAAATACCTGATAAATAGTGTCTATTGAGTATCATATTGTTTCACAATTTCATTATAATTTCCCACAATATTTTCTTTTCATTTTAAATATACTCTTTAAAACAATCAGTTATATTATCCCAGGGACTATGGTTTACAGTGTGGGAGTATATTCTCTGTATTTTTTTTCACTATAAACTGTACTATTTTTTATTCATTCTTTTAATCACTCAACCATCAAGCATTTGAATGCCTGCTGTATGCCAGAGTGAGCAGCATATACAAAGACTATGTTACAAGGCTATGCATGGTACTTTAAAGAAGCTGAAATAAAGTAAGGTTGACCAGAACTCAGAATAGGAGAAGGAAACCTGGCGTGAATGAAGTTTGAGTACTAGGTCAGGGCCCAGTCCTTCAGGGAATTATAGTCTATATTAAGGATACTATTGGATATATTAATGATTTGTTCTTTATTCTAAAAACAACATAAAGACCTTACAGTATTTTAGGGAAGGATGTATGTTGGATTTAATTTTGTAAACATCTTACTCCCTGTTGAGAATGTACTGGTCAGGAGTTTGTTTCATAATACATCCAAAGAGAAAATCTGGGAAAAATGCTGGCACTGGCAAAAGGTGGTGGTGGTATTGAATCCATATAGTAATGATTAATTACAGAGAAGACTAGAATAAAAGGATGTCCCAAGAGGTATTTTATTATTCATTTGCTTTTAGATATTTATATATTTTTTTCAAGTTTCCCCTTTTATTACCTTCACACTGCAGCAGAAACTCTATATACATAAATCTTTGACAACCTCTCTGTTTACTTTCTAGGATAAACTCCTATTAGAGAAATTACTGGTAAAAGAGTGTTGACATTTTAAATATATGTTGGCATTTACTGGCTACTTGTTTTCCAGAAAAGGTGTGGTGATGTGCATTACCTTAAATTCAGTAAGAAAATATGTCAGTATTGAATGTCCATTTTGTCAGACTTTAAGGTTAAAACATTCATTTTAATACACATTATGAAATATTACAAAAAGTCTTGTCTACTTAAATTATATATTATGGTATTAACCAAATATTTTTTTATTTGTGATAATTTTTTCTAGAGTCCCAGCTGTCTTTTGATTTTATACATCTTATGCTTAGTATCTATTTTGTCAATTCCTAACTCAAAGCTCTTTTTTCAATGAAGTCTAGCTACTGTTACTAGTCTGTACTTTGATATATCTGCCACTCTTACCATTCTCTTTCTTTTTCTTTATAGCACTTATCATCATCAAAAATACAATATAATTCATATAATTATGTAAATATGTATAATATATATATGTGTATTTTTTCACTGAGGGGTTTTTATTTGTACTGATTTTGTTATAAAGTGTTGCTGAGATAGAGCTTATTTTCCAGGGTGGGACAGAGGCAAGGAACACAGGGACCCAGGGAAAGGATCGCCAGGAGCCTAGGTGTGGTACAGGGACCCTCAAATAATTAGTAAATTGGGCAATTAATAAAGGGTAAGCTAGGGTCAGAATGGCAGATAAAGCTCCAAGGGGTGAGAGGCTGCCGGCCCTGGGAGATAAAAGCATATAGAGCTGGATGTTTACCCAGAACTTCCTTCCCCAGACCTCCCAGATCAATTTATGGCATATGGAGCAGAGAAGGTTTCAAAAAGAGAAAATAATACTTAACTGCCTCTTTTCATCTGTACCATGATGTAGTTTTCATAAGAGCAATGATCATTGTTTGGTTTATTTATTGGTGCATTCCAGGCATTCAGAACAACATTTAATTGTTGATAAATATTTGTTAGATGAATGTTAACTTTTGTTTTATTCTTTTTCTTTGAATTCTTTTGCTGTGTGTGCCAATAGAATATTTCTCTCCTTCTATGAATCTGACAGGTATTCAACTATATTTTTATTATTGTGGGCATATATTATTCTTTCAATTCCATTAGAATAATATTATCTTCTTGCTAATTTTTGCAAGTTTTGCTTTATTTGTTTGTCTAAATAACCTTTAAAAATGCTTTTTCCATATTCCTACAAAAAATTCCTGGAGATTTAGACTGAAGTTCATGGTGTATTTCCTTTTATTTATTTTTTCATGGTATATTTCTGAATTTATTTTAGTTCTAAAGCTTCTAACATCAGAATTTGGCAGAGGTTAGAAGCACTGAGCAGTTGAGTTAGACCATAATCACATATCTAGATTTTCACAATTTTACAAGAAGTTAAATGAAAATACAAATAGAGCATTAGAAATACAATGATAAAAACTTAAAAACTGAAATTTGAAAATGTACAGATACAATGAAATTTCTTACAAGTAGAATCCTAGAAAAAGACCAGGGAAATACTGTGGTCCATGGCAACGCTTGGATAGGGCATAGATCAATGAAGTTAAGAACTGTGTTTTTTTTGTTTTTGTTGTTGTTGTTGTTGTTGTTGTTGTTGTTTTTGTAGTGGACACTTTTCTCAGAACCAAAACAGAGCTATTTCCTAGCTTCTTCTAACAAAAAGTTTTACCAATACCCTAATAAATTAGAATACAGTGCCAGAGCCATACTATTATTTTATGTATGTTTTGTTTATAAATAGTCAATTTATGTATAGAAATAAAGCTATATAAATATGAAAAAAGTCTTTAAGCATATAACTATAACTAGACATGATTTTGCCACATTTTTCCCCCTTAAAATCTTTCAGTGGTTTCTCATTGTTCTTAAGATAAAATAGAAACCTATTAGCATGGATTTCTGAGATCAGTATTATCTAACTCTGCTCACCATTTCAACCTTTGATACTACTGTCTCCTTTGATCACCACTCTCCAGACATACTGCTCTCTTTCATTGTCCCTTGCATATCCCAAGCCCTTTCAAATCCTAGAGCCTTAATACTTCCTTCCTTCCCCTAGCATATATCTCAGTGTTTCCCATCCATCAATGAAACCTTAAAAATCACTTCTTCAAAGAGCCTTCCTTGGTTATCAAATCAAAAGTTGTATGATCCCAGGGTCCTTGGATCAAGCCCCACATTGGGCTCTCTGCTCAGCAGGAAGCCTACTTCTCCCTCTCTCTCTTTGCCTGCCTCTCTGCCTACTTGTGATCTGTCAAATAAATAAATAAAATCTTAAAAAAAGAAAAGTTGTGCAATCCTCAACTCTCTAGTTACAAATTCTTCATAATTTTGCCTTTGGTATTTTCTTTATCTCACTGTGCAAAATCCATTTATGGGGAGAGAATTCATGAAGTTTTAGTATATCTTTTGGACAAACCAAATGCTCTGGTAGCTTAACAGTAATTGATGATTTAACCAAAATTTCAGTAGTAAAGTAGTAGAGTAGGTACTTTTATCTTTTTCTTACAACTGGAGCTTGTGACCATTAATGTGATTCATCTGTCAATTCCATCCTCCCTTGTTTCTGAGTGCCTTTGTTTCTCTTTGTGATGGTCTGTAGTTCATCTCTTATTCAAATTCACCAAGATAGGAATCAGAATTGTGGGGCAAAGCTCTAATAACCCTGTTCCTCATTTGTTTAATGGAGCCCATGGTTGGGTGCCTTTGGGTCCAATTTCCTTTCTTTTGATGCAAATGACCATTATTAAGAAAGCAATATATAAAACCTTTTCAAGGTTGCCTCCCTCCCAGCTAAGAGCTATGAAAGATAGCCTAGAGCTACTTTTAGGAGAGACAGAGCCTAAGAAGGCCATCACCATCATTGGAGACTAGATAAGTTATATTCCATTCTAAGTAAATGTATAATCCAGTTTAAATAAGCTACCCTTGCAATACCCTTAAGAAAGACTCAGTCTTTACTAAAATGAAGGAATAAGGAAGTGGATAGAAAATTCTCTGTCATTATCATCATTGCATTTTTCAGATGACTGTAACATAAGACTTGTGGCAAACTCCATGTTGTATAGCTGGATGTATATTTCCTAAATTTATCAAAAATGTTTTTGGTTTTTGTTTTTTTATAAAGAAGAAGAAAACAACAGACCATTCCTGTTGGAGTTCTTCATTCACAAGAAAGAGGCTCATTGTGAATTAACTTACATTTTTCTCCATTGCAGGTGTTAAATTCTGCAGAGCATCTTTATAAACCACAGGGAGGCTGTGAGCATTTTGAACAGATACTCTTTTCTTTTGTCTTGTTGAAGACTAAGAGTGATTTACCCAAAAGGCAATTCAATCCTTAAAGTAGAAGGTGTTAGAATGAAAACAGACCCCCACAAATCTCTGTTAGTTTAACTATACAAGTGAAGTGCTATCAAGTCACCATTAGAAAAAAATAATAATAACCTCAGACTGTTCTAGTATAGATGTACAGATATAAATTGTTCCACTGGATACTCAAAAAGGGGAGAAATGTAAATGCTTTTCCTTATTCAAGATAATTATGGAAGAAGAAGTGAGTGCATGTTTGGGGCCTTGGAGATTGCCATGGATTTGCATTTTATAGTATAAAATATCCATCAATCAAAAGGGTGAAAGTGGCATACACACACACACACACACACACACACACATAATTACTGTGGAAAGTGATAATAAAGAAAGATGGGATAGACAGTGAGATGCCTTTCCCCTATGAGTCTTTGTTAACTTGTATCTAAAGGAAGATAACACCGGGTGCCTGGGTGGCTCAGTGGGTTAAGCCTCATCCTTCAGCTCAGGTCATGATCTCAGGGTCCTAGGACTGAGTCCCACATCGGGCTCTCTGCTCAGTGGGGAGCCTGCTTCCCCCTTCTCCCTCCCTCTCTGCCTACTTGTGATCTCCAACTCTCTGTGTCAAATAAATAAATAAAATCTTTAAAAAAAATAAAGGAAGATTAAAAATTCTCTTAGGAAATTTTAAGTTCAGGAAATAGTGAACATACAATACCAAGAACGGTGCCTGACACTTAATATGTGAAAGCTGTTAAAAACTAGGATGTATACGATTCAGTAGATTTATTCACTCAATTTGGCTTTCTTTCTATTATCTGATAGTTATGTACTCAATTAATGTTCAGGCATCTCCAGCAATATTGGTCATATTTATCCATAATGTAAATGGTTACTTTTTTGATCCATATGTTTTAAATTATCCTCCTGTAACTCTGCACTTTCAATAAAAAGCAGTCTTTGGCTCTCTAGACTTTGTTGGGTTTTTGACAAATACTTTACTTATATACACATACCAACGTACATACATGAAGGACCCACTACAGTTAATACCAATTAATACTAATAATAGGTTCAAATCCATTCATTAAATTGTTCTTTAACTGGTCAAATTGTTTAGAGTCATTAGTTTAGAAAAGAATATTGAACCAAGTCTGGGTTCCCAATACATGCACAAAAACACACATCTTACCTTGATCAAATATCTTATGTTTGTTCACATTCGAACTGAAGGTGTTATTTTAAATGTGGCTATATAAGGAGAGATTAATGATTTGGAGTCAATATGTACACAGCAGTTATTAGTTTTCCAACTGTGGAGTCTATTTAGAAGTATTTATTTTGGAAGACCACTTGTATTTGTTCAATAAGAACTATTGACTTTCTTTTAAAATCATTGTTTTATTATTGTGAAATCTGTACATATAGATAAGAAATATTTTTAAAAAGTATGGCTCAGTGATTTTTCAAAAAGTAACTATCTATGTGACCATAACCCAAAGGAATAATGGAACATTATCAATTCCCTCAATGAGAACCTTATTCCAACCTTAGTCACTATTTATTGCTTCCCACAACGATAACAACTATTCTCACTTGAATTTCTTTATAAATTAATTACCCGAGTATATATTCTTAAAATAATAGTTTTACTTTTTAAAAATATATATAGTTGGTACCATAGTATTCTTTTATAACTGACTTCTTCCAATCAACATTTTTTATGAATTTTACCATCATTGTCAGTATCAATAGGTTGTTTAATTGTTGATCTGTTTCTTCTATCTTAAGTCAGTGTAGGTAAGGGATTGTAAATTTTCAATCAACTTTTGATTTAATTGATTTTATCTATTACTTTCTGTCCTCATTCATTGATTTCTAAGCTAATCATTATTAAATCTTTTCTTCTTGGGTTTAGTTTGTACTTTATTTTTTAGATTCTTAAATTGAAAGTTTAGATTATTTATCTCAGATCTTGTTTTCTAATATGCATTAAAAGCTAAAATTACATCTATCCACAATTTTTGTTACATTATACATTTAATTTATCTTAAAATATTTTATAATCCCTTTAAAATTTTTTTTTCTTTCAGCTGTGGTTTATTTAAATTTGTCTTGTTTAATTTCAAAATATTTATAATTTTCTGGAATCTTGCTTTTATTGTTTTCTAATTTAATACCATTGTGGTCAGAGCAAAAGGTTTGTAAGAATTTAATTATTTGATGTTTAGTGCTACTAATTATATGGTTCAGCATCTGCTCTGTTTTGGGGAAGGTTCCACATGTACTTGAAAATAATTTGTTTCTACAATTATTGGGTAAAGTATTCTAAAAAGTATAATTACCAATAGAAAGTTGTTTGATATAGTCAAATACTTGACATTTTTTCCTAATGCTTTTATTCACTTATCAATTGTTGAAAGAGAAATATTAAAAATCTATTTTTTTGTGGATTTACCTATTCTCTTTAGTTCAGTCAGTTTTTAATTTGTGTATTTAAATACTGTTTTTAGGTGCTCATACATATAGTATTATTATATATTTTTTAAAATATTTACAATTATAAAATATTTCCCTTTATCTCTTCAAAAATTTTTGTGATGAAATCTACTGTTTCTAATATTGATCTAACCACTCTATTTTGTATTTAGTTCTTGCAGATACATCCTTATTTTCACACTGTTATTTAAGGTTTATTTCTGATAAAGAGCGTAAATACAGACTTGCTTTTCTATACAACTGTGATTATCTAGCTTTTAAGTGGAGTTTTCATTCAATTTATTTTTATTACATTTATTGATATGTTTGGGTTTAAAGTTGTCGTTTGATATTAACTATTTTGTGCCTCTACACATTTTTCCCTAATTTCATTTTTGTCAATTTTATAGTGTTAGTAATCCATTTTACCTCCTGCTTTTCCCCTTTTGAGGTTATTCCTTCTTTTTCTTCATTATTAGTGGTTGTTCTAGGAATTAAAATGTTCATCTTGAGGTTATATCATTATACGTGCAAACCATATGTTGTTGTGAACAATAATTCTTCTAATAGTGTTTTACATTTCTTCCTCTCATATCCTGTTCTCTTGTTATCCTACATTTTACTATATACTATATTGTCTTTATTTTTACTTTGAAAATGAATATTTTTATCCTTAAAACCATCAATATTGCTTTATATTCATTTTGATGTTTGTGAATTTTACATGTATTTCTTAATTTTTAAAAGAAAATTCTTTGCTTTCTGTATCTGAGATATATCTCATTCAGTGTGAAGAACAACTTACAACATTTCTCTTAAAATGGATCTCCTGATCAGAAAATTCCCCAATATTTTTTAAATATTTTTTTTCCTTTTTCCCTTATTGTTGTAGTTTAATTGAAATGCTTCTTTCATCTTTTATCTATTTTTAGTTTATGAATTTTCAAACATACACAATTTCTCTAATTCATATTCAAATCTACTAATTCTTATTCATTAATTTTCTCTTCCTGTGTTTAATCTGTTCTTAAATCTATCAGTTTGGGTCTTCATTTAGTTATAATTTTTTTCACTTTGTTAAATTAAAATCTCTTCCCTTAAGTATTGTTCCAGGCTCTTTCCAAAGAGCTTTTTTAATTAGGTTTTTATGAAGGACTCAATGCATTGCTATCAAAAAGCTAACTATTTTTAACTATTATTTAATGGATACTGAGTGGCCATTTTATCTCTTTAAGCAAATCAACAATTCATATAGAAGTAATAATAATTGTTCCAAACTCAAAGAATGGTATCTGCAAAGCTCATTATAACACAAAGAAAAATCTAAATATCTACAAAAGGGGGGCAAAGTACAGTGACTTTACTGCATCCACCATTAAACAAATTATAAAATATTAAAGGGAGATTATGCAAAGCAACAAGATTAATTGCTGCTAATTGACAAAAGTCACAAAAGCAAGTGTTGGTTTCATTTGTGATACTGATGTCATTTACAAGGTTAATTACTGTGTCACCTCATAGTCCCCAGTTGTTTTTCATATTGTGTCAGAGAACGTGTGAACAGATGGGCCAGAATAACATCTGGCTTAGGTGAGCCGTAAGAGTACAGCTGACATCCTTGAATGATTTCCTTCAGTTGCACTGTCTCAGGAATAGAAAGTAATAAGAGAGAAACACAGGTGCCAAAAATAAACAACTTGATATTTACTTATTAGCATACTGGCCCTTGCCAAATTCTAAAGTGAATGTCATAATTAGCATCTAACAGGGCTACAGTAATGTTCTTATCAATATAATCTTTAAAGAATACTTACTTCTAATTTAGTCAATTTGTCATTAATATCTTCCCAACCTTGGTTTTACATGCCAATCAAAATAGTATTTTCTAGTTTATGGAAAATCACAGTATTTCAAACTTGTAATGTTTTTCTTGATCCTCAGGATAACCTTATAAATTAGATATTACAAAATGATATCCAAATTAATAACCAAAACCCAGAGATACTATATCCTAAGTTAAAAAGGTAAATGACAGAACAAGGATACAAAACCAGAATTATTGGCTTTAACCTATTGCACTCACATTTAGAACTACATTATGTCAGTAACAGAAAGAAAAAAGCCTTTGATAATAATAACTATTAAAAACTTCTAAGCTAAATTTGCAAATTTCATTTCTTACTATGTTTTAAGTCATACTATAATCATTTTGCTATTCAAAATGGTACAGGCCTAAGGAATTTAAGTCCAAGTATTCTAGTATAAAATTATTTTATTTCATCTATTAAACATGCTGATCTTTCAGTAGCCTGAGACACGCAACAATGCCATTCCTAGTTTATAAAATCACTCAGAATTGAAGGTGAAAATACATATATAAATAACACAACATAACCTTCTTAGAAAAGAGATAATTATCAGGAATATGAGATTGTGTCTATTTTTTAAAAAAGGTATTTGAATGTATTCTGTAGTTTATGTGTACATTTGTTCTTGCTGAAGCTCTGCCCTGTTCTGGTTGTGTTTATTACAAGAAGCACAGAAAGCACAGACTACACATTGACACATTGGAGAGGTGGTCCTCTCCAATGGCTAAAGGAGGAGCTCTCTTGGCCTTTATTACTCTCTGTAAAGTAGTACAGTGTTGCTGCTCTCTTGTCAGGAAGGAAAGCACTGAACACTGCACATGTAATTAATTATCACTAGTATTATCATTGAAATCGAGCTAGGCATAATAAAGCCAGCATTGTTGTTCTATTTTAATCAGGTATGTTTCATAATGTATTCCCTTTCCTTCTATGGAGCTTCAGAACCGGTTTCTGTCCTTAGAAAGACAGGACTTGTACTGTCTTTGTTTTTGTACTTTTGAACAGAAATTCATGGAGAGAGACGGTTATTCAAACTGTTTCCTCCTTAATTTTTTTCTAGATGAAGTTTTAGTTGTCATTACCTTTGTAGTTCATCAATAAATATGGGTCTCAGGGAAAAATATTTTATTGGGAAAATATAAATATAAAGAACACTTCAACAGACCAACATCACTATAATAAGTAATGCTTTCTAAAGAAAAATGGAGAATTGTCTAAATCATTAAAATCTAGTTTGTTCAGATGTTTAGTATCCACACTAAGAGCAATACAGTAATATATAGGTTATTATAGATTATTTTTACCAGTTTTTTTGAGATATAATTCACATACTATACAATTCACACAGTTAAAGCATACAGGTTAGTGGATATTATAGTATATTCACAGATCTGTTCAATGATCACTAGTCAAATTTTAGAACAATTCCAGCACTCCAGAGAAAAACTCTGGGACCACTAGTGGTCACTCTCCATTTCTGACTAATCCTCTCTACCAAGTTATAGAAAATCATGAATCTATTTTCTTTCTCTATACATTTGTCAGTTCTGGACATTTCATATAAATGGAACAATAAAGTGTATTTTATTTGCTTAACTGGCTTCTTTTACTTTGTTGGTTCTTTTCAGAGTTCATCGAGACAGTAGTGAATATAAGTACTTTATTACTTTTTATTGCTTAATAATAGTCTATAAATACTGCATTTTATGTATCCATTCATCAGTTTGTGGATTACTACTTTTTTGGCCATTATGGCTGATGCGGATATGAATATTTGTACTCAAATTTTGTGTAGTCATGTATTTTAATTAATTAATTACTCCTAGATACATACAAGGGAATATATTCACTAGGTTAAATTTATTTGGGAAAATAAATTTTCAGATCCTTCGGAAAAATACTTAGGAGCATGTTTCCTTGATCATGTTGTAAGACTATCTTTGCTTTGAAACAAACTGCCAAACTGTCTTCCAAGGTGGCTATATGATTTTATGTTCCAACCAACAGCAAATAAGAGTTCTTGATCCACATTGTCTTCGTCAGCTAGTAAGAGCAACTTTTTGTGGGGGCTTAAGCCATTCTAAGAGGATTATAATTTATCTCATTTCAGAAAAAAATACAATCCTATAATGACAGAAATGTTGAGCCTCTTTTCATATGCCTATTTTCTATCTATATATCTTATTAGGTGAAATGTCTATAAGATTTTCTTCCCCTGTTCTTAGCTGGGTTTGTTACTTTTATGATTGAATTTTAAGAGGTCTTTGTATGTTTCTGATGTAAGTCTTATATTAGATACGTTTTCTGCAAAGATCTATTCCGACCTGTGGCTTTTCTCTCATTATATTAACAGTGCATTTTGTAGAGCAATTATCTTTAATTTTAATAAAGTCTCCCAGCTATTTTTCTTTCATGAGTTATGCTTTTGATGTTGTATTTGAAACTTCTTCCACTTCATTTCAACTTCAACTAGATTTTTCTCCTATATTTTCTTGTAGTTGCTTTACAATTTTACATTTTACATTTAGGCTTATGGCTCATTTTGTATACAGTGTGACATCTATGTCTAGTTTCATTTTACTCTTCAATCTGGGGCCAGAGTTTTCATGGTTCGAATTTCCTTCTACAGAAGTTCTAGGAAGTGGTGCACACCGGCTTTCTTATCCACTTAAGTAGATTTTGGGGGAAGAGGATAAGCAGGAGATGAGGTTTGAAAGCTGTTAGTGGTTAAGCATCAAAAACGGAGTCAGACTCTTGAGTACTACTTAATTCTGAAAAAGGTCGAGGAAAAGGATTTTATGCATTAAAAAAAAGTTGGTTTGATATGAGTATTATTCAAAATAACTATTATAGTTATTTATATTGATATATAGAATTATATTTTTTCATTTTTAATCTTTTCTTAATAAAATTAATTCAAGTATAACATTGAAGTTAGGAAAGTTACCCTGTCACTAGAACCTTGCAAGGACTTCAACTATTACCATATAGTCCAAAGACTTAACCATGCCTCCAGATTTGGGAATATTTGTACCATTTCTTTTCTTTTTAATTAATTAATTTATTTGAGAGAGAGAGTGCAAGCAGGGAAAGGGAGGGAGAAGGAGGAGAGAGGGAGTCTCAAGAACACTGCTCACTGAGCACTGGGCTCAATCCCAGGACCATGAGATCATGACCCAAGCTGAAATCACAAATTGGATGCTTAATCAACTAAGCCACCCAGGCATCCCTGTACCATTTCTTATATTATACACCTGTGCCTAACTCGACTACACACATAGATACCCAATAAATTTTGTTAAATAGCATGGAATATATTAACTGAACCAAATTTACTGCAACCACAAATGTGATTTATGACCTTGGGATTTATGGCCTTATTTTAGTGCCTGAAATTCCACAGAGTACCCTAACTTCATCCCTATCTTGAACCACTGTGCCCAAGTATCCTCTTGATTTCCTACGCAAATTCTAGTTAGTCTTTGTATTTGTTGTTACCCATTCTATTACAGTCAGATGTTTTGTCTTATCCTAATCTGTCTAACATCTAAAGCCACCTCTCCTCTCCAACTTAACCTGCTGCCTGAAGCCCGCGCCCTCAACTGAGTAGCTCGTGGTAAATCTACTTTCTTATCTTTAAATATATACTATTATTTTAATTCCATACAAACAAAAATTTTCACTCAGATTGCTGATGCAATCCCTTCATCACTGTTTATCTTTTTCCACATTTCTACCAGGTAGTCATTCTGAAGTTGTATCCTTTCTGGTCATTTATCAGTTTAAAATACTGTACTGAACTCCCATTAACTTAGTTGAGATCTAAACCCTTAAAAATAGTTTTCTTTTAAAAATTTTATCTTCAACCTATTTTTATTTTTTTCCAACCTATCTTTAAACAGTTCCTATAACCAAAGCTACAGTAACCCATCTTGAGATGGAACACTATAATAAGAAAAAAAGGCAGAAGATAGTTGTAGCCCATCTAGGCAAACAGGTATTCTAGATTGGTAATCTAGGACTTAAATGCTGGGATACTACACTCATGGGTGATATTTTGATGATACTTTCATTTTACCAAGACAGCCACTACATATTGCTACTATGTATAGGAAAAAATGTATGTCATCCCTCTCACTAGGTTTCTTCACATAGTCTGTGGCCACCTTCAAGGACCTCCTAATAATAGTGGCTCTGTATCCTTTCAGGTCTAACTCCTCAAAATAATATCCTTCCTAAGGCTTCTCCATTCTTCATTCTTCATTCTGAATAGAGCTTTTGTGGTAAATCATGATGTCAATACAAAAAATAATCCCAAGCAATTATTGACTGTTTACTTATATTACAGAGAGTACACTTAGCGAAGCTAACTTAAACCCCACAAAGATCATATTGGTAAGTATCATTATCTGCTTTGTACCACATGTAGAAACTAAATTTTTTTTTTTAAATTACTTGTTCAAGGACATACAGCTATTAAAGTACATATTTGTTACTAAAATCAAGTTGCAAAGGGTGCCTGGGTGGCTCAGTTGGTTGGGCGACTGCCCTCAGCTCAGGTCATGATCCTGGAGTCCTGGGATTGAGTCCCACTTAGGGTTCCCTGCTCAGCAGGGGGTCTGCTTCTTTCTCTGACCTCTCCCCACCATGCTCTCTCTCTCTCTCTCTCAATTAAATAAATAAATCTTTAAAAAAATCTGTTTGTACCAGACTCCATAAGCTGTGCTTTGAATGTCATATATATGTATATATGAAAGGCAATAATTGTAGGTAGAATAGTGGTAGAACTATAAATATATATATATATATTTGGTCCACACTAAAACTAAAGCATGGTGTGGAGAGGGGAGAAGGGGAAGTTCACTAATGTAAGGGTATTTGCAATTTTTGAATATATGCATTGATGATGGAATTGTATGCCCCATTTTTAATAAAAAATTTTAATAAAAAATCATGATGTTCTACAAATGTGTTGTCTGTATCATGTGTATTAGCTATGCTAGAGAAGTGAGACATAATGATGACTTTTTGCAAAGTACTTCCCAGTGAATTTAAATTATATCATCAAATTTCAAATAAATTAGGTAGTACACTCAAAAGCTTTATTTTGATTTCATATAATGTTGACAAGCCATGTGTAATATGTTAATAATCTGCATAATATTCAAGGCATTGTAAGAGGCATAATATCATCTCATCCAAGAGTGAATATTCCCAAAGCTATTTGAACTTAAATTTCTCACCATATAGCATGGAGGAATAATAAATAGATTGAACATATCTCCAGCTCTTCTATAAATGTTTAATGTTCAAAACAATTTGAGGAAGTATCTTGTTCAGAAACTTTGAGGGGCCTTTTGGACTTTCTGTTGTGCTCTGTGTTTATACCTGGTTGATTTCATGAATAGTAACAGTAGAAGGCCTTGTTCATAAAGACAACTTGAAAAAGAAGAAAAAACATTACATCTTATGGAAAAGAAGCATTTGCCATTCCATTGAAATTATTTTAGGCAGGTTATTCTGTGTGATATTATAATTCCTGGAGATATCATTTCTTTGTGATATAAAGCCATTTTAGTCCATGCTTCTATGTGTGTGTGTGTGTGTGTGTGAGAGAGAGAGAGAGAGAGAGAGAGAGAGAGAGAGAGAGGTTGTATGTGCGCGCAGCCAGGATGAATGTCAAGTAGTTAAGATTTATTTGGTATGTATGGAGATATTACTACTAGATTGCATAATATAGATTAGACATAAGAAGTAGAAAATTGTGCAATAGAAATGAAAGTAAAATTAAAGTCCACTGGTTCAAACACATAGAATACATAATCTTTATCAAATAAACTCATAACATATTTATTCATATCTTCAAGCAGCTGGTGCAATCTTGCTATTCTTATTTGAAACTTTCATATTTTTATATTAGGAATCATCAGTGTTCATGTCAGCAAGATCCTCTGTTAAGTTGATCCTCCAGACCTTCCATTACAAATCCTCAAGTGTAAAAAAAGAAAAAAACAAAAACAAAAACAAACAAATCTTCAAGTGTTTTGACAAATCACCACTTGATATTTTTTTATGGTTTTTTATTTCAATAAATTATGAGGCATCTGCCCTGGGTAAGGGCATTTAGCTATTGTATCTAAACAAGTTTTTCAGTATAATTTCATGATATCTACTTACATGGGAAGACATAAATTTCCTGCTTCCCTTCAATTCTTTTTTCATTTTATAATTTCACTTTCTTTTGACCTGAGTAAAAAAGTTCCATTTACACACCAAGGGAAGATTACATAAGTCACTGAAATAGGGTAATTTACATTTTTATTGTTGTTCTGTGCTAATTTCTCATGTGTTTAGTAATCCTAAAGGATGTTATAAATGCTTTTAATATGCACTGAATATACAGTGGACAAACTGCTCTATGACATTGTTTAATTTTTTAACAAAAATTAATTTTTACCTTCTATTGACCTTTATCCTTTGCTGAAACAACTATGAACATTGACATGGAACTTAAGACAAAGATAAACTGTATGAAGAATTGTGGGCAAAGAAATACCTTCTTGGGAGTCTTAAATGTTCATTTAAAAATTAACAGTTTTAAGGATGCAGTGAGTGATTTCTATTAAATCATGAGTCAAATTGCATTTATATCTCAGCATTGAAACCAGGGCTGGCAGTCTACGGCCTGCTGATTGCTGCCTGTTTGTGCCTATAAAGTTTTATTGAAACACATCCATGCACACTTATTTATGTGTTATGTATGAATGCTTTCCTGCCACAAGCAGAGTTAAGTAGTTGCTAGAGAGAGACCATTTTATACCCAAAGCCTAAAATATGTACTCTGATCCTTTAAAAAATGTGCCAACACTGGTATAAACAAATATAAATATAGATATGTTTTGAACTACAAATAATTTTTAGTAATAGAAGCTGATCCCTAACATCTGTCACTTACATGCTGTCTACCAGGCAGCTTTCAGCAATTTACTTTAATTAATATCATTTAATTCTCGCCTTATGAAGTAGGCAATATTAGTATCCCTATTTTACAAAAGATGTAGAAACTGAGCCCTGGAGAAGTTGAATAGATAACTAAGGTGCTAAAATTTGAACTGAAGAAGTCTAATTCAAAATAGGATCATGTATTTCTACATCTGATATTCAACCTAA
This sequence comes from Mustela lutreola, assembly GCF_030435805.1. Taxonomy (NCBI): domain Eukaryota; kingdom Metazoa; phylum Chordata; class Mammalia; order Carnivora; family Mustelidae; genus Mustela; species Mustela lutreola. The sequence continues at coordinate 41,981,922 of NC_081300.1, forward strand.
GTATTTGGAAATAAGTTAGAGTTTGGGATAACAAAATAAATATAGAATAATCCAATAATTTTGTGTTGACATTTGTAAAATGAAAATCTATCATTTATAAAATTCTAATTACAGAAAGAATTCACCATATTTATAGACACTTGGTTTTGAATTACTAAAATAAGAATCTTTGGGGCGCCTGGATGGCTCTGTGGGTTACGAATCTTATTTGCCTTTGGCTAGGTCCATGCTCAGTGGAGAATGTGACTCTCCCTTTCCCTCTGTCCCTCCCTTCCTACTGGTGCACTATCTCACTCTGTCTCTCAAATAAATAAATAAATAAAATCCATTAAAAAAAAAAAAGAATCCTCGAAATATTTTCTTCCATTCCTTTGTCTGCCTTTTAATTTTTTTGATTGTTTCTTCTGTGCAGAAGCTTTTCAGTTTTATGAGGAGATGTTCTCCTGTTTTCTCCTAGAAGATTTATGGTTTCAGGTATTACATTTAAGTCTTTAATTCATTTTGAATTAATTTTTGTGCACAGTAAAAACTGGTGTCCAGTTTCATTCTTCTGCATGTGATTATCTACAATTTCCAACACCATTTATTGAAGAGACTTTGCTTTTTCCATTTAGTATTTTGGCTCCTTGGTCAAATATTAGTTGATTGTATATGCAAAGATATATTTTTGAGTTGCAAATATATTTGCAAACTATTTACTCCATGCAGAGTTAATGGTCAAAATGTATAAAGCATTGCTATAATTTAGTAGCAAAAATTAAAAAAAAATTACCCAATAAAAAATGGGAGAGGACCTGGGTAGATATTTTTCCAAAGAAGACAGAAAAATGGGCCACAGGTATATGAAAAGGTATTCCACATTACTCACATCAAGATCGGGGAAATGCAAATCAAAACCATAATGAGGGGGGCGCCTGGGCACCTGGGTGGCTCAGTGGGTTAAAGCCTCTGCCTTGGGCTCAATCATGATCCCAGGGTCCTGGGATCGAGCCCTGCCTTGGGCTCTCTGCTCAGCGGGGAGCCTGCTTCCTCCTCTCTCTCTCTCTCTGCCTGTCTCTCGGCCTACTTGTGATCTTTCTCTCTCTGTCAAATAAATAAATAAAATCTTAAAAAAAAAAACAAACATGATGAGGTATCACCTCACACATGTTAGAGTGACATCATCAAAGAGATAAGAAGTAAGTATTGGCAAGGATGTGGAGTAAAGTGAACTGTTGTGTGTTATTGGTGGGATTGTAAATTGGTATAACCACTGAGGAAAAAAGTCTGGAGATTCCTCAAAAAATTAGGAATAGAACTACCATATGATGCAAGTAGCCAACTTCTGGCTATTTATCTGGAAAAGATGAAATCAGTATCTCAAAGAGATACCTGTGTTTTCATGTTCATCACTACACCATCATTCACAATAGCCGATATATGGAAATGACTTGTGATAGATAAATACACACATCTCTATCCATCTATCTGTAGATGGACATTTAGGTTGCTTCTATATCTATTATATCTAACAGAATGTTATTTAGCCAGAGAAAGAAAGAAATCCTGTTATTTGCAACAATATGGACAGATCTTGAGTGCAATGTGCTAAGTGAAATAAGTCAGACAGAAAGGATAAACAAATCACTTATATGTGGAATCTAAGAATAGCTGAGCTCATATAAACAGAGAAGAATGGGTAACCTGGGGCTGGTGGGAGGTTCAGGGAATAAGGAGATGTTCTTCAAAGGATATGGATTTCCACTTTCTTAAAATGAATAAGGGGCTCTAACGTAAAACATGAGTGTAGTTAACAATATTTTATTACATACTTGAAAAATGCTAACAGAGTAGATCTTAAATATTCTTAACACACACACACATAGTATTGTTAAGTATGTGAAGTGTTTTGATGGAATCGTTAACTAACCCTATTGTGATAATCATTTGTGACAGAGAAGAGTATGCGTCATGATATATCATCATGATATACACTTTAAATTTACACAGTGTTATATGTCAATTATATTTCAGTAAAGCTGGACAAAGTCTTTCAAGTAATGTCTTAAATTATAAAACATGACAGACTTCCTAAAAAATAATTAATGCCATCAGTAAACAATAGAAATGGAAACTTACAAGTACCCCAAAATTAATTAATTAGCTAATTAATTATGAAACAGTACCTTCAAAAAGAAGGGAAATCAAAAGTCATTATCTCAAGTTAGCAATAAACATGAAATGCACAGAATTCATCCAAAATATTGATTTTTGTATCATGAAATCTTACAATAACCTAATTCATTGAGCCTAGGAATATGAATTAAATGTGAGTCTATAACTGAACTAATTATGGACTTACTCCTAAAAGTAAATGGGGATTTTAGAATATGATCTCAATAACAGCAGCCACATAGGTGCTATTCTAGTAATTATTATGTTTTTATTTTATTTAATTATTAATTAATTAATTGATTGATTTTTTCCTTTCTCACCTGGGTTAGCAATGTTTACCAATGGACATGCTTCTAGACTTCATTTTCTTTAGTGGAGTCATCCATCAGTCCAGTGAAAACTGTCTCCAAAAGTTGCTGCAGAACAGTTTTTTGTCTCTTTGATTAGTGTAAGAATGGAATGGACTCTAAAATTAGTTCTTGGAAGACATATGCTGATTTTATCTTGCTGCTGTTTCCTTTGATTTTTGTTTTCTGAGAAGATATGACCCACTGTTTATAACTCTAGAAGGAGTGTTCCTTGTTGTCCACACTTTCATTATAAATATGACTGTTACTCAAACAATAGTAAAAATGAGAGATTAAACATAAGGTATAGAAATAATAGGGAAATAAGTAGGTAAAAGGAAAATCAATTTTAGGAAGGGCAGGCTAACATTACTGAATAGAGATGCAGTTTGATTAGAATTAAATATAAAATAAGAAAAAAAGTTTAGCAACTTTAAAATTTCTTAAGTTGCTTCCAGAAGCAGGGAAGATTTGAAGCACATTTCATTTGGAATATGTGTTGAATCTCAACTATTCCACTTTTTATCTTGGTAAAGGGGGTAATCTAGCATCTCTGAATCACTACTTTTTCATTTGCAAAATGAGCAGCACTCATATCTGTTCTATGAAAATCCCGAAACTGGATAAGGATCCACTGTAAAATGAGAAAATAAATCACAGAAAATTTTGAAAATGTGGAGAATATTTCATTTTCTGTATTGTTATTTAGAAGATGGAAAATGTAAGGGATTCTTACATAAATACATTTGATCATGAAACCAGAAGAAAGAAACCATGATTTCCAATAATGGTTCTGTGGACATGGGGTGAATCTTGAATGAGGATCTTGACGGGACCAGGAAAGAGCACAGAAGTGTGGTGAGGAGGGAACTGGAACAGACCTGATAATGAATGGGTTAGCATAAGGTCAAATAATCTTTATCTAAAATGGAACAGGCATAAATGTATTCACAACTGGATGGAGATGGGGTAAACATTAGATTATTTGAAGATTCTTACATTTTAGTGGAGGAAGGAATCCTAATTCATAATTTAAAAAAAAAACAGCAATCAGCTTGCTTTCATGTTAAATTTATTATGACATAGAAAGTAATAAGACTTTTTAATGTAGAACATTCTTATGAGATACCTCTTCCATATAAATTCAATAGTTCTTCAAAAATTTGGATAAGAAAATGGAGATTCAAGCATTCATTTATCAGATGCATGCAATCTCTGTAAAGCAGTACTGATCTACCTGTGTATGAGCTCTCACCCTCTGTCCCAATGTTTCTCTCTCTCTGTCTCTCTCTCTCTCACACACACACACAGTAGCAAGCAAATACAACAGTTGTTTTATTCAGTGTAAATTGGGAAGGATATCTATTAAGGACAAAATCCAAAGTGTAATTAAAACTAATCTATTTTCTTTCTTTGTTTCCAGGCCTCTGGCTTCTAGGGGAAAGACTCTTACTACCCTAATATTTTCTCATTTTTAATTTCTTCACTTTAATTACCTTCTCTAAGGCCTATATAATTATTACTTCTTTTTCAAAGAAAAACAAGAGAAATGAACTGTTTACTAAAGGCTTTTACCAAGCTTTCACAGATGGAGCTATTTCAAATAACAATATTGCTAGTAATTGAACCAAACATGGAACATCCACTTCTACTTTCCATAAATTTTAGCCCTCAAATACTCATTCTTTTCTACATATCCATGTTTTTGTACATGTTCTCATTTCATCTGATTCAGTCTCATCTCATCTTCTTTACCTATGATTTTTTTTTAATTATTCTTGAAGGGACAGCCTAAATATCCTTGCCTTTGTGAATTCTCTGACTTATTCAAATCCAGGTTTTTATTCCTCCTATGTTTTCCCCAGAAGATAGTTCTGTTTTATATTTAATTGCATTGTTTTACAGGTTTTATTTACACAGCTGTCCTCCATACTAGACAAGGAGTTGCATAAGTGCATGGAACATATGTTATTTATTTTTGGATATTTAACATTAAGTAAAGTACCTGGCACTTAGTAGTACTCAACTCAATGCATTTTTGTCAAAGTAGTTTCTTGATGAACAGATGAGAGAGCCTTATTCTTTTCCCTTTTTTATACCATTAAGTATTTTTTTTTGAAGTTACTTATATTTTCATTAATCCACCTGTTATTATTTTTTTAAGATTTCAATAGTGAGATAAAAACTGTAATCTTGATAATTTATATTTATTTAGACTTTTTTGGTTTTTTACTTCTGAAAGTCTTTTAAAATTTAATAACTCCTGAGTCAGAACAGATATTCTCAATTCGTAGTCATCAAACTGAGGACTGCTGAGATAGAATTATTTTTCCATGGTTATTTATTCACTTAAGCATATCAAACCTAGAGCTGTCTCCAAATTCTTACTAATTCTTGCCTATTACTATAAGTGCCTCCTAAAACCATAAAAAACATAGTTCATAAAGGAAAATAGACTTCATCATGACAACAAAAAAATTACCCTGAGATAATTGGCAACATAGGTTGAGAAACTTTCTGTTTCAGCACGTTTGTTCCTCTGTTATTAATACTCACCATAATATTAATGGAGCAACCATTAAAATTTTTGTCCAAGGACACATCTGAATACCAAATATGAGGTGATTTAGGATATATATTGATTCCCTATTTTTTTTAATTTTTCCCTTGATTCATTAGTTTTATTTTGTTCTTTTCATTTAAATTCAATTAATTAATATATAATGTACTATTGGTTTCAGAGATAGAGGTCAGTGGTTAATCAGTTTCATATAATACCCAGTGCTCATTATTACATTTTGTGCCTTCCTTAATGTCCATCACCCAGTTACCCCACCCTCAGCCCCTCCTCTCCAGCAACACTCAGCTTGTTTCCTAGGATTAAGAGTCAGTTTGTCTCCCTCTCTCATTTCATCTTAGTTTTTTTCCTCTCTTCTTCTGTGATCCTCTGTATTATTTTTTAAATTCCATGTATGAGTGAGATCATATGATAATTGTATTTCTCTGATAGATTTATTTCACTTAGCATAATACCCTCTAGTTCCATCCATGTCATTGCAAATGGCAAGATTTCAATATTTGTTGGCTGAGTAGTATTGCATTTTGTGTGTGTGTGTGTGTGTGTGTGCGCGCGCACAAATATATACACATATACAAATATATATGTATATATTTATATGTATATGTATATACAAACATATATGTATATATATGTATAAATATATACAAGCATATGTATGTACATCTATACACATATAAATATATACATGTATATACAAATATAAATATATACATATATATTACATATATGCATATATATGCATTTGTATATTTGTGTTATATATATGTATACACACATATGAATATGTATACACACACATACACACACATATGAAATACAACTTCTTTACTCATTCATCTGTTGATGGACATCTAAGCTCTTTCCATAGTTTGGCTCTTGTGGATATTGCTGCTATCAACATTAGGTGAAGTGCCTCTTTGGATCACTACACTTGTATCTTTGGGGTAGATACCAGTAGTGCAATTGCGGGGTTGTAGGGTAGCTCTATCTCCAACTTTTTGATGAACCTCCACACTGTTTTCCAGTTGCTGCACCAGCTTACATTCTCACCAACAGTGTAAGAAGGTTTCCCTTTCTCTGCATCCTTTCCAACATCTGTCATTTCTTGAGTGGTTAATTTTAGCCATTCTGACTAATGTGAGGTGCTATCTCATTGTGGTTTTGATTTGTATTTCCCTGATGCTGAGTGATGTTGAGCATTTTTTCATGTGTCTATTAGCTATTTGGATGTTTTCTTTGGAGAAATGCCTGTTCATGTCTTTTATCTATTTCCTGATTGGCTTATTTGTTCTTTGGTTGCTGAGTTTGATAATTTCTTTATAGACTTTGGATACTAACCCTTTATCTGATAAGACTTTTGCAAATATCTTCTCCCATTCTGTCAGTTGTCTTTTGGTTTTGTTGACTGTTTCCTTTGCTTTGCAAAAGCTTTTTGTCTTAATGAAGTCCTAATAAGTTCATTTTTGTCCTTGTTTTCTTTGCCTTTAGAAACTTGTC